>NW_022196905.1:213011579-213044753 GCF_008632895.1 Mastomys coucha
AGCCTCTCTATTAGTAGTATTGTCTATTTCATGTTTTTACACTATACTATGGTTTTCAGAACAGCTTACATATTTTAAAAGTAGTTATTTAAGGACACATGCTCCACCATATTCTTAGCAGCCTTATTTATAATAGCCAGAACCTGGAAACAACTCAGATGTCCCTCAACAGAGGAGTGGATACAGAAATTGTGGTACATCTACACAATGGAGTACTACTCAGCTATTAAAAATAATAAATTTATGAAATTCTTAGGGAAGTGGATGGATCTGGAGAATATCATCCTGAATGAGGTAAGCCAATCACAAAAGAACACACATGGTATGCACTCTCTGATAGGTGGTTATTAGCCCAGAAGTTTGGAATACAGGAAGAACAATCCACACACCACAAGAAACTCAAGAAGAAGGAAGACCAAAAGGTGGACATTTCATTCCTTCTTAAAAGGGGGAACCAAATACCCATGGAAGGAGTTGCAGAGATTAACTATGGAGTAGAGACTGAAGGAAGGACAAGCCAGCCTAAATATAGCTATCTCCTGAGCGGCTCTGACAGGACCTGACTAATACAGATGTAGAGGCTCACAGCCATCCACTGAACTGAGTACATGGTCCCCAGTGAAGGAGTTAGAGAAAGGACCAATGGAGCTGAGGGGTTTGCAGCCCTTTAGGACGAACAACAATATGAACTAACTAGTACCCTCAGAGCTCCCAGGATCTCAACCACCAACCAAGGACTGTATATGGTGGGTCTGATTGTTCTGGCAGCATGTGTTTAGTAGAGGATTGCAAATTCCATCATCAATAGGAGGAGAGGACCTCAGCCCTGTGAAGGTTCTGTGTCCCAGTGTAAGGGAATGCCAGGGCCAATAAGTGGGAGAGGGTGGGGTGACAGGCATGGGGAGGGGGGAGGCAGCAGGGATTTGTTCTTCTTGCTTTTATTTGTTTGTTTTTTGGAGGGGAAACTGGGAAAGGAGAAATTTACATGTAAATAAAGAAAATATCTAATAAAAAAAGATCAAGAGTTGAGAAAAGTAAATTTTAATAAAAGAAAGAAAAAATAAAAATACACACAGTTTCTTAACTTGTAAAAATAAAAGTATTTATATACCCAAAAGAATTGTAGATAGTTAAATTGGGAGGGGTTTGTAAGAGAACAACAAAGAGTGAGACTGAATGCTTTGCTTGACGTTTGTAACTCTTGTATCAAGTTACCACAGTAAGAGCCAAGTTTTTAAGTTCTACTAAATATAAAACAAACACAAACACTTTGATATATTATTTTGAAATATACAGTTAATACATTTAAAGTTATTTAAATTTATATTGCAAAAAACATATGTATTTTCAGTATTGCTGTAGACAAACATCTACATAAGACTGTTAAGTTGTTTTATATCAAGTAAATTTTATAATACTCATTTTTATTGTTATAATATTTTATAAATTTTAAAGAATATGATAAAAAAGATATTGTAGGTATTGAAGGGGGATCTCTGGTAAGAGTTGAGGTACAAAAGGAAAACAAGAATGTGATTTAATTTTATTTACTTAAAATATGTTTTTAAATGTTAACAAATTCAGATAAATTGAAATCATGTAACTTTTCTCATTTTAATGCAATAAAACTTAAAAAAAAAGAAAAAAAGAAAATCCACAGACTAAATAAAAAAGAAAAGATTATATATCATAGAAAATAAATATATAGCTAGAATTCTATGGTTTTTAGTTTTAGAGCTATGAAGTAATAAGTGTATCTTGTTGTATCCATCTATATTATTCTTTCTTCCCCAAATACTAGACATTGAGCAAATTTATAAGTTTGGAGTAAATGCAGTATTTCTTTAAGGAAAAATACATTTAAATAATATACAAACAGGATTGAAAGCAACTGATCTCTACCCAACCTGCTTCTTACATATGCATTATTTACTCAGTAAGATCTTACAAAATGTCTATTTTGTGCCAGATGTTCTTCTGGCTACCAGGGAAAAACATTAAATAAAACAAATTCCTTACCATTATGGACTTTGCTTTACAATAGAAATTAATTCTTTGTATTTTCTTTGTAGTAATATCTTTGTCCAATCATTAAACCCACATAATCTCAAACCAGATGCCTACTTCCTTTTTTGAAATTATGAAATTACAGTCTGTATTGTTAGTCTATTTGTTGACTAATCTGTCAATAATCTACCAATCTATCTCTCTATTATCTATCTAATTGTTTTAGTTCTTCTGTAAGTGCGTTGCTATAAAACTTGTCATCTAAGACCATTTCTGGAAGACAGTGTCATTAATATAAATCTCAGGCTAACAGAAAACAATAAGTACTCTGCCAAGTAAATATTTTGTCAGTTACTTTCAAATTCTGAAAAAAAATACGAATGCCATCAATTTTTACTTACCATTTTTACTCTTAAAAAACATTCCGAATCTCTCTTTACTGCCAATATGATAAGATATATATTGAAAAATGTGATATTTAATAATATAATGTGTATTTATATCTTCACCGTTTTTATAGGAGTGGATGCTAAAAGCTGTCAAATACTCATCACAACTGAGCTATTGTTTGTTGTGACTGCAGCTCTATGAAGATTTTTGAATTTCTATGCTGCAGGTTTTAATTGCCTGCCCTTTTCCTTCCCACTGGGTCAGATACCATTGCTTAATTCTCAATTTTATTAACTTCCTTTCCAGTTCCATGTTTTTCAAGTAATCCACTTGGCTTTATGTACGGAAACTTCTTCCTTCCAACTTTTTAAGTCCTTCATCTGCTAATGAGTTTCCTCACATCCTGTTCATGTTTGTGGGAAGGTTTTTTCTGCATAGAATGTTGATGATATGAGTGTTCTCTCTTCCTCCCACACATTTTCTCAAGCAAATTTCTCATTTAACTTATAGAATTCAGAGCTTTACCCTAATTTATTATTATTATTAAATGCTTGATTTGCATTAACTTGACTCCATGAATATTTTTAAGTTAGAATTCTATTTTGCACCCATGTTGACCAAAATTACTGAGTCATATTGACTTTTAATTAGTTATTAGCCTCAGAATGTCTTTGAAGGAGACCTTTACCCACAATGGCTGGAAATCCTAAAGAATCCTATAGAAACCCTATAGTCTGTGTCATGATTTGAATATGCTTGGCTCAGGGAGTGGCACTATTTGGAATGTTGGAATAAGTGTGTTACTGCTTTGAGATCCTCATCCTAGCTACCTGAATATCAGTATTCTGCTAGCAGCCTTCAGATGAAGATGTACAACTCTCAGCTCCTCCCATACTATGCCTGCCTGGATGCTGTCATATTCCTGCCTTGATAATAACGGACAGAACTTCTGAACCTGTAAGTCAGCCCCAATAAACTATTGTTCTTACAAGAGTTGCCTTGGTCATGGTGTCTGTTCACAGCAGTAAAACCCTAACTAAGACAGTCTGTTAATTAGAAGAAGGAAGGTCATAGTTCCCACAAATTTCCAGCCTCTGAATCCCATTCTAGAATGCATCCAATGCTTTCCCCATTTTTTTCTAAAATCACACAGTACAATTTCTTCTGCGTTTCTGTGGCTGTATGAATAAAGGCCTGAACCTGGAGTTAGATCCTCAGTGTTAGCCAGTGTTGTCAACTTGACACAAACTAGAATCACCTTGGAGGAGAGTCTCTATGTGAACTCTGTACATTGAGTTAGTAACTGGGCATGTCTGTAGGGGTGTTGTCTTCACTAAGTTAATTGATGTTAAAAGACCTACCCACTGTAGGTAATACCATTCCCTGGGCAAAAGTTCTTAAACTACATAAGAAGAGTGGAAAAATCATACCAGTAATCAACCAAATTGTGTGCATGTATTTTTCCCCCTCTGCTATTGACCAGAGTGTACTGTGATTATATGCTTAAAGTCTTGCATTTAATTCTTCAGAATAATAGATTATAACTGGGATTTGAAGATAAAAGTTGCTTTTTTCCCCAACATTGCTTTCCTGTCAGTATATTTTATCAGAGCAACATAAATTAAACAAAGATACACTCCTTGCTGCAAATCCGTATCTAACTATCTATGTGAACCAAGCTTCAATTTCTTCACATATAAGGTAGTGGTTGTAATGTCTGTCTTATGGGATGATGGAATAAATGATGTACTTCCCAGAAATGCTAGCTCTGATGATTATAATTCACTGATGTAAAACATTTTCCTCCATAAACATCTCATTTCTGTGGATTTAAATACCTTCTGCTTTGTGGATAGAGGTCTGAGCAAGACGTTCTGCAAAGTATAGAGGCAGAATTCAAAATCCAGAAGGTCAGATTCTTTGTCTGCCTAGTTCACAGAAATTCTGTGAACATCTCAAACTGTGCTAGATGTTTGGCAGATGCTGAGCAAACTCCTTTGTGGTAACTAAAAAAAAAAAAGAGTCAAGCATTTAAATTGAATGCATATCTGCTAAACTCCTTCCTTAATAGCTTCTTGTCTGTGCAACTTCAGATAGGCCTTATACCTTCTCTGCTTCTGCATTTTCTGAGAAACAAAGTAAGGAAATATGACACATACATTTCAAAATGGTCACATGTAATAGGACATATTAAAATGCTTCAAAATCTCTATACCAACTCTCCACTGTCAGAATGATCATGGTGGATCCACAGAAAACTTGAGTCTTCCCCTAAGTATTCTCCTTGACTTCAGTCTTTGTTTATCCCTTAATAAGCCATCTAAACCAAACGTCATGTTTAGTGCTATCCAGAATCCCACTCTGACCTCTTCTTCCCTCAATATGCCCAAGCCATGCCATGATGCCAATTCTGATTGAAACTTGACTCCATCTCTGTTCCTATAAGCCATGCTTAATGCTGGAATAGATGGACATGGCATTTGAACTTTATAGGACCCAAATTTTATGTGATTATACAGTGCTAAGTATTCTTAGCTGAGGTAAATGGGAATCCCTACATCTATGCCAAACATCTAGCACAGTTTAAGATGTTCACAGAATTTCTGTGAACTAGACAGATAAAGAATCTGACCTTCTGGATTTTGAATTCTGCCTCTATATTTTGCAGAACACCTAGCAGGTCATTCCTAACCTTATGATACCCATATATCCCACTCTCCTCTTATACACATGGTCAGGGTACATCAAGAAAGTGAATTCTGTTTCTCTATTCCTAAATACTGTACTTGAGTGGCTCTGAAATGTTCCCATACATTTCAAGGGGATTTGAGTAAAGGAAGTTTATGAGGTCCTCGGCAAATGCACTTTTTACAAAAATGATTGGGCAACTTCCCAAAATACATAACAACAAAATCAGAAATAGACAGTTGCCTTGTGGGACATATTAGAAGGAAAACAGAACTATGTAACTCAGTACAAGTTATAATGGTAGAGTTGGTAACAGATTCCCAAGAGTGAGTTTAGAATCATCCTAGAGAATTCAGCTAAAATATCTCTCAGATGAAGACATTCTGCTCATTGAAAGGATTACAATGTGAGTAAAAAAAAGGGGGAGAAATACTGCAGGGAGCTGGTAAACGTAAAGGTGGCTAAGGGAAATCAGTACAGCATGGGGTGACTTTTCTTCTTCAGAACTTTCTACATGAGAGTGGTATCTGAATCACTCCTGCCCTTTTCTCCAGCCTAATTCCAATAGTGTTCAGTATAATATATACATTATGCAGAAGAGGTCATGAATTTGTACACACACACACACACACACACACACACACACACACCCTACTGAGTCTACTTAACATCACTCCTATGTACATGTGTCCAGGGTGATGACTTGGAATTGAACAATCTAGTAGGAGCTCTTGATATAGCAAACAGATTCTCCCTTTCTCAGCAGCCACAGAATGCTTGATTCATCTTTAGTATAACTTGTGATGGCCATTATTGGTTGTCATTTTTACTACATCTGAAATTAACTAAAATTTGAGTGGCTGGGTACATTCGTAAGAGTTTTCTTTTTCTTAATTTGAAATGGAAAGACCCATTTCTAATCTAGAACTTTTGATTTAGAAAGATTAAACTTTTAATCTGGGCCATGCCTTCTGCCAGAAGCCTATATAAAGGACATGGAAGAAGAAAGCTTGCTCTTTTGCCACCTTATTCTTGATATTTCTAGTGTGTTCATTCCTTCACTGGCATTATATCTCACTTCTTCAGCATTCTGCTGTATACTGAAGACCAGCTGAGACATCCAAACTTGTGGACTGAACAAGTACTAGATTCTTGGCTCTTTTGTTGGAAGACAATCATGGTTGAGCTAGTTGCACCACAGCATGTAAGCTATTTTAATAAATCCTCTTTATAGAGATATATAATATGGGAGGTTTGAATGAAAATGGCCCCCATACACTAATAAGGAATAGCATTATTTGAAAGAATTAGGACATGTAGACTTATTGTGATAGGTATAGGTATGTCTTTTTGGAGGAAGTGTATCATTAAGATGAGCATTGACATTTCAGAAGCTCAAGGAAAGATATCTCTTCTGCCTTTCCCTTTCCCTCTCCCTCTCCCTCTTCCTCTCCTCTTCCCTTCTTCTCAAGCTCTCTCTCTCTCTCTCTCTCTCTCTCTCTCTCTCTCTGTCTCTCTGTCTCTCTGTCTCTGTCTCTGTCTCTGTCTCTCTCTGTCTCTGTCTCTCTCTCTCTGTCTCTCTCTCTCTGTCTCTCTCTCTCTCTCTCTCTCTCTCTCTCTCTCTCTCTCTCTCTCTCTCTCTCTCTCTCTCTCTCTCTCTCTCTCTCTCTCTCTCTCTCTCTCTCTCTCTCTCTCTCTCTCTCTCTCTCTCTCTCTCTCTCTCTCTCTCTCTCATGTCTAACTGGGTATAGAACTCACAGCTTTCTCTCTAGCACCATGTCTGCTTCTGTGCCACTATGCCTCCTGTCATGATGATAAAAGACTGAACCTCTGAGATGTGAGCCAGCCTCAATTAAATGATTTCATTTATGAGAATTGCTATGATCATGGTATCTCTTCACAGCAATAGAACACTAACTAACCAAGTCAAACAGACAGACAGATCTATTCTATAAGTTCTTCTAAAGAACTCTCATATACAACCCTTATAACTAAGGCTCATAGAAAAAGAAAATCACACAATGAGGGAGCTGGGGGTCAGAAAGACTATAAGACTAGTGGACCAGGATGCCTCTGGCTAGTTAGACATGACAGTGAAAACACACCCATAAAATATCAAGAATATCTTGCCTGAAGAAGATCTATACAATGATAATACAAGTTGACATGGCAATGTAGATGTAGAGAAATGTAGAGAGTGTAGGGAAATTCCAGAAGGCTATACCCATAAACGAAGTATTGAATGCCTTCCTAAAAGCAACTAGAATTTCTGATTTTTCTGGGTTGTATGTAGATATTGCATTTATCTACTGAATGAAACTCTATTTATTTAGCTAAAAAGCATAAAATGAAAATATAAGTCTAAAGAGGTATATATATATATATATGTATATATATATATATAAATAACATCATGTTCTTTTGAGCATCTAGATAGTTCTGTGTTGGGTCTTTCTGTCTTTGGGTGACAATTTCTTTCATAGAACTGGAATGATATGATGGCTGCTACAAATAAAGTACAGAACTCACAAGATGCATTCAATTTTCATTGCCACCATTGTCTGTGAATTCAAACAAATGTTATAAAGTATTTCCCAAGTTTTTCTGGAGCATTAATGGTATCCTAAGGCTGGAAATATAGAACCCAACAAGATACCCATGTCCCTGCCATGATGGTGCTAATCTTTTAAAAGGTTTAGATAGTTAATACATAGATAGTGTTAAATGTGGATAAAAAGGTAGGATGGATTGTAGCTAAATTTCCATGGAGTAACCAAGCCATGTCACAATATGAAAGAAGAGTGCCCTGGGTGGACAAAGCAGTATAAACTTGTTGTACATGATCCATAGCATGGGACAACTATGCATGGGGAAAGATTGTGATGGATGAAGGGTAGTAGATATTGGTTGGGAATAAATGTGGAGCCCAACTTGTGACACCCCTAGTAAGTGTAGATGTCTGGAGAAAGGTACTCAGCCATATATTTTCACTATAGTTCCATTTTAACAAGTGTGGGGCAATGGGCAGTTCTGACAGCTGGAGTCCAGGAGAACAGCCACCTTGGAACCCCGGAGACCCACTGAGCATTTGTTCAGAAGGGACTGTAGGTGTTTGGTGATTTGTGCCTGAGACCAATGGCTCAGATTTCAGCCCAACCCCCACACAACGACCCCAGCAGGAGAGGTGTGTAATATTGGTCAAGCCCTTTTACATGCAAATAAAGATTCTCAGCCCAAACCAATGAGAGATAACTGCTGCTGAAATCTGAATGATCCCCCCCCCCAAAAAAACTATATATATGTATGGTATCCAGGGAAGTAAAGCACGTGAAAGATCTACTCCATGGTCTGAGCCCTCTGTTCTTAGAGCTGTTAAGAGATTTGCTCTCCAGAAACGTGGCCTGAAATTGTGCCACACTGGCTAATTGGCCTGTCGGCCCAGCCCAACCCGACTCAGTACAGGGCAGCGCGGAGAAACAGAGCATCTTGGAAGACAGGGCAGAGACGCCCCGTCCATGCTTGCTCGATTCTCTGCTCAAGGGCTCCCCCACCAAGCCGGGCCAGAGATCTCTGTGGGAAACCTCCACAATAAGACCCACAAACAAGCAGTATCTCTATGCCCTTAGTATTCAGCTAATGGGTCAAAGTTAAAAATAACAAGATCAAAGTAGCTTCAGATTACTAAATCTGCCAGCTCTCTTCTCTCAGATCTTATTACCAAGCAACAACATCCTTAGTGCTTCAAGACTTACCTCCATCACCCCAGGCAACCTATAGAGGAGATGACTGAGAACTGTAGGCCTCCTACAGACTCTGGGCACATCTTTTCTATCATAAGATAGACATTTGAGAAGGGCGGGGGAAATTTTAAGAGAACTCCACTGAGATGCTGGATGCATGTCCAATAAGGAACTGACCTTTATCTTTGATTAGAGGGTTTAGCTAAGACATAGGCACTTGTACACTCGTACCATTTCATCCTTTGGGGATAATGGAGGAAACCTGAACATTCTAGAGAACCCTGGAAAAGGTGCATACAGAAACACATCGCTTCTTATTTGGAGGATCCTAGATGTGAATCGAGGGTTTCTGCAATAAGGATGAATATGAGAAACCAAAGCTGAGAGGGATCAACCCACCTCTTGAAGACTCTGCTAGTGGATAGCCACATACATTTATGGTAAGATGAAATATGACTTAAAACTTTATATGAGAGTTGGAGTATGAGTTGAAATATGTCTCCTCTACTGGGATGGAAATAGAGAAACCCTCTCTGAAATATTCCTAGGGAATGAGTGCCCAGGGCTGTTAATCACTCTTATATTTACAAAATTATTAAGTTCATTTAAAAATTGACTTTCAGGATGACAAGCATGTATTACAGTCCTCACAAAAGCCAACCAGGAAAACAAAATCTGATAACTTACCATCTCCAATGTCAAGACTCATATAGATTTAAAGTTATCTAACAAGTTCAGTACTGGTAAAAGAATAAGTAAACAGAACACTGAAATAGAATACAGACTACAGAAACATACCCATGCAAAGTGATCAGCTGGCTGTTAACAACAGAGTGACAAAAATTCCACGGAGAAAGAATTGACTTCTCAACAAGTGGTGCTAGAGCCACAAGGCACCCCTGTGCAAGAACAGAAGCTGGGGGCATTTCATCGTTGATGCCTCCTTTGGAACTGGGTTCCACAACTCTGCAATTTGATCACTTGTGGTTTTCTGTAACAGTCTTTGTCAGTTGCAAAAAGAAGTTTCCTTGGATGATGGCTGAGGACTACACTTATCTGTGAATACAGGACAAGTGTTTAGAATGTAGGCAAGGATTATGCTGGTTTAGGAAAGTGGTAGTTGTAGCTTCTCTTCCTGCCACACCTAAGCTTCAGGGATCATTGTAGAAGAGGTGGACAGAAAGATTATAAAGACCTAGAAAAACAGAGCTTTCTGTGAAACTGTCTCCTAGGGACATCAAAAGCTACCCCTATAATGTCTCACCAGCAAGACTGAATAAACATGAATTGAACAATGGCAATAATAACAAACATAACAAAGTGGATGGGTAAAGCCCATGAGGTCTTACCCCTACAAAAGCATGGCATCCTATGACACCAAAGACTATTTTATCTCATTCTCTTTTTATTTTAAAAGTTTTGAATGTGGATATTAATGGTGTTTCTGCTGATGATCGCCATTGGCACCCTTCCTATACAACTTATCCTCCTGTTTTATGGAAGGATCCTTTAGATAACTCATTATATGGCCCATATCCAGTTTTAATATGGGAATGAAGGTATGTTTGTATTTTCCCTACAGAGTCTCCTAATCCTCGGTGGATACCTGAAAGGTGTGTCTGGCATGCCAAAAATCAAAACAGCAAAACTGAAGGCAAAGATGCAGTGAATGATCATTCGCCCCAGAGTGAGGAGAAATAACGAAAAGCATCTTAAGAAGCGGTTGGCTGTCTTGGCTCATGTTCTCAGCATTTTATGGCTTCTTCAGTTTACAGTAAAAGCTGAAGTCTACTGGTCTTATGTTCCTCATCCTCCCGTCCTTCATCCTGTAACATGAGTAGATGAACAAGTACCTATATATGTTAACAATACTCATGTGTTGGGACCACCATCTTCTGATCATATTCATCCCATATATCTTTCTGGAACAAATTATTCTAGAATGGCAAAAAATCTGCCTTTGTGTTTCACAAAAGAAGAAAAGAATAACTGTACCCGAGTAGCTAGACTGATTGACTGGGATAAGAATTTCACTTCAGGAGAACATTGGGGTGTAGAAATGTTGTATCTCAAAAGAAATATTACCGTTGCTTATTTAGGACTGGAACATTTGCCTGATATCATTCCTATGTGTCATCAATCTTCTCCTCCTAAAAGTGATTTTGGTCCCTTCTGGAGATTATACCATGTGAATGTTACCATGTGTCAAGATGGACTGTGTGACTGGAATGACATATCAGAATAAGAAACCTTATAATCTCTTGTATGGAATTTGGTCTAGAAATAATGTTACCTTTAAAACAATGTTATGGAAAGCTGTGGCAGTCTTCTTTGGATTTAGCAGAATTACATTCTCAAATACAAAATCTTGCCAATGCTCTACCAATTGATATTGATATAGCTAAAGAAGCTGAAAGATTTATTAAGAGTTTATCTTTTGGGTCCCCTTCCTTACATGATGCTATTTCTTTTGCAATAAGTATTGTATTGATTTTATTTGTTATTTTAGTGTTTTTATTCATGATGCCCTGCTGTATGTGCATAATTATTAATAGTTTAAATAGAACCATGTTGGAGGTGAAAAGAATGAAACTGCATGCTAAACAAGATGAGCTACCAATGAAGATTTTTTTAAATAAAATAAAAAAGGGTGATATGTGGTGGGAATGTTCTTTAGCATAGGGGAAGGCTTAGGGGTGGCCCCTCTGCTGAAAGGCAAGGAGGGGGCACCTTCTGATAGTCTCCCTGCAGCTGAGGACATAACTGCACCATAAACCCAAGATGTTTTTGGAAGAAATTCAAAGCTCTTGAGAGCTGTGCGTGCAAGGGTCAAGGAAACTAACCTCATGCACCTGGGCATGGGGGAACTATTTACGGTAAGATATGAAGAAGTGGGCATGCTTTTGCTGTGAGAAAGTGCTAAGAAATTGTGCTACATGATCATTGTTAAATTCTATTTTTTAGCCTCACTGTGCTTTACTATAAAAGATTTCTCACATTAAAGGCTTAATGCCATTGCCAGTAGAGTGGTGGTCCTCTCATTCTCATTCAGTCGCCTTCTCTACTTCAGCCTCACTCTTGTCAGCTGGTTCCTACACAAAAGAACTACAAGCAAGTAAGGAATGTTGTAAGTGAGAGAGATCATCCTTTCCAGGGAAGAGCAGAACAACTGGTTATTTAGTACCAAATGCTCATTCCAGAAAACATATATGTAAGTAACTGTATACAGACTGAGCAGGTTGTATTTTGGAAAAAACAGAGTGTGTGTGTGTGTGTGTGTGTGTGTGTGTGTGTGTGTGTGTGTGTGTAATATATACATGAGAGTTAAGTAGGAGGAAAGGGAAAGGGGAAATGATGTAGTTATTATCTCAAAAAAAAAAAACCCAAAAAGATGATTGGACTTAAACTATAGTTTACTTCTTACAGAAATAGATCAAAGCAGACCATTAGCCCAAACTAAAGACACCAGAATTCTAAAAGGCTACACAGGAGAAAATTGACTTTGGAAGTTACTACCTTTTTAACTTCAATACTCACAAAAAGATCTATGGAAAAAACCTGGCAAGCTACCCGTCATGAGAATTAAGAAACTGGGAAGACAAGCCATAGACTCTAAAATATTCACAGAACACATGTCTGATTCAGGGCTTACAGAACATTTAAAACACAAAAGCAAGAAACAAACAACCAGATTTAAAATTAGTAAAAGATCTGGACAGAAATCTAAACAGAGAGATACACAAACAACAGCCACATGTGTGAAAGGCTGCTATATGCTGCGCATGGAGCCACTGGGGAATCACAGTGAAATGAGATGCGACAGCACACCTATCAAGATGGCTAAGATCCAATACACTGACAACACTGAAAAGATGTAGTATCACAAGAACTGTCACTCATGGTGCTAGAAATGCAATGTGTACAGCCACTTCAGGAGGACCACTCTTACACTACAATTCAGCTACCATATTTCTAGGTAATTTAACAAAATGTATTCAAAACCTACATTCACATGGTGCTCGGCAAACAAATGCTTAAGGTAGCTTTATTTCATAACTGACTCCCCCCCTCAAAAAATCAATGAAGAGTCCTTTAAAAGGTGAAAGGCTTTTATAACACATGGGCAGAATGGTGTAAGTGGTCACAGCTGCATGTATGTTGCTGACTGCAATGGCCATGTCCAGCCCAGAAGATGGGATTTCAGTGTTCCTCCCAATCTCCTGCCCTTTACAGTCTTCCCTCTCTCTCTCTCTCTCTCACAGTATTTTCTAGGACTCAAAGGACATAATATAACCAACAAAGGGAAGATACAACCTGTAAAGCCCACCTCCAGTACATAGGCACAGTCCCCAGTTGAGGGATAGGGTCACCCATACATCTCAAAATTTTAACCCAGAAATGTTCCTGTCTAAAGAAAAGACAGGAACTAAAACTGGAAGAGAGACTGAAAGAAAGGGCATCCAGAGATCATCCCTTCTAGGGATCCATCCCATCTGCAGATACCAACCCCCCACACTATTGCTGATGCCAAGAAGTACTTGCTGGCAGGAACCTGGTATGGCTGTTCCCTGAGAGGTTCTACCAGCCCCTGACCAATACAAATGCAGATGCTCACAGCCAATCATTGGACTGAGTCTGGGAATTCCAATGGAAGAGCTAGGGGAAGGACTGAAGGAGCTGAAGGGGTTTCCAATCCCATAAGAACAACAATAACAATTGCTTGAACCCCCAAAAGTTCCCAGGGACTAAACCACCAACCAAAGAGTGCCTATGGAGGGAGCCAGGACACCATATACATAGCAGCAGAGGATGGTCTTATCTGACATCAATGGGAGGGGAGGGAAGCTTGATGCCCCAGCATAGGGGGAGGCTATAGGAGTGATGCAGGAGTAAATGAATGATGGGTGGAGGAGCACTCATAAAGGCAAGGGGAGGAGGGACATGGGATATGGGGTGGGGGGGGTTGGTGAAGGGTAAGTAGGAAGGGGGATATCATTTGAAATGTAAATGAATGAAATGATTACTAAAAGAGAACACACACACAATAAAGGATGGCCACTCACAGTCATTTATAGTCAGTCTTGCTGACTTTAGTCTGGTTTAACTGTCACTCAGTGCCAAAAAAAGCTTCTCTGACTAAGAGGGGATCAACAAGATTGAGAGGGCTTAGGAGAGGCTAATGGTATGTATGTGTGGAAATGATATATAGGAACTCTCTGACACTGAAGAAACAATGGGAAGCCTAGATGGATTTAGTGTGAGCCCTCTCTATATATGCCATAATTGTATAGTTTGGTATTTTTGTGGGACTCCTAACAGTGGGAGCAGGTATGAGGTATTTCTGACACTTTTGCCTGCTTTGGGGACCCTTGTCCCCCTACTGGATTGACTCATCTAGCCTTAATATAAGGGGAGGTGCCTAATCTTACTGCAACTTTATATGCCATGTTTGGTTAGAGGCCTGACCTTTTCTGAAGGGAAACAGAGGAGGAATGGATGGGAAAGGAGAAGGGGAGATGGGGAACGTGGAGGCAGAGGGAGGGAGGGAATACTGTGATTGAAATGTAATACATGAGAAAATACATTAATGAAAAAGAATTTAATAATCCAAAATTTGTAAATGATATAAAAAGGTGCATGCATAAACTAGATATAAGGTATATATAATATAATATTCAACAATAAAATAAAAAGAAATCAACAATTGAGCCACAAAAAGATGTACATGGAGTTGGATAGAGACTATTGTGTTAAGTAAACTAAACCATACTCAGAATGACAGACATAGCCTATCTTCCTGATATATAGACTCTAGAGTTTGTGAGTTTGTGTATGTCTGTAAGAGAGTGAAACCCAAATACTCATTATTTTGTATTTTAATAGGAATGATAATAATATGGAGAAAATTAAAATCATATAGCTAAATTAAGCCAATATAAAAGTATATATTTATATGATTTTAACACATAAATGGGATAATCTGGAAAAAGAAAAACAACATACATACACACTCCTACATTCATTGAAGCATTATCTGCAGTAGCCAAGATATGAAATTAGACTAAATATTCATCAAAGTATAAATATAATATAGGCAATAGATACATATTATATATGCACATTATATATGTATTATTATTTAGCTATAAAAGGATAAGATTCTCTGATTTGTGACAACACTGAAAAGCCTAGAAGACACTGTGTTAAATGAAATAAGCTAGGTATAGAAGGACACATTCTGCACAATGCCACTCCCATGTAATCTTAAACTGATTTTATAGAAGTCGAGAGAATGATAGCTATCAGAGACTGTGGAGAATTAGAGAGGTGGTCATGGGAAATGTTGGTTAATGAACATAAGGTAAAAAAGGGAAAAGTCACAGGTGGTGTTGAAATGTTCAAGTCTGTGGTCATAAGTTCAGCAATATGTGAAGGGGAAAGTTCAAGGCACAAATTGGGAATAAAATTTCATCTGGTCAATTTGCAGTGCTGGTTAGAAAGAGCCAAAAAAGACTAAGGGAGGGAGGTTTGTGTTTGATTCTCTTTCTTTGCTGTCTTTCCTTCTCCTTGTTTGTGATGTATGTGTCTTAAGTAAATACACATAGTTATTACTTCAAACAAATTAATCTATATGTCACCTTCGATAGATATGCTTTAATTTGGGAAATAAGAATACCTAAAATCTCTTCTCTTTGTAAAATTTCAGTCTGTAACACAATATTATCAATGGCATTGTATTTTACATTATGTCTACAGGTAGAACATCCAATAAGGTTACAAGTTTGTAGCTGTAGCAAGATCTACTATTTCCTATTTTTCACTTTCCTAGTAACCAACATTCTTCTCTCTATTTCTCTGCATCTAACCTATTTTAGAGTCATGTAGAGGTGACATTATACAGTGTTCTCTTTTTGTGTCTAACTTACTTCTCTTTGTGTCACATCCTCTAGGTTAATCCAAGCTAAATGTATCAATCTATATTCTCACCAACAGGCTGCAGAGCCTTCCTTTCTCTAGCCTTCACAAGTCCTTCTTGACCAACCTCTGGTCTATTTGTGCCAGCCATCCTTACAGCTGTGAGGTGACAGCTTGTTGTAGCTTTGATTTGCATTTCTGTAATGATTCATGATGCTGAACACTTTTTCATACACCTGGTCATTTTTGCATCTTCCATGGAAAAGTATGTCTTGCTGGCTATTTGGAATCATATGATAGCAACATATTCAGAAGAAAACGGAAAGTTGAGAGATGTCTAGGCACCAAAATAAATAATATTGGCAGTCATGTGGTTCTGTGACACAGAGAAATCAGACATTCTTTTTGCATCTGCTGAGATCCGTTACCTGGAAGACTTGGGGCTCAGGAACAAATGACAGCTGGCAGTATGGGCCAGAAGCCCTCTGGTGGCCTAGGCTGCCATGGGGAGGTTCTGGGAATTAATTAGCACATCAGAGACACACAGTTTCCTATTTCTAAACTAATATTACTTTCTGAGCTCTTAGTATATTGGATACACTATAATTAATATCCTATATTAATTCTGTTACTACAACCTAGCCCAGTGATGTAGAAACTATATTGGGTTAAAGGCTGTCACCCCTCTAAAAATAATAAAACTGAGGCCTAGACCGTGGTCTCTCCTTTATCGCTAACCTGGTGAGGAAAATATAATTCAAAAGCTGGTCCACACTTTCAAGGATCTGTACTATTGAAATCTGTGTTTTCAAGCATTAAGTTTCCCAACCCTCATTGCAACAAAAGCAATAAACAATTTTTAATTTACAAAATTATAAATTTCTATACAAATTCTATGATAAAATCAGCTCAGGAAACCCAAACCAAGAGACACAATAGTTTGGGCATTATCCATCACACAGCTTCTCTAGACCTCATTTTTCTTTAAGGAGAAGACAAAGAGCTGCCATGAGGAGTTCACAGGATGCGCTTGAATGCAGGTGAGCGAGCTTCATGAAGGGGGAAAGAGTCTGACAAATACAGGCATTCATTTAAATAACGAGCTTGCTTCCTGCACAAATCAGCTTCAATTATTCAGAGTGCTGCATACAGAGCTGGAGCTTAGCGCCAGACTCTGGATGCAGGAGGGGATGGACATTGGTTATTGTAAAAAAACAGGGTGACTCACTGGAAGAGGAGGACACCAGGGTGTAAAAGGACAGACTTGTCCAAGTTTCAGGACAGTGCTGAGATGTGTACCTGTATTCTTCCTCCCATGTTAAGCTAAGTCTCTGCTGTTACTTATAGACATTTCTGGCCAGAGGTGGATCTTTGTAAGCATCAGAAAAGGAGACCCCAACTGCCAATTTGAGTCTTGCTAAAATTAATGGCTTTGACCTTAAGATGAAAACTATATGAACTTAAAGCTTAGTGAGGATGAGGGACCTCATGTTACCAAAGTAGAGAATGAGATAAGTAACCATAATAATAGCTGTAGTACCCAAGTGCTCCTTATGTACCTTAATCTATTGTGGGCATTTCACTTACATCTCACTGATCCTGATTCATTTGACCTCACAACAGCATGTGTGGGTAGGGTACTGTTCTCGGTTCTGGTTTATAGCTAGAAAAAAAGGTCTTAGAGATTGTTCATCAGCCTTCTAGTACCTAATAGCTGAAACAATCAACTTATGGAGAGGAAAGCTTTGCTCTGACTCATAGTTTTGAAGGCTCAAGTTCATGATCTAGTGACCCCACTGATTTGGAATTTTCCTGCAGTCATGCCATGGCAACAGTGTGTGATGGAGGAATTCCTTTAATCTCATGGATGGAATACAAAATACAGAGAGGGAAAGAGCAGAATCTCATAGTAGTCCCCCTCAAGGTCATCATCAGTGACCTGCAAAACACATACACACTGAGAGAGAAAGAGAGAGGGGGGAGGGATGGAGGGAGAGAGGGGGAGAGAGGGAGAGAGAGAGAGAGAGAGAGAGAGAGAGAGAGAGAGAGAGAGAGAGAGAGAGAGAGAGAAGGGAGGGAGGGAGGGAGGGAGAAAGTGCTCTTGCATCTTAAAGGTTCCATACCTTCCAATAATGCTGCTCTGCAGAGCAAGTGTTTAGTTTTTTTAGATCATGAGCTTTGGGAGGGAATAAGGTCCAAAGACTAGCAGAGGCATTAAGAGATTTGTGCTGCTCTACAAACTATAAAAATTAAATGCAGGTCTACCCCAGCCTGTGTGATTCTTAGTCATTTCCAAAGTAAACTTTATTTCACCAAATCCCACAGTGCCCTGGAGCTGCCATCTCCAGTTCCTGGCTAGTTGGTGTGTCCACATTTCTCTTTCCCTTTTAGTCTAAAGAAAACGGTGTGACCTTTCTCTTTTTCATACTTTAGAGATAACTTGAGGAGACAGAATCCATAGTCTCTCCACATGGTGCCCCCTACTCAGAATGTTCTCTTCTTTTCTCTGCCTGTTCCAATGTTACTCCTAAGAGTCCAATGAGGGTCTAACTCCAATAAGTATTTCCAACTGTTCAGTCCACACAGGCTTCTTTTTCTCCTCTATTTTTCTAACATTTATCCTTCCCAACCTTTGCTTCCTGACAACTCATTTCTTCCCCATTTTCTACAAAGATATCCCATGCCTTCAGTTGTGTTAGAAATTACTCAAGAGCAATGTTCAACTCAGTGTCTAGCACATGGCCAGGTGGGTCAAAGTCATGTTTAAAATAAACTGAAACAAAAGGAAAAAATACTGAATGACAACTAAACTAAACAGATTAAATTTTTCCATGGGCACCAATTCTTTTTTTAACAAAGAGAAGAATATCTTTGGGAGACCCGTGTGCAGGTATGATTAGACGCAAAGGCTAACTCCAAGACATATTGGGATGGGTTCCTAGTTTGGGAGAAGTTTTGGGAATGAGTCTCCAAGATTACTCTAGCTAGAACATTCTGTAATCCCATCACCAAATGAATAAACGAATAAATGCATTTCAGCTGTCACTCATCTACACTCAGGCTCTCCTCACAGCACAGTGTTCTGCATAATTCAGTCTTTTATCTGAAAGGCACACGTGTGCCATACATGTAAATCATATCTTATCTCCTCTATTTTCCAAATGAGAAAACAGAGTTGTTGAAGTAAAAACAATTTGCCTAAAGTTAGAGTTGGGCACACATCAGAGGCATCTCTCAGAATCCCAAGCTGCTTGAGTCTTTGTTTCCAAATCCCCAAACAAGTAGCTCTCTATGCCTCCTGCATCTGTGTTCTTTCTCTGAAGCAGAGAGAAGAAGCTGTTAGAAAACCTATAGAACCCCAGGCTCCTCCGCTGCCTCTAAACACTAAGCCATCAGGTTTTACCTATTAATTGCTTCTTACATGCTCATCTTCACAGATAATCCTACCACCACCTTCTGTCTTCTCCTTTGGGGAAGATTATGGAATCAGGTAGGCTAGATTCACTTCTACACTTTGGTTCTTGGAACATGTGACTTGACCTCTGCCAATCCCAATTGAGAGCCACTTTAAGGCCTTCCTTATACAATAATGTTAATAAAAGCACCCATCCAAAATTTCTAATAAGGCATAAATATGTGACTCAGAAGTAGAACACTTAAAAATTATTTAGCAAACCCAGATGTTCTGTGTGTCCCTGTTGCTTTGTGTGTCAACTTCATGCAAACAGCCTCTTGCATTATCTAGAAGGTACATGGTCTGCATTTCAGAGTTTGTTTCAGTCAAGTTTTCCTGTACAGACTACACCATCATTTGTTATGTATTAGAGATTTCTACCCATTTTACCACCAGAATCATGGTTCCTTTATTGCTAGAACTTTCAATTCTTTGTTTTGACCTTTATTCTACCTAGGGGGCACTGAGTCTTTTCCAGATGACCTCTTATGTTCCATATTTTCTAAGATAGCAGTTTTGAAGCTTGCCATTAAGTTAAAGCCAAAATCTGGGGTCTACTATGGGGTAACCTCTGATATCTCTATGTTTATCATACCTAAAAATTAAACACAAACACTGTGAATAAATTGTGGAACACAGAGCTCATGGGAGAGTGACAACAGCTGGTTTCCATTTGGAACAAGAGACTCGGCTATATCCTGGAAGTTCAGAAGTTGATGTACAAAACGTTTCCTGAGTACTTCCTTACACTTCATCTTAGTGCATCCCTGGGTTCTTGGCTAAGATGTCTCTTCTCTATAATTTTGGCCTCAATGTGTCCACTTCATAAGACATGAACATTATTAAAAGTTGATAGGTTCTACACTAACTGGAAATTTCTTCATTTGAAAGATCTGAGCTCAGACATGGATAATAAACATTCTACATCACACATTAAGAGTTCTTGAGCCATTACTCAAGACCACTTTAAGGGCTAACTCTACCAGGAAAACTTCTTTGATTCTCTCCAAAATTATTAAACTTATATTCCTTGACCCTCCTTGAATTAAGTAAATGGAGGTCACACAACCATCACTTCATTATAGTGGTAAATTGATAATCCAGAGGACAAGGTCTGATCCTAACAATTAGAAACACTAAGCCAAATATTTGCCATGGATAAAAAGACAAGAAATGGTATGAGAGCCAAAAATCAGTGTGATCACACGGAATCCTTCCAAACAAACCCTCTTATTCACCTGCCTTTTTAGGGCTCCAAGCTAGGTGGAATCACTTTCTAAAAATGTCATTAGCTAACAGTTACTTTGAGTATGTGAAAATGATGAGGGGTTCTTTGGCAACCTAGAGTGAAGGAAATTTTAGAAATGTACTCGGAAGACAGTCATTAGACCCCTAATTCACTAGGCCTAAGCTTTAAAGAAAGCATCACTGAGATTTCTGTTAAGAACATAAGAGGTTGGAGGGGTGTAGCTATGATAGGATAAATTAGCAATCCTCCTCAAAAAAGAAATGTCAATAATAATAGCTTTGGAAATTAACAGTTATGGAATTCAGAATCAAATGTAAACTGTCCTAGAAGAACTTGTCTGCCACTTACTGGACCCCTGCTCTTAACTTTTCCCTCCTCATCGTAGTTCTTTCCATCCACTGTACCTCAGACAAAATACAGTCTTGATCTTCCAGAAATGTTCTTTGATTCTCTCTCCACTTTGAATTCTCAATGGGAACCCCTCTACTCTTCTATCCATCTCCAGATGGTGCCACTTCACTATGAAATGCACACAGCAGCTGTCCTTGTCTACACACAGGATACAATTGATCCAGTCCTTAGAGAGGAAGGTTGATGTATTAACAACATCTTAGTTATATCTTAAGAATAGCTCCTGCTTAGCCTAAGTTTTGCATGCCACTCCACCTTGAGCCTATTAGTGGAGCTGGGCTCACTTCTAGGTGGCTTGCCATGTTCTAGTTCATTGGAAGTATTTAACTTTGAAGTCCATAATTAAACAGAAATCACCAAGCCCTTTTATATCCTTGCTTGAAATTTGCTGATGGGCTTCCAAATTGTTGTTGACACTAAAATGCTATACAAGGTTAAGATGCTTGCTTACTTGCTTACCATCACATCATAACTATCCTCTAGATGGTCCAACTGCTTGGATTTTCCTTCAGGTTTTTTAATGATTCCTACCCTTTTTTTAAGACTAATTTATTTGTCACATGTAAGTACACTATAGCTGTCTTCAGACCCACCAGAAGAGGGGCATCAGTTCTCATTATGGATGGTTGTGAGCCACCATGTAGTTTCTGGGCTTTGAACTCAGGACCTTCAGAAGAGCAGTCCGTACTTTTAACTGCTGAGCCATCTTTCCAGCCCTGATTCCTACTCTTGGTCCCATGAATAGCATGGTTTCTCTGGTGGAGCTCTCCCTGGGAATCCCCTGCTAGTACTTTTTATTGCTGACGAAGCACTAGTTCTTAAGGAAAATCTGGATTATCTACTCCCCTAGAACCATGCTTCTTTCACATATCACTTGTTACGACCATATCTATTTGTTATGCTAGATTCATTTGTATGATCAATTAACTAGTAATAAAGATATAATTTAGGCTGGGGACTTATCCCAGGTTGTGCTTGCCTAGCCCATAGGAAACCTTGTATTTGCTTCCCAGCATTACAGAAACTAGGCATTGTAGTATTCTAACACTTGGAAGGTAGAGCGATAAGATCAGGTGTTTAAGATCATCTTTGGCTATGTAATGAGTTTAAGTAGACCCTTGGCTACGTGAGATTCTGTATCATAGATACATAGAGACATAGATTCTGTATCATAGATACATAGAGACAGACAGACAAACAGAAAAAAAAGTACTATGTGGTACTTTTCCTTGTATCCTCACTTCTGAAAGTTCCAGAGGACAGGAACAGTGTTTCAGCTTTAATCCCAACTGCACCCTCAGAGCAGCATGATGCCTTACTCTGTTCACTCAGAAAATGATAAAAGGGTGAAAAATCAGATGCCAGCAAATTGAAAAACAGAGTTCCCCCTGGATCTGGAAGCTGTCCTGCTGGGAGGATAAGAGTCCCTGCCAGGGAGTATTTTATTCATGCTTGTCCCCTTCATTTCCAGTCTTGTGACAGTGGGGAGGCTGTCTAACCTTGTTTCTTTTACCTAGGATCTATTAGCCTACCTGATCAGATCCCTACCTGCCAGACTCACTCACCTCCCTGTGAGCTCTGGTCTTTTTTCCTGCCACTTTTATTACCTTAACTTCCCTGATTCTCCTAATACTTCCATTCTAGCTAGCTCTAGAGCAAGGAAGTGTCAGAATATTGTCTCAGAAGTGTACTCTACCACCCTTGTAGGCTTACTTTTCCAAATCTTAGACGTCTTCTTTATAAAGCTAAAACCGAAACACTTCCTTCTAGCAGTGTGGAGGTGCATGCCTTTAACACTTAGGAGTCAGAGACAGATGAATTTCTGTAAGTTCAAGGCTAGCATGGTCTATACTGCAAGACCCTCCTCTGTAGGAAGGAAGGAAAGGAAGGAAGGAAGAAAGAGAGAAAGAGAGAGAAAGAAAGAAAGAAAGAAAGAAAGAAAGAAAGAAAGAAAGAAAGAAAGAAAGAGAGAAAGAAAGGAAGAAGAGAGGGAGGAAAGGAGGGAGGAGGGAAGGAGGGAGGGAAGAAGGAAAGAAGTCTCTTTCTTGTGGTATTCTAGGAATTACATATGTGAACAGGAATTCAACACAATCTAGTAGGTGCTAAATAAACACTGGTTCCTTTCCTGTATGAATATTTAGGCTTTTTATCCTGAAGCTAATGTAAACTACTACAATGAAGGATTCTTTGACGACATGGGCTAGCTATGTGACCTTAGGCAAACCTCTTGCTTTGACTTTACCTCAGTTTCTCATTCTCTAAAACTGGGCTCATAAAGAACCAACATCCCAGGATAAGAACTAGAATAAAGAAGGCAATCAATGCTAATGTCTTCACCCAATGTTTTGTACAGACACCCTCAATAAACATTGGCTCTTTTTACTGGCACCCTTATTACATCAAAGGATCAAGAGTGCCCATGGATAAAAGACAAAAAATGATGGTAAAAAAAACTGCAGGTCTACTCATACATGCCTCCTCAGAATTGCTAGCTGACCATAGAAACCCAAAGACTCCTTTCTAGAGGCCAGCCTCTGCCTAAATCTATGACTGCCTCTACTTTCTATATCTGGCCATCTGCCTCAGCACCTCTGTGTACAGGTATTATGGTAAATATATACACAGCCTTTGCCATCTGTGTGCACTTAAAACAACTCTATACTCTTAGCCCTCAATTATTTACTTGCAGCTTACAGGGGCCCAAGGGACAAGACATATGGAAGGGAGAAAGATCCCTAAGGGCTGACTGTCGTACTTAGAAACCATCTTTACTCTCTTCTCCAACATCACTACACTTCTGAGGGAGATAGCACACTTGCAGGATGCCTTCTTTTGCATGGCTTTTGACACGTAACAGTCAAGAAAGCCTGATTCCAAGAATTGCAAGAAAGGAGGGGAGGCTACACCTCTTTCAATAATCTTCATTTATTTAAGTCAAGCTCTTGGATGCCTGAAGATAAGCAAAGTGTTCTCCCTGTCTACCCTTTTTCAGAGGCACCATGGAAAGTGCAGAAAGCTTATAGCTGCAATATGGTTAGGAGGGTTTCCTACTTCCAATCTGATATATTATACTTTAGAGGAGAGTTGTTGCTTAGGAAACAAAGAATAAAGAGTACATGTATCTATGGGGCCTCTACCTCACCTATGTTATACAGAAACCCAGAAGGATAACTTGTTCAGTAACAAATAAATCATTGGTGATAGAACCACATCCAAAAACATGAGGCCTTGCTGGCAGTATGTCTATGAAATACCTAAATCCCAAAGGTGATATTTTATATAGAGAGGCCATCTTGTATTTACAGAGAAGAGGAAGCCATAGTTGTTGTTATAGTTTGAACATGAAATATCTCTAAAGTATTGAATACTTAGTCCCCATCTGGTAAAGTGGTATTTTTGCAGGTGGTTGGAAATGTGGATAATTGGGGTCTAGGAAGTTGGTCATGGAGGCATCTCTTTGATGGGTATATTTTGCTCCTGCACCTTTTTGTTACTCTCTTTTTCCTGTCTTCCAAAATATAATGAAGCTTCTCCCTCCCACACCCCGACTGTCATAATGTTCTTCCCAGCATCAAGCCAAGCAACCCCAGGTGAACCCTCCTTTAGGTTGTTTTCTCATTACAATGTTCTTTAGATATTTTTCTCAAAGCTACAGAAATGTCTAACCCTTAGAGGGATTATTAAAAGAAGATGCTGTTCAATCACTACTATGTTCTTTGCTTTTTATTTCTGTTGCTCTGTTATAATATTCTGACAAAGGGAGTAGGAGTTTATTTGTCTTGAAGTTTAAATTACAACAGAGATATTGGTCTATTACAACAGAGATATCTCAATGGTAACTTAAGAGAACTGGTCATATTATATCCATAGTCAAGGGCACAGAAAAGAGGAATAATGTGTGTATGCTAATGCTCAGCTTGCTCTGTCCATTCTTTACAGCTCATGATCCCAAGCCCAGGGAATGGTGCCTTCCACAGTGAGCAGGTCTTTTAACATTGATTAACATAATTAGGATAATCCATTCTTTCCCTGCACTTCTCTTCCCACAGTCAGCAGACCTGTGGATCCTGAACCATATAGCTAAGTTTCCCTTCCCACACTCATCTTCCCTGCTGGCTGAGTCCTCTGGCACAAGCCAAGCTGCACTGAGCAGTCTGTTATCACAGGAGGACCTCCATTCTCCCCCTACCTTTCCTCCCATCTTAATTAGACCTGTGGATGCTGAACCATACAGGCAATATTCCATTCTGTTATCCACCTTCTCTGCTTGCTGAATCTTCTGGAGCAAGCCAAGTTGCCCTGAACAGCCTGCTATTCCAGTGAAACTGCCATTCTTCTCCCATGTCTCTATCTACCTTCATTAGATCTGTGGATCCTAAACCATACAGGCAAATTTTCCTTTCTCACCATCTT
This sequence comes from Mastomys coucha, assembly GCF_008632895.1. Lineage (NCBI taxonomy): Eukaryota > Metazoa > Chordata > Mammalia > Rodentia > Muridae > Mastomys > Mastomys coucha. The sequence continues at coordinate 213,036,847 of NW_022196905.1, forward strand.
TCCTGCTTGCTGAGTCCTCTAGAGAAAGAGAGCTTCTCTGAGCAGTCTGCTACATCAAGGGGTCGACCATTATCCAGCCACCTCTCCTTCTACCTACATCAGACTTGCTATGCCTGAACCACACAGGTGAGCTTCTCTTCACTGGCTTATCATCCCTGCTTGCTGATTTGCTTGGGAACACCAAGCTTCCCTGAGCAGCCTTCTCTCCCGGGTGGATATCCATTCTCCTGCCATCTCTTTGTCCATCTTCATTGGACCTGCAGCTCCTGAAACATAGAGACCTGTTGAACCTGAACCACACAGACTTACAGATCCATAACAAAATAGCCTAAGAATAATCGTCAGAGGCCTACCTCAACAGGACCATTGAAGTTAACACCCCTCCCAATACCTACTACAAGAGGAACATCCAGGGACCAAAGTCATCCAGATAGCTAAGGGCCCTCAAAAGAATACAATGAACAAAAGACAGGGCAATATGACACCTTCAAAGCACAGCAACCCTACAAAGCCCAGGCTATCCTAACCCAATGAAATGACTTAAATACAATCTTATAAAGATGATAGATGCTTTAAAGGGGGAAACAATAAACCCCTTAAAGAATAACAGGAAAATAACACTTAAAAAGGTGAGGGAAATAAGGAAATCTGTGTAAGACCTTAAAGTGGGAATGGAAGCAATTAAGAAAACACAAACTGAGGGAATTCTGGAGATGGAAAACCTAGAGAAGATAACAGGAACAAAAGACAACATAAACCAACAGAATACAGGAGATGGACGTGAGAATCTCAGGTACAGAAAATGTAATAAATTAATACATCAGTCAGGGAAAATGTTAAATCAAAACCATTTCTGACACAAACATTCAGGAAAATGTGGGAACTATGATAAAACCTAACCTATGAAGAATAGGAATAGAAGAAGGTGAGGAGTCACCCCTCAAAGGCCCAGAAAATATCTTCAACAAAATCATAAAACAAACTTTCCCAAACAAAAGGGATGCCTATAAGCATCCCCACAAGAACCTTATAGAAAACCAATTAAACAAGATCAGAAAAGAAAATCCTCTAAGCACATAATAATCAAAATGTAAAATCTAAAGAGCAAAGAAAGAATATTAAGAGTGACAAAGGGAGAGAGAGAAAAGTGGTCTCTTAGGAGTACTGACACAAAGGCTTGCAGGAAGTACAAGTCACAGTCATAGAAAGCAAAACCAGTGAACACCAGATATAACCAGATGATGAGAGGCAAGGGCAAGAAGATAAAGCAATAGAAACCAAGGATATGTTGCATCATCAGAACCCAGTTCACATACCACCACAGGGAGCCGTGGATACACCAAGACAGCAGAAAAGCAAGGCTCTGATTTAAATTCACATCTCATGATGATGATAGAAGACTTTAAGAAGGATATAAATAACTCCCTTAAAGAAATAGAGGAGAACATAGGAAACAGGTAGAAATTCTTAAAGAGGAAATATATAAATCCCTTTAAAAATTACAGGAAAATACAACCAAACAGGTGAAGGAATTGAACAAAACCATCCAGGACCTAAAAATGGAAATACAAACAATAAAGAAATCACAAAGAAAGATAACCCTGGATACAGATAACCTAGGAAGGAGATCAGGAGACATAGATGCAAGCATCTCCAACAGAATACAAGAGATAGAAGAGAGAATCTCAGGTACAGAAGACACCATAGAAAACATGAACACAACAGTCAAAAAAATGCAAAATGCAAAAAGCTCCTAACCCAAAACATCCAGGAAATCCAGGACAAAATGAGAAGAGCAAACCTAAGGATAATAGGTAAAGAAGAAAGAGAAGATTCCCAACTTAAATTTTGTTGAACATCTTCAACAAAATTATAGAAGAAAACTTCCCTAACCTAAAGAAAGAGATTCCCATAAACATACAAGAGGCCTACAGAACTCCAAATAGACTGGAACAGAAAAGAAATTTTTCCCTTCACATGATAATCAAAACACCAACTGCACTAAACAAAGAAAGAATACTAAAAGCAGTAAGGGAAAATGGTCAAGTAACATATAAAGGCAGGCCTATCAGAACTACACCAGACTTCTCACCAGAGACTATGAAAGCTAGAAGATCCTGGACAGATGTCATACAGACCCTAAGAGAACACAAATGCCATCCCAGGCTATTATATCCACCAAAATTCTCAATTACCATAGATGGAGAAACCAAGATATCCCATGACCAAACCAAATTTACACAATATCTCTCCAGAAATTTCCTCCTACAAAGGATAAGAGATGTAAACCTCCAACACAAGGAGGGAAACTACACCCTAGAAAAATCAAAAAAGTAATCTTCTTTCAAAAAACCCCAAAGAATATAGCTACACAAACATAATTCCACCTCTAAAAACAAAAAATAACAGGAAGCAACGATCAATATTCCTTAATATTCCTTAATATAAATGGACTAAATTCCCCAATAAAAAGACATAATCTAACAGACTGGATAAGTTGACAGGACCCAGCATTTGCTGCACACAGGAAGCACACCTGAGTGTTAGAGACAGACAAAAATTATAGAAGAAAACTTCCCTAACCTAAGAGTGAAAGGCTGTAAAACAATTTCCAAGCAAATGGCCCCTCGAAACTAGCTGGAGTAGCCATTCTAATATCGAATAAAATTGACTTTCAACCAAAAGTTGTTAAAAAATATAAGGAAGGATACTTCATACTAGTCAATGGAGAAACCCACCAAAGTGAACTCTTAATTATGAACATCTATGCTCCACATGCAAGGGCACCCATATTCATTAAAGAAACTTTACTAAAGCTCAAAGCACACATTGCATGCCATATAATAATAATGGAAGACTTCAACACCCCACTCTCATCAATAGACAGATCATGGAAACAGAAACTAAACAGAGACACAGTAAACTCACAGAAGTTATGAACCAAATGGATCTAACAAATATTTGTAGAACATTTCATCCTAAAGCAAAAGAGTATACTTTCTTCTCAGCACCTCATGATACCTTCTCCAAAATTGACCATATAATTGGCCACAAAAGAAGCCTCAAAAGATACCAGAAGATTAAAATAATCCCATGCACCCTATCCAATCACCATGGACTAAGGATGGTCTCAAATTCCCACAAAAACAATTGAAAACACACATACACATGGAAACTGAACAATGCTCTACTCAATTATAACTTGGTCAAGGAAGAAAGAAAGAAAGAAATTAAATACTTTTTAGAATTTAATGAAAATGAAGACATATCATACCAAAACTTATAGGACACAATGAAGTGGTAAGAGGAAAACTCATAGCTCTATGTGCCTCCAAAAAGAAACTGGAGAGAACTTACACTAACAACTTGACAGCACACCTGAAAGCTCTAGAACAAAAAGAAGCAAATACAGGGAGGCAGGAAATAATCAAACTCAGAGCTAAAATCAACCAAATAGGAACAAAAAGAACTACAGAAATAATCAACAAAACCAGGAGTTGGTTCTTTGAGAAAATCCACAAGATAGATAAACTCCTACTTAGCCAGACTTATCAGAGGGGACAGAGACAATATCCAAATTAATAAAATAAAAATTGAAAAGGGAGATATAACAATGGAAACCATGGAAATTTAAAGAGTCATCAGATCCTACTAGAAAATGTTCTACATTCTACCACCATGATACTTGCACATGCATTTTTATTGTAGCATTATTTGTTATAGTGAGAAAAGAGAGCCTAGATGTCCACCAGTAATTAAATGCATAATGAGGTTTGGCAAACACACAATAGAGTTTTGTTCTTAAAAGAAGAATTAAATAATAAAAATTAAAATTCTGTCTTTCAAGAAAAAGAAACATTGCTAAAGCTTAAATCACACATTGAACCCCACACATCAATAATGAGAGACTTCAACACCCATTCTTTTCAACTGACAGGTTATCCACACAAAAACTACACAGAGAAATAATGAAACTAACAGACATTATGAATCAAAAGGACCTAACAGACATCTATAAAATATTTTACCCAAACACAAAAGAATACATATTCTTCTAAGCACTTCATGGATCCTTCTCCAAAATTGACCATATAGGTGGTCAAAAAACAAGCCTCAATAGACACAAGAAAATTGAAATCATGCTGTGGATTAAATTTGGACTTCAACAACAACAGAAATACCAGAAAGCCTATCCTTTCATGGAAATTGAACAACTGACTACTACTTAGTGATCTCTGGGTCAGGAAAAAAATGATGAAAGAAATTAAAGATTTTCTATAATTCAATGAAAAATGAAGGCAAAACATACCCTAATTTATGGGGCACAATGAAAATAGTGCTGAGAGAAAAGTTCATACTACTAAGTGCCTCCATAAAGAAAGTAGAAAGTTTTCATAAAAACGGTGTAAAAGTGCACCAGAAAGCTCTAGAACAAAAAGAAGCAAACATACCTAGGTGGAGTAGAAGTCAGGAAATAGTCAAACTCAAGGCTGGAATCAATCAATTAAAAACAAATAAACCAATACAAAGGATCAACAAAACCAAGAGCTGGTTCTTTGAGAAAAATCAATAAGATAGACAAACCCTTAGGCAAACTAACCACAAGACAGAGAGACAATATCCAAATTAACAAAATCAGAAATTAAAAGGAATATATAACAATAGACAACAAGGATATTCAAAGTATCTTTAGGTCTTACTTCAAAAGCCTGTACTCTACAAAATTGGAAAATCTTAACAAAATGGATGATTTTTCTAGATATTTGCCACTTACCAAAGTTAAATCAAGATCAGATAAATATTTAAACAGCTATATAACTCCTAAAGAAATAGAAGCAGTCTTTAAGTCTCCCAAACAAAAATAGCCCAGGGCCAAATGGTTATAGTGCAGAATTCTACCGGACTTTCAAAGAAGAGCTAATACCAACACTCCTCAAACTATTCCACAACGTAGAAACAGAAAGAACACTGCCAAACTCATTCTATGAAGCCAACATCACTCTGATACCTACACCACATGAGCCTCAATAAAGAAAGAGAACTATAGACTGATTTCTGTTATGAACATTGACACAAAAATACTCAATAAAATCCAGGAACACATCAAAAACATTATCATTCATGATCTAGTAGGTGTCATCCCAAGGGTACAAAGATGGTTCAACAATACAAAAATCCATCAGCATAATCTACCATATAAACAAACTGAAATTAAAAAACACATGATCCAAATTTTCGTTTGTTTAATTAATTAATTGTGAAATTTGGATGAGTATATGTGTGAGTGTAGTATTTTGGTGTACAAGCATATTTGAATACAGCTGCGTGTACATATATATGAAGGCCAGAGGAGGCTCTGTGACTTACTCTGTTGAGACAGAGTCTCTCGCTGAACCTGGAACATTGCTGGTAACCAGCAAGTCCCTAAAATCCTCCAGTCTCCACCACTTACAAAGCAAAGTTTCAGGCATGAATGTGACCACACCCAGCTTTTAATGTAGGTGCTGGGTTCGAATTCAGGTCTTTCTGCTTGTTCAGCAAGCACTGTTACCTACTAAGCCATCTACCACCCAATAAGAATGTCAAGGAAGGGGATAGTTAATGTTGCTGGTAAAAAAACAAAAACAAAAACAAAAAACCTGTTTAGAATAATAATAAAAGTCGTGTGATCTCTGAAAAAAAAACACAGAAACAAAGAACAAAACACATGATCATCTTGTTAGATGCTGAAAAAAGCCTTTGACAAAATCCAACATACCATCATGGTAAAAGTCTTAGAAAGATCAGAGATAGAAGGCACAAACCTAAACACAATCAAAACAGTATACAGTAAGCCAATAGCCAACAAACTAAATGGAGGGAAATTTAAAGCGATTCTACTAAAATCAGGGACAGGACAAGGCTACCCACTCTCTCCCTATTTATTCAATATAGGACTTGAAGTACTATATTATACTATGTAGCCACAGCAATAAGACAACTAAAGAAGATCAAAAGAATACAAATTGGAAAAGAGTCAAAGTATTTCACCTGCACTATTTGCAGGTGATATGATCATATACATAAGTGACCCCAAAAGTTCTAACAGAGAATTCTAAGTGAAAGAGAAGAAACTCAAGTCCCTGAACAAAGAAGTTGACAAAGATATCAGAAGATGGAAAGATCTCTCATGCTCATGGACAGGCAGGATTAACATAGTAAAAATGGCCATCTTACCAAAAGCAATCTACAGATTCAATACATTCTTCATCAAAATTCCAACACAATTATAATAGACTGTAGTATTAATATTTTTATTAAATGTCTGCTTGGGGTTACTTCCCACCTCAGTGTTTTATGTTCTTAAGTGAAAGACACACATACAGCTTTTATGTTTTAATACTTCTTACTCTGCACAATATCTGAGCATCTTCCTAGCCTCCATGCTGCTAGAGTCTACCTCCCGCAGATAATTCCGTTACTACTTACTAATTTCTATGTTCCACCTTGGTTGCTCCTGATCCAGTTGAGCATCCCTCTTGGTCACACTTTCCGTGCCCCTTTACATGGCAACTCTACCTCTCTGTCCTGCACTCTTCTCACATGGCATCTCTCCCCTTTCTCCTCCTCCTCCTCCTGAAGGTCCCAAGCCCTGGAAACCTAAATCTCCACTTCTTTCTCTTATGCCAAGTATTGGTTGCTGGCATATTTATTGACCAATCAGAATTAACTGGGGGCAGATTCCTGATTTCAGAAATCGACCATATTCACCCAGCCAATGAAACGGGTAGCAGAGCAAGTCCAACTAATGTCTGAACACCTGGGCATCCCATTAGACTTTCAGAAAACTGTCTCTGTATGTGTCCAAGACTATCCCAAAGATTGACACTTGCCATTCTTGGGACACAACCACATGGGCTGGGATTTGATTTTGGATTGGGTATGTTAGGAGAAGACAAGTTTCCAACCTTGGAACAAGGCAAGAAAAAAATCTCATTCAAGGCCTGTCCTTGTGCCTGTGGAACCTTGGGTGACCTGCCTGCATCATTCACTTTTCCCATCTAGGAATCATTTACTTTCAGCATTTCTGTCATAATCTTATCTTGCAGTGTCAGTGAAATATCTCATGAGGCTCATTTTATGAAATGCCTGACATAGATTAATAGCTATTTCATTCCTTGAAGCAGCAGTCTTTGGGATGCCTGCTACATACCAGGCCTTGCACTAAATGACTCAGACGAGTTTACATGCCAGTACAGATTCTACACAAATAGAGCTATAGTAATAGTAGTTATTATATTATTAGTAGTATACCAGTAGTTATTCTCATTGAAGATTATAATTAGAGGTAAGTATAATGAGATCATCACCTTTATTAAGAATAAGTATGTAGGCCCGTGTATCATCTCTCCATCATGCATGCTCCAGAGGTGTACATCCCATACTTTAGCTCACTGTCTTTGTGTATTCATCTAGTATGATAGTCTAGATTTTTATCCTAAGTGTTCCTCTCCATCTCTAGCTTCTTCACACTGCGTGCCACTCAATCGTGCATCCCTAAATCTGAGCTAAAATGAGTCCAAATCTGAGTAGACATTTGAATTGAACTAAGCATAGACGGGGTCCACAACCTTGACTAGAGTCACTCTAATTTATATGGGTTTTGCAGAGACTCCAGCAGCACTAAGTGATGACAACAACCACAATGGGCCCCAAGGTAAATTAAAGACATCATCCCAAATAGCACTTATTGAACCCCAAGTTGAACCCCAAGCCTCTGTGGCATCAAACTTTCTGGAAGTCAATCATGAGCAGGTCTAAGCTGTTAGTACCATTTGTGCCACAGTCAAGGGAAGGGACATTCTATAGAGGCCTGAAGCTTACACAGCTTAAATCCTCTTTAAGAAAGAGGCTACATCTCAAAAAAA
>NW_022196905.1:213044930-213047148 GCF_008632895.1 Mastomys coucha
AAAAAAAAAAAAAAAAAAAAAAAAAAAAAAAAAAAAAAAAAAAAAAAAAAAAAAAAAAAAAAAGAGGCTACAAAAATCAGAAAACTTGGTCATGTAGCTATTTTTATTCTTATGGCTATTGTCATAAACATTTTCTACATGTAAATATTTTTTAGATATAATCTTTTACAAACAAAAAAGAGTGACAATAAAGTTTAGTTTTTGATGAAATTAAAGATACAAAGGTAATATTTAATAAACAGAAATAATATAGCTCCGATTTTTATTAACTGATCATTTCTGCAATACTCTTGTCCTAAACTCTGCTACTATACTCACCGGTAGGTTTTGTAGTGACAAGAATGTTGTATTGTTATTCAATAGAAAGAGATAATTCAGCTTTTTATTAATTGATCAAAGCAAATTTTCTGAATGGTTTATAAATAAAATTCCCTTTACTTCACAATTTGATATAGGTAAATGATTAATTATAATGATGATTGTTAAGATGTGCTTGAGCAATTATGAGTGAACTCACTGTTAGATGCTGCACAAGCATAAAGATAATGCTAAAAACTATTTTCTACAAATCTTTCCCTTAAAAGTCAGCCCCCAAAAAACAGTATGGATTGTTGATGAATGTCTGCATGGTATTATAAAGTATATTCATGGGTAGGGAACCTGTTGGCAAGCTTAATCAATCCCACCCACTACTGATGAGAAGATTAATCAATTCCACCCACTACTGTTGAGAAGAACACTCAATGTTGCTTTCTGGCTTTATTCTCCTCCCACTATCAATGTATCTCCAAGGCCAGTTATTACTGGACTCATTTAAATCACAATGGGACCCAGAATCACCTGAGGTCTACAATGAAAAGCTAATGGGCACAGCAGGTATCCAATTGTCTCCTTGGAAGCTTTCCCATGCCAACATAGAGATACCACAATCATACATGGAAGTGGTGGTGACCCCATTCATCCTTCTAATTCCAAACCAAGTATTCTTCATCTCCATTTATTCTTTGCCAGATACTAAAACCATCTCCCAGCTTGCTAATCCTGAAGCTAATTAGTCAAGTGGCCCATTAGCCACAAGCCCCTATAATTATAGAACCACATTAATTTCAAAGGGATGGTACAGATGCCTGCACATTGGAGGAGTCAACACAAGTTACATTGTGTTTAGAAAACATCTGATCCCACATCTCCTGGGTACCAGAGCATCTGCACTGGACAGTTCTGCACTTCAATCCAGATTTCTGGTCTTAAGAAAAAAATCTGGCTTCAGGAGGAAATAAAGGGACTATTTAAGGGGTGGATTTCTCAAGTCCAATGTCATGCCTACGGACCATTCCTAAGGACCATGATTTTTATTCTTTCAACAAAAGTGTGAATTTTTGTTCACACTTAGCAATAACTCTTTTGTGAGCTTGGCAGGACTCCCTTGGACTTCCTGGTTCCAGGAACAAGCTAAAGGCAAGAGTGTAACTTAATGTGACTTAGCAGCTTGAGGAATATTCAACACTGAAAGGTGGGCCATGATGGTATTCTTGATTATCCTATGTGTATTTCTTATTTTCAAAAAAATTCATGCCTAACTACAAAACAAAAATAAATCCCACAAAGTTCTGACTTATTCCCAGAATTCATTTGTTAAAATGATTTTCATGAAAGCAGATTATTTGGAAATATGCTTTTTATCATTGCTATTCTTTTTCAGTTACTTTATAGGAAAGATTGTAACCTGTGTGTTGATTATTAGACCTCATAATAAATGGCATGATAGAAAACATGTCATTAGCTCAAAATAAGAATCTTACACTTACAGAGGAGAATAGGGAAAGGGGAAGAGGGAAGGGCTTGGGCAGAGATGACTTGGTAATCTAGTAGGTGGCTGAAACACTGCAAAACTAAGATCCCCACATTTCTAATCTAGGGCTATAATTGTCATTCTATTTTCTATCTGCCCTATTAGCAATATAGCCAGAGTTTTTCCAAAGCCCCAATGGCTGACCCCTATATCCAACCTTCTAGAAGAGGCTTCTGGTGTTCTGACCAGCAGAGAGTCCCTCTGGTCTCCTCTATATACTTTATTGCTTGCACACTGCACGTAAACCTGCTTTACATATTGCCACCCTGAGACTTAGCTTTCAGCTTTAGCACTCCCAGGGAAAGAAAGCACACTTACTTGCTCAGAATCCTAGCACTTGGGAGGCAGAGGCAGGTGGATTTCTGA
>NW_022196905.1:213047158-213060046 GCF_008632895.1 Mastomys coucha
AAAGAAAGAAAGAAAGAAAGAGAGAGAGAAAGAAAGGAAGAAAAGAAAAAGAAAACCACTGCCCTAGTCTCACAGTATAACTGCTGCATCTATGCCTTAGTTTAACATTAGTAGAAAGAGCGTCATCATCATCATCATCATCATCATCATCATCATCATCATCATATCTAATGATATGCTTGATATGATAATTAAGTTAACTCACCAGTAGTACCTCAAGCTTATCATCAGGAGCCTAATAAATGTCAGGCATCATTATTGCTTGTTTTCATATTGGGCGTTGTTCCTCCCTATTTTTCCTATAAATTCTATGAAGATGGAAGACCACACCAGTTATGTATATCTATGTTTCCAATATTTACAAAATACCTTGGTGTGTGTTTGGTTTCTCAGAGCTTCTCACTGTGTGAACAACCTTCCTGAGTGTTCCCTCTGCCTCTACCCCAGTCTCTTAAACCTTGTTCTTGAATACTATTACTCCCTCATATCCCCAAACTTTAACTAGGAACTTGGTTATTATTCTATTTGGCTTTTTATATTTTATAAAAAGTTATTAAATATTTTAGTTATTATTATTGGTAGGAGGGTTGGTACATAAGTGGAACAAGGGTAAAATTTTGTGAAGCCAGTTTTCTTCATTTCTCCATGGGTTTTGGGTACTGAACTCAGGTCTCCAGGCTTGTGCAGCATATATCTTTCCCTACTAAGCCATCTTTCTAGGCCTTGCTTACTTTATGATACAAGGTCTGATGTAAACCAGACTAGCCTCAAACACATTGTTTAAAGAACTATGATCTTGAATTTCTGATCCTCTTGTTTCCACTTCATGAGTGTTAGCATTACAGGCGTGTGCTTTCTTTATTCTATTAAACTTTATCTTTATACTATGAACTGTTTAAGGGCTGGGTGCATCCATTTGCCTCTATATCCCCAGACCTAGCAGTATCTCCAGAACCTAGAAAATTCCTATACAGAGGGAATAGAAATATTCCTAGTACGTTTATCACTATAACATACTCCCTGAGATTGCATGGCTCTTTGCCTTGTGCATAGCAGACATACATGTTCCTAAGGGATGGTTCCTGTCTATGTTCAGAAACTCTCATGGCTTCAGGTGTTGCCTTTTCTCTTTCTACCTTTTGAGCTGCTCTCTGACCATGCCCACGAGTATCAAGCAGTCATACCAACCTGTGAATCTTTGATATTCCCCTGCCCCTAACCAGAATATCCTATGCCATCTCTTCACTTAGAACCAATGATGCTGCTCAAACTACTCATCAGGTCCCACCTTCCTTGTAACCTCCCAAGGGGCCAGTCCTCCTTATCATAACTATTACCAAGATGTCACTGGCTCCTACCTTAGTATCTGTCATGGTTCCCCTAAAGTTATTTTTTTTCTATTCCAGACAATTGCAAGGTTCAAATACAACTTTTATGTTACAGCATTCACAGAGCATGGGAAACAATGATTGCTCCAGAAGAAGCACAGAGAAGTATTTGGTGGATAAAGTTTAGGTAAGTGTATCTTGACTTTTATATTTCTTATGAATCCCATCTCTGTCTAAATTAATGAATTAAGTAAATTCTAAATATATCAAGTCATCAAGTCAATTCATCAAGTTCCACTCCATGTCCCTCTTGATAAGGACTCTTACTGATGACAGCTGGCAAGCGCAAGACATTTCTAAAGAAAGGATGGTACCTGAGTCCACAGGCAGTATGCTAGTAATGGATAGACAGGAACTCTCTGTTAGGACTGTGAAAGTCCCCTGTATATATGACAAGGAGCTGTGTGACTCAAGGAAGTATGCTATGATTATATCTATATTTGGAATATTTCTTCTATTCTCTTAATGAGAACTTTCCATGCCCTTGATAGTCATTTGTATGTAATAAAAAGGAATCAATAATGTTGAAAGTACAAATGCACTAAGAACCAGTGATAAACAAACTCTGTCTTAGAAGATCTAAACGTATCAGCCATTCCACTTCCCCTGAACTAACCCAGATATATTCAAGAAACCATAAAAGGAAGCTTTAGAGGCCTCTCACACTACACAATTCACAGACATAGACTAAATGATTGAGGTCTAGAGAGGTCATGATTTGGACATTCTCAAAGAGTGAGTTACAGCAAAGGCAGAATGAGCCAGATCCAACAGGTACTCCCTTCCACAATAGTCAAGAAAAGTACAGTATAACACCCCAGATATTTGCAATAAGTTAAAAATTTAGTCAATTAACATAAAATACAACATAAGAAAAGATGCTAAGCTGAAACACACAAGAAAATACTACTGCATTTATTGTCACACAGGAGAAAGGATATCTCATGAGTTGTTCCTTTGATGAAAATAAGCACTTCAGTTGTCTTACTTCTGGGAAGAACCCAAGGACATTTTGTTAGGGGGGCATCTATGAACACCCCTATACCCAGAGCAATAGGAACACACCACACCCAGACTTGAAGGGACCTAATTCTTTATCTATGACAACCTCTACATGTATTAACAGAATGTATACCCCATTCAGAATGTATACCACTAGACTAAGCAATGTCTGATCTAGAATTAAATTTGGGTTTCTTAATCCAAGAATGCTTAAACATAGAGTGCATGAAGCTTAGAATTAGACAACTCTGTATTTAAGCATACTTTCTATGTCAGCCATACCCAAGAGTTTGGGATGCTGGTCTCTGTTAAAAGCAAGGCCAAGCACCTGATCCTTCATTCTGTGTCCAGTGATTCTTTGGGCAATGGAATGTATTAGATTTAAAATGTTGCCAGTCTCCATGTCATCCACTGCTTCTGTAACTCAAAATACTTATTCTAAAATCCATTGCCAGGCTATGAGGAAGCTCAAGCCAAGAGGTAAAATAACATATCTGGACTTAGAGTCTCTCAACATCTACAATCAATAAAATATGCAGGAGAGAAAAACCTTTCGATGATTATCTTTTCAGTGCTGACTGCTGTCACTAGAATTCTTGACCTAGAGGTACTAGATAAGATAAATCAATGCCCCAAATGGGAAAGAGAAGCACAAAACGATCTCATTTGGTAAGCCACCATGTTTGGAGTAGTTTGTTACTCAGCAATAAGAAATGCGAACATATTTTATATGAAGACTTAGTATGGCAGCCCTCTGATCTGATCTGATTTGGCAGGACATTGTCCTGCACAATGACCAGTGCATGCTGCTTATCACTCATCAGAAGCTATGTTTTTTCCTTGTAGCATGGATTCTTGGATCTTATAAAAAAGAGAAGTAGAAATGAAAGTGTTTTCTCCCATCATCTCTGGTAATCTTGATTCCCATCTTTGTGACTTTGAACTCTATGCTCTGTGCTCTTGGAGGAAAGCAAAATGTGGTCACTGTGATTAAGTAATTTATCTCTTAAGCAAGAAGCTGGTACTTCTACTGGATCACGCTGAGTGTGTCATTCCCAGGATCAGCAGTGGAAGAAGGCTTATGGCTCAGACTGAGATAACAGATCCTGGCTGTTCAGATGGAAATGGGATGTCTTTGCACAAGCAGGATAAAAGGGAGTATGTCTTGAAGCAAGAAATCCCCTAATGTGTTTGCTAGCATGCCATCCTGTGATAAAACTCAAACAGAAAATGCAGTCACAGTTGCCAAAAAGCAGCTTTGAATCCCCAACCACTATGGACAGAACCACAGGAGCCAACCTGCCTTCTAAGAGTAAAAGAAACGTGGGGCAGAGGTAATAAAAAGAAGCTATGAATCTGAACTACAACCACACAATAAATTATAAACAAGAACTCTGAGTTCGATTCTTTTCTTTTGATGTGACTACTTTTGCATTGCCTATTACCTACTTTTATTTCCCTCTCCCAGTTTTCTGTTTTCCAATGTACAATGTGTTTAGTAGAATTTTATCTTATATCTCAGTATGGGATATCAGAGGGAGAATGTGAGAATTGCAGAAAGAATAGGCCTGATCCAAAGCTAATAAAAATTTTAAATCCTTTTGAAGGATTGGTTGTTTAGAAAAGGTAGTTTCTTTATAGCAGGCACAAACAATAGTCTACTGTTACATTCACTAAAAAGTTAAAATGGCGAAACACATACACACATATGTGTGAATGAGTATGTGGACATTGTGCTGTGCTGTGTTGACTGAATAAACTCAAGCTAAACTTCCCAGAACTCCTTGAATAGCTATACAAAGCACAAAACCATGGGGACCATTTCACAGATTTGGAAGGTGGAAGGAGAAACCCTCAACATTTGATGTATACATTGTTTTTGTTTTGTCTTGGCATTCTAAATGATAGGACACTCTTTGATTTTTAAGTTATATGATGTAAACAACTGAAGGAGAGGACGTGTTTTGGCATGAATCTGGCCACTCTCAGTAACACACATACACATACACAAAGATGAAATCACTGATTATGCCAGAGCTCTCATTCCCTGAAGCCCATCAGCAAGCAACCAAGTCTCACACACAAGGCAGGGTGGGATGGGAGCATTTCATAATTGTTGCTATACAGCCAGGTGATATAACAGCTCACATATATATGCACTATTCTGCCTTAATTAGTTGATGTGCTACAAGTTCTAACTCAAATGTGTCTCCTCCTTTGGTATCTTGAAATCTTGGGTCCATGTGTTCAACTCCACAGCAAGTTTTGCCATCTCCCCCCTTGTTCAGGGATGCCATGGCTCTTCCCTCTGTAGATCTTACTTTGTCCCAACTGCCTATCCTTCTGACTTAGAGTCTCACACCACATGAGAAGCAGCTTCTTTACACAGACCACTCAACGAATGCTAGATAGAATTTCTAGAAATCTTACCTAGATGTTCACTGTTTCTGCTTCTTTGATCAGGCAGAAACCTTCATCTCTTTTTTCTGTATACTGGCCTTCTTTCTACTCACACCCAGGACCTTCCCACTTATAATCCCCTCTCAGAAACACTCTAAATTTGCTGTCACCTCTGGCTCCTTCTCAAATGTTTTCACCTCTAATGTCATGTCTTTTGTGAAGCATTCCTGTACAAAAGCATCTGCAACAAAGCCCTAAGCATTCTTCATCAAATTCCATCCTTTATGGTTTCCATGGTACCAATTGTGCCATAAAATTATTTTTGCTTATGTACCTACAGGGTACCTATCTTTTGAATACTGATGATAACAGAGTTTATATATATATAGACTTTATCCTCTGAACTAAGCTTACCAGAGTAAGTGACCATGGTCCTTGCTAGATGAATGAACAACCTTGATCAAGTCCTTTACCTCTCAAGCCTTCTGATCTTCCAGTTGTCCATGGCATACTAAGGCTTTCCTTACAACAGAAATATCTAGAAGTTTCCCCAAAGGTGCATACAAAAAGAGTTTGTGTTGAATGCTTGATTCCAGATCCCAAAGCCCCTCCCCTATACCTTCTGCTAAGAGCCTCAGCAGATGCCAGGGAACCAAACTGCTGTGGTAGAATCTGCTCTATAATACTGATGAATGCCAGAAGGATATTTTTACATAATATTAGATTCTTCCTCTACTAATAGCTTCAGTATGCTGTTCCTTAATCTTCAAAACCACCTTCATACCTCCATATCCAGTAATTCTCATTCTCCAGTCCTTTGCTTTCCTGTTCACCCACAGAACCAATGACAATATCCATCCAGTGCCCACTGAATCATACTAACAGCAATGTCTAATTGATTTCCTTGCTTCTGCCTTACAGAGAAGAATAATACTGAACACCATTTTTATCTAGCCTGGAGATAGGGAGTAATGGAGAGATATAGGGAATTTCTGGAGAAAGTAGCTTTCATCCTATATTCAACATGCCCAAAGGAACATAAACCATGCCTTATATAGCACTAGAATAGATCTAAACTGTGTCTGCCAACTATATTTTATGAAATACAGATATATGTCAATCTAAGATGTTGTAATTCAATTTCAATTCCTAATTTAGTAATTTGGAAGGTGGTGAACATATCACCACCAAGGTTGTATTAGGCACCTCTTACATTACAAAGAAAACTAATCAACTCCATCAGATATGACCTTTCTCTGTTAGGTCCCACACCACACACATGGGTCTTTAATGGAGCTCAAGAAATTGTCCTGAGACAGATTTATTGGCAGGAGGAGACATAAAATGAAACAAAGACAAGTTTTACTCAAGAATTTCCTGCTTTGAGAAGGAAGGTCTTAACCTACAGAAAGATCATACTTTCTCCTTCGCTCACTCTCCTCTTTTCCTTGATTCTTCCTTTCCTCCCTTTCCCTTCTTTCCTGTTCTTCCCCCCACTATTTTTTTCATCTTCTCACTAAGTATTAACTGTTTAAAAGCACTTCCAATAATCAGGGTCTAGTCATATCCTAGACTCAGCCCCATGCGAGGTTTTGCCTCATGGGTCATGAGCCACAGAGGAAGCCAAGCCTTGTCAATACTTTGCTTTTGGTCTTTTAGTCCTCAAAATTATGCGAATATATTTGAAACATGTTGACCTACTGCTTTACAGTTAGCTGGTCATCCCAAGAAAATAAAACAAATGCATCTGTTCTGATTCACAGGCCCCTACCAGTTTGTTCAAAAGTATACAACATTTGCTCATATACACTCCATGAACATCCAGATACCAGAACTTTACTCATATTTTGTCCCAGATTGTATTTGTATGTTAATTTCTGTAATTTCTCATCAACACATAGCTGCCTTATGAGATTATGAACTCTAATCTTCTAGACAACATTACTTGTTTTAAATCTCTTTTAATTCATTGTTGAAACTTACATGTATAATATCCAGATATAATAGCTCATACCAGTAAGCTCAACATTCACAATCTTGAGATAGGAAGGCTGAAGTGCCAACCTGTGATACAAAGTATGCTCCAAGTAAACCTGGGCTACATCGAGAGATCCTATCTCACAAAATAAATAAAATGATATAATTATCTAATAAATGGAACTTAATTAATTCAATAACTACTAGTCTATCAAATTAAAGCCAACCATTAAAGGTATTCATCAGTTGTGAAATGACCATTTTACCAAAAGCAACTTACAGATTCAAAGCAATCCCAATCAAAACCTTACAATATTCTTTGCCAAAATAAACAAAAAAAATTTTAAGATTCATATGTAACCACAAAAGGCATAGATAGCCAAAGCAATAATGATAAGGGAAAAGTAATGTTGGAGGGATTGTCATTTCATAGTACAAGATATGTTACAGAGCTATGGTAATAGAAGCAATACAAAACTGACAGAAAACATATATAAATCCATAAAACAAAATAGAAGATTCCATCATGAGTACATGTAACTACAGCCAACTGTTGTTTGGCAAAGAAGCCAAAAATATATACTTGAGAAATACTTAAGTAAATGATTCTGGGGAAACTGAATACCCACATGTAAAAGAATTAAATTAGATCCATATCTACTACCCTTCACAAAAATTAGTCCCAAATGCATCAAAGACCTCACAATGAAACTTGAAACACTAAAACTACTAGAAGAAAACATGGCAGTATTCTACAAAATGTAGGTATAGGAAAGGATTTCCAAATTTCCATTTGCCCAGGAATTAAGTTCAACAGCTGACAAGTAGGACCTAAACAAAACTAAGAACCTTCTCTCCAACTAATGAAACAATCAAGCAAAGAGGAAGCATAGAAGATAGGAGAGAATCTTTGCTAGCTATATATCTGATAGAGTATTAATATCCAGAATATATAAAGAACTCAGAAAAAAAAGAGTCAAGAAAATGACCCAGCTTAAAATGAGCTTTATGTTTGAGCAGAAAGTATTCAAGTTGTCAATGAATATCTCAAAAAGTATTCCATTATCCTTAGCAACTAGGGAAACGCAAATTAAAATTACTTTGAGATAACTTTCCGCTTTCCTTATGCAGAAAGGTACCATGGGTACTTTCTAAGGCAGGACCAGCAGGGAGGCACAGGCCTCACAAGTGGCAGGGCAGCAGGGACAAGATTCTCTCTACCTCCAACTACACCTAGGAGGGACGGTAGATCCACAGCCCTCTCTGCCCCATCCATGAAAGCGGAGAGCTTGCCTCCAGGGAGTGCTCTAACCCAGGGACTCTGATGAGATCACCATTTTTTCTCTGGTGACTTTATAAGGCAGGACCAGCCAGAAGGCATAGGCCTCACAAGTGGCAGAGCAGCCTGAACAAAATCCTTTCTACCTCAGACTACACCTAGGAGGGACAACAGATCCGCAGCCCTCTCTTCAACTTTCCCAAAAATGAAGAGCCTGTCTCCAGGGTGTGATCTGACCCCAATACTTAGGAGGGACAACTAATTCATAGCCATCTGGGCCCAGGTTTTAAGAGAGGAGAGCTGATTTCACAGTAGTGCTGACACAGGTTTACAGACCCACAGGAGGAACAAGCTCCAGCCAGAGACAGCAAGAACATCTACCACCAGAGATCAACAGATGGCGAAAGGCAAATGCAAGAATCTTAGCAACAGAAACCAAGACTATTTGGCTTCATCAGAACCTAGTACTCCCTCCACAGCAAGTCCTGGATATCCCAAAACACCAGAAAAGCAGGTTATAGATCTAAAATTATATCTCACAATGGTAGAGGAATTTAAGGAGAACATGAAATACAAGAGAACACAGGTAAACAGGTTCAAGCCCTTAAAGAGGAAACACAAAAATCCCTTAAAGAATTACAGGAAAGCACAACCAAACAGGTGAAGGAATTGAGCAAAACCATCTAGGACCTAAACATGGAAGTAGAAACAGTTAAGAAATCACAAAGAGAGACAAGTCTTGAGATAGAAATCTTAAGAAAGAAGTCAGGAACCATAGATGCAAGCATCACCAACAGAATACAAGAGATAGAAGAGAGAATCTCAGTTGCAGAAGATACCATAGAAAACAATGGCACAACAGTCAAAGAAAACACAAAATGCAAAAAGTTCCTAACCCAAAACATCCAGGAAATCCAGAACAAAATGAGAAGACCATACCTAAGGATAATAGGTTTAGAAGAGAGTGAAGACCTCCAAGTTAAAAAGCCAGTAAATATCTTTAACAAAATTATGGAAGAAAACTTCCCTAACCTAAAGACAGGGATGCTCATGAACATACAAGAACCCTATAGAAGTCCAAATACACTGGACCAGAAAAGAAATTCCTCCCACCACATAATAGTCAAAACACCAAATGCACAAAACAAAGAAAGAATATTGAGAAAGTAGTGAGGGATAAAGGTCAAGTAACGTATAAAGGCAGACCTTCAGAATTATGCCAGACTTCTCGCCAGAGACAGCAAAAGCCAGAAGATCCTGGGTTGATCTCATACAGACCTTAAGAGAACACAAATGCCAGCCCAGGGTACTATACCCAGCAAAACTCTGGGTATACATGGAGAAACCAAAGATGGAGAAACCAAAGTATTCCATGACAAAACCAAATTTATACAATATATTTCCACAAGTCAGCCCTTCAAAGGGTAATAAATGGAAAATTCCAACACAAGGAAGGGAACTACATCCCTGAAAAAGAAAAAATATAATCTTCCAACAAAACTAAAAGAAGATAGCCACATGAGCAGAATTCTACCTCTAATAACAAAAATAACAGGAAGCAACAATTACTTTTCCTTAATATCCATCAATATCATTGGACTCAATTCCCCAATAAAATGATATAGAATATAAAATTGGGTACATAAACAGGACCAAACATTTTGTTGCATACAGGAAGCCCACCTCAGTGACAAAGACAGTTACTACTTCAGAATAAAAGGCTGGGAAAGAATTTTCCAGGCCAATGGTCCCAAGAAAAATGCTGGAGTAGCCATTCTAATATTGAATAAAATTGACTTTCACCCTAAAAAGGATTAAAAAGATAAGGAGGAACACTTCATACTCATCAAAGGTATGATCTACCAAGATGAACTCTCAATTCTGAACCTCTATGCTCCAAATGCAAGGATATCTAACTTCATAAAAGAAACTTTATTAAAGCTCAAATCATACATTGCATCACACACAATAATAGTGGGAGATTTAAATAGTGGGAGATCTGCAATGGACAGATCATGGAAACAAAAACTAAACAAAGAGAAACTAACAGATGTTATGAAACACATGGATTTAATTGATAACTATAGAACTTTTTATACTAAAATAAGAGGATATACCTTCTTCTCAGCACCTCATGGGTCATAAATCAGTCCTCCACAGATACAAGAAGATTGAAATAATTCTTTGTATCCTGTCAGATCACCAAGGACTGAGGCTACGTACACCAGCAATTTGACAGCACACCTGAAAGCTCTAGAACAAAAAGAAACAAATTCACCCAAGAGGAGTCAAAGGCAGGAAATAATCAAACTCGGGGCTGAAATCAACCAAATAGAAATAAAAAGAACTATACAAAGAATCAACCAAACCAGGTGCTGGTTCTTTGAGAAAATCAACAAAATAGATAAACCCCTAGCCAGACTAACTAGAGGGCACAGAGACAAGTATCCTAGTTAACAAGATCAGAAATGAAAAGGGAGATATAACAACAAACACTGAAGAAATCCAAAAAATCATGAGAATCTTGTACAAAAGCCTACATCAAAAAAACTGGAAAACCTGGATGAAATGGACAATTTCCTAGACAGATACCAGGTACCAAAATTAAATCAGGATCAGATCAATGATTTAAACAGTCCCATATCTACTAATGAAATAGAAACAGTCACTAATAGTCTCCCAACCAAAAAAGCCCAGGACCAGATGAGCTTAGTGCAGACCTTTTATCAGACCTTCAAAGAAGACCTAATACCACAACTCTTCAAACTATTCAACAAAATAGAAACTGAAGGCACTCTACCCAATTCGTTCTATGAAGCCAAAATTACTCTTATACTTAAACCACACAAAGACCTAATGAAGAAAGAAAACTTCAGACCAATTTCTCTTATGAATATCGATGCAAAAATACTCAATAAAATTCTTGCAAACCGAATCCAAGAACACATCAAAACGATCATCCACCATGATCAAGTAGGCTTCATCTCAGGGATGCAGGAATGGTTCAATATACAGAAATCCATCAACATAATTCACCATATAAACAACCTGAAAGAAAAAACCATATGATCATTTCATTAGATACTGAGAAGGCATTTGACAAAATTCAACATCCCTTCCTGATAAAAGTCTTGGAAAGATCAGGAATTCAAGCCCTATACTTAAACATAGTAAAAGTAATATACAGCTACTCAGTAGCCAACATCAAACTACATGGAGAGAAATTTGAAGCAACCCCTCTAGAATCAGGGACTAGTCAAGGCTGCTCACTCTCTCCTTACCTATTCAATATTGTACTTGAACTCCTAGCCAGAGCAATTAGACAACAAAAGGAGATCAAAGGGATATGAATTGGAAAGGAAGAAGTCATATTATTACTATTTGCTGATGATATGATAGTATACTTACGTGACCCCAAAAATTCCACCAGAGAGCTCCTAAACCTGATAAACAACTTCAGCAAAGTATCTGGATATAAAATTAACTCAAGCAAATTAGAGTCATTCCTCTATACAAAGGATAAAAAGGGTGAGAATGATATTAGGGAAATACCCTTCACAATAGTTACAAATAACATAAAATACCTTAGTGTGACTCTAACTAAACAAGTAAAAGATCTGTTTGACAAGAACTTCAAGTCTCTGAAGAAGGAAACTGAAGAAGATCTCAGAAGATGGAAAGATCTCCCATGCTCATGGATTGGCAGGATTAATAAAGTAAAAATGGTCATCTTGCCGAAAGCAATCTACAGATTCAATGCAATCCCCATTAAAATTCCAACTCAATTCTTCACAGACTTAGAAAGAGCAATTTGCAAATTCATCTGGAATAACAAAAAACCCAGGAAAGCCAAAACTATTCTCAACAATAATGGAACCTCTGGTAGAATCACCATCCCAGACCTTAAGCAATTGTGATACAAACTGCATGGTATTGGTACAGTGACAGGCAGGTAAATCAATGAAATAGAATTGAAGACCCAGAAATCAACCCAGACACCTATCACCATTTGATCTTTGACAAAGGAGCTAAAACCATCCAGTGGAAAAGAGACAGTATTTTCAGCAAATGGTGCTGGAACTGGCAGTTAGCATGCAGAAGAATGCATATCGATCCATTCCTTTCTCCTTGTACAAAGCTCAAGTCCAAGTGGATCAAGGACCTCCACATAAAACCAGATACAGTGAAACTAATAGAAAAGAAAATGGGGAAGAGCCTCGAGCACATAGGCATAGGGGAAAATTTCCTGAACCTAACAGCAATAGCTTGTGCTCTAAGATCAAGAATAGACAAATGGGACCTCATTAAGTTGCAAGGCTTCTGTAAGGCAAAAGACACTGTCAGTAGGACAAAAGGGCAACCAACAAATTGTGAAAAGATCTTTACCAATCCTACATCTGATAGAGGGCTAATATCCAATATATACGAAGAACTCAAGAAGTTAGACTCCAGAGAAACAAATAACCCTATTAAAAATGGAGTACAGAGCTAAACAAAGAATTATCAACTGAAAAATCCTGAATGGCTGAGAAGCACCTAAAGAAATGTTCAACATCCTTAGTCATCAGGGAAATGCAAATTAAAACAACCCTGAGATTCCACCTCATACCAGTCAGAATGGCTAGGATATAAAACTCAGGTGACAGCAGATACTGGCAAGGTTATGGAGAAAGAGGAACACTCCTTCATTGCTGGTGGGATTGCAAGCTGGTACAACCACTCTGGAAATCAATTTGGCAATTCCTCCAGAAATTGGACATAGTACTACCAGAAGACCACTCCTGGGCATATACCCAGAAGTTGCTCCAACATGTAATAAGGACACATGCTCCACCATGTTCA
>NW_022196905.1:213060766-213068600 GCF_008632895.1 Mastomys coucha
TTTAAATTTTTTTTTCAGAGGGGAAACAAGAAAAGGAGATATCATATGACATTTAAATAAAGAAGATATCTAATAAAAATAAAAGAAAAAAAGGAGAAAAGTGCCATGCAATCAGCCAAGGCAATAAGTAGTCTTACATAAGTGTGATATCTAGAAACTATATCAGTGGCATGGCAAGATATGCCCAGAGATGAAATAGTGGCATATATTGAAGATACCAAAAAGCAAGCTATGGCCCAGTTAATAGGAAAAAATAAATATCTGGTACTGTAAACCTAACCAACTGCCCACCTCCTACCTTCACTGTACATACCATCATGGACTCTAACTTTCTGGAACCATAAACCCCACCAAATAAACCCTTCCTTCCATAAACTCCCTTCTCCATGTTGTTTTATCACCATAGAAGAGTAGATAAACCAGTAAGCATTGAATATTATTATTATTATTATTATTATCATTATTATTACTATTATTATTATTATTTAAATTTATCTTGCTATGCTCCTGCCATATCTAATGCTGTATGACTATTCCCTTTTTGGTCTTTCATGTGTACTCTCTTCAAGGCTGGTGCAGACTGTATTGTATCATGCCCATTGTCTCCTTCTACTCAATTAGCCACTTAGTCATTTCCATAAGTTGAAATAAAAATTTAAAATTTTGACTTGTCTGTTTAAAATTCTTCAGCCTTTTTATTCTGAATTTATAACTTGCCTTTCTCCCACACAAACAACATATTTTTAAAAGTATACATAATTTACAAATTTCCATGTCCAGCCCTACCTTGGTATTATTCCTCAGCCCTCTTAATTCATCTATACCATACAGTCATCTTATGGTACTAACCCTCTCTATATCCACACAGAGCAGAAACTCCAATGTATTTTAATAGTCCAAGTACAAAGTGAAGTTACCTCCCACCAACTCTACTATATATGTGTAACTGTTCATGTATTGTCAACAAATAGGATTCATATCTATTATTTCTTATATTACTTCACAATTATATTTTGTTGGCTATCTTCCTCCCTGCTTGTGTACTCCTTGATATCATAATAAATTGAATATTATCTAGCTTCATATTATATCTCTGGCCCTGAGAACACAGAAAGCATGGAAGGAAAATAGAAAAATGGGGAGGTGGAAGAGAAGGGAGGATTCAAACGAAGGGCTCCCATTTCCTTATCATGGCCTTTTTCTTTCTCCATTGCCTTCAAGTTTGGCATCTGTCTCTTTATTGTTTATCAAAATAAGGAGATTATGAGGATTAAAACATACATATACAAACAAAACATCTATTTTTCAGTTGATGTGTTTCTGCAAAATTACACCTCCAGTGTATGTCATCTAGTTGAAATCCCCATTTGTCCAATCTTAATTCTTTGTAAATATTTGGGATCTAGGTAAAAAAAAAAATCACTGCTATTTTTGAGTCTAAAATCTTCTAAACCCTTCACCCTGCTTTTTCCACTGAAATATGCTTTTAATAACTTTATTTTATTATATGAAGTTTCTCAAAAAATGTTATATTCCATTAGAACAACAAGCTTTGGAGTTTTGCTTTCCCTGGGTTCTGATAAGCTATGTAAGAATGTTCCTCATTCCCCAGGTTTTCTCCTTCCCAACACTGCACCTCTTTTATTCACTGTTTCCTCCTCATGCCACAGACTGAATGATTCCTTCTAGAATTTGCAGAATCAACTCTTTCTTTTTGCCACTGATATCACTGAAAATCTTCTTGTTAATCTACTGACTTAATCTACATTTACTATAAGGTCTACATTGCTATAGTATAACCAAAAAGAAACAGGAAACACCTTTTACCCTTTAAGAGAGTGAAATCTTGTCCAAAGAGCATGGATAATAACTCCTTGTGACTAAGATGAGAAATAGACTCATATATAGTGAGATTCCAAAGCAAGAATCTGAATGGGAAAGGAGCCTGCCATGGCATGGGTTCTCAAACACTTCTTATACTGCTACAAAGCTTGACATATTTTCATAGTAAAAGAACTTGGAATACAGCCTATCAGGCTCTAATGGGAACCTTATTTTTTCCTTTATTAGTTTCAGAAATGAAGGTGTCTTCTAGTAGACACTTTGTCTATAGACAAGTGGTTACATACATATGTTGGTGTCACATACATATTACATACATATATTATATAAGGTGTTGTTACATACATGTATGTATATATTTATGTATTCCTAAATATAAAGAAGGTGGGGTTAGTGAAGTCATTAATTTTGGAGGAAAACATAATCACCATTTTACTAAATTATTGCAATCCTTAACTCCATTCTAAATATTTGTACTTATATCCACAGATAAGTGTAGTTCTTACCCTTCATCAAGGAAACTTCTCATTGCAACAAATCAAGACCAGGAAGCCACAATCCATCAAGAAGCATCCTTGTACAGTAAGTCCCAACAGACACATCTAAAATACAGCCCCCATACCCAAGGCTCAGAAATCATTGTGGAAGAGGAAGCAGAAAGATTACAAGAGCCACATGATAGGTATGATGTGAGATTATATCTCCTAGAATTGTTGAAAGATTTTTTTTTTAATTTTTGGGTAAAAGAGGAAACTTGGAAACATTTGTTTTTCTATACATTGACTATTCCTAGTTGTATGATAGCAAATAATGGTCTCTTTAGTGTAAATTGTGGGACTAGTTAATCAGTGGTTTGTGATCAGTTTGGATTTTGATGATGGCCCTAGAATAGGAAAACTTAAGTTTGGTCTGATAACACTTTCTTTCAGAAACTTTAGATCTTCCCACATGGTTTCCATTATCTGAACAGAATGAACTATGATTACGTCAATCTACATCGTAGTTGCTCTTATTTAAACAGGTTATAGCCTTACATTTCATGTTTAGCCATTTGATCTACCCCAATAAAAGCCTTAGTTATTGAAGGCTCTCTGGTAAAACTGGGCTCTTCCTTACCACTCACATTCAATCTTTTTGTTCCTCAGAAGCCCTCTTCTCAGACTTGGCTAAATCTCTCTTTGATTCCTTTCCTTTCAGATATCCTCAGAGCAGGCCTTTTGATGGAAACGAATAAAAACGAAGAAGTCCAAGGAAAGATATGTCATGGAGCAATATTACAAAGGTAACGGAATTCTCCAGGTCTCAAAACCTTAGCTCCAAGTTCCAATTTCTTTGGCAAGAAGAGTTCTTAGAATAAGTATTGAGCTCTTATTCTCTTCCCTCTCTGTTCCTTCCCTCCATCCCCTACCACACTCTCTCCATGTGTTCATAGCCAGCCTCCACTCTTCTCTCTCTCTCTCTCTCTCTCTCTCTCTCTCTCTCTCTCTCTCTCTCTCTCTTTCTCTCTCTCTCTCTGTCTTTACTCCCTTCTCAGCTCCCCTTCCAATGCCTTAAATGAAGTCTATTCTATACTTTACCCATTGTGTGACTAATATCTTAGGGAAAGGGATGCACGTGCGCGCATGTACATACACACACACACACACACACACACACACACACATACAAAGAATACAAAGAATACATATTGAACTTCTAATCTACTCTATAGTGCTTAAAGGTGTACTTAGATCATCAAATATTTTATCTTTCTTTATGTAGACCTGGATACGCAGCAGAGGCTGGTCTCTAGAAGTGAACAAATATGTCTTGAGGTGTTTAACAGTCTTGGTTTAACTGGTAATTGGGCAAGGTGACATTGTCTATAGGGACAAAGTGTTCTTTAGGCAGTTGCTGAGAGCTGCATTTTTCTAGAGCTATATCTGACAAGGTAAGCACCACTCACTCTAGGAAGTGCAAACATGGCAATTTAAGCTACCATGAAAAAATGCTATATGGTAAGATGTTTGAATAATAAATATATTTTCTTATAGTTCTAGAGAATGAAGCCAGAAACTAAGTCAGGGAAGGGGCTCTTGCATTGCTAGATTAAAGGTATTAATCTCTTCATGAAGGCCCATTATCATGACCTCATCTCAACCTAATTTCCACCTGAAAGTCTCATTTCTAGAAACTGATGGTCCCCCACTAAAGATGCTATAGAAATGATATGCATGCAGTGAATAGTATGCGATGAATTTTGATCTCTCCATGGACTATAGAGATGCCATGAGATCTTGAAATGCTAGGTGGCATCAGCAAAGAGTCTGGGCATCTAATCAATCATGAGTGATCTCCAGCTGACACTCTACATTGTACTGTGATGTTAAGCTATTGTGGGCCATAGGCTAAGTATATTTCACTCATTTTCAAAATACATTTTCAGTTTATAGCAAGTTTTTTGAGTCATAACCCTAAACTGACTTGAGCAGAATCTCTACCACCATATTAATGGTGAAATCAGTTTGTAGTTCCTCAGGAAATTGGACATAGTTCTACCAGAGGACCCAGCTATTCCACCCCCGGGCATATACACAGAAGATGCTCCAACATGTAATAAGGACACATGCTCCACTATGTTCATAGCAGCTTTATTTATAATAGGGGACATCCGGGTTGTTTCCAAAAACTAGAAACAACCCAGATGTCCCTCAACAGAGGAATGGATACAGAAAATGTGGTACATCTACACAATGGAGTACTACTCAGCTACTAAAAACAATAAATTTATGAAATTCTTAGGGAAATGAATGAATCTAGAGAATATCATCCTGAGTGAGGTAACCCAATCACAAAAAACACACATGGTATGCACTCTCTGATAAGTAGATATTAGCCCAGAAGCGAATACAATCCACAAACCACAAGAAACTCAAGAAGGAAGACCAAAGTGTGAATATCAAAGGAGTTGCAGAGACAAATAATGAAAAGACTGAAAAAAGGGCAAAAGCCAGAGACTGCTCCACCTAGGAATCCTTCCCATATTCAATCATCAAATCCAGACACTATTGTGGATGCCAGCAAGTGCTGACTGACAGGAGCCTGATATAGCTCTCTCCTGAGAGGCTCTGACAGTACCCGACTAATACAGAAGTAGAGGCTGACAGCCATTCGTTGGACTGAGCACAGGGTCCCCAATGAAGGAGCTAGAGAAATGACCCCAAGAGCTGAAAGGTTTGCAGCCCCTTAGGACGAACAACAATATGAACTAACCAGTATCCCTAGAGCTCCCAGGGACTAAACCATCAACCAAAGAGTACACATGGTGGGACTCATGGCTCCAACTGAATATGTAGCAGAGGATGCCCAAGTCAATCAGCAATGGGAGCAGAGGCCTTTGGTCCTGTGAAGGCTCTATGCTCCAGTGTAGGAGAATGCTAGGGCCAGGATGCAGGAGAGGGTGAGTTGGTGAGCAGGGGGAGGGGGGAAAGAATAGGGTTTTTCTTCTTCTTCTTCTTCTTCTTCTTCTTCTTCTTCTTCTTCTTCTTCTTCTTCTTCTTCTTCTTCTTCTTCTTTGTTTGAGGGGAAACTGGGAGAGGAGATATCCTTTGAAATGTAAATAAATAAAATATCTAATGGGAAAAAAAGAGGTGAGGACTCCTCATGTGAATTGGAGAGAGACAATTCAGGTCTTCACATATCATGACTAAGAGACTTAAAGCCATTTCTACACCCAGATTTAATTAATAAAGAAGATACACCTAATGCCCCTTTGCTGACTTGTTGTTCTTCTCTAAATTGGTCTCTAACTCTGGCAAGAAATAAGCCATTATTTATTGAAGTCTCTCAAATGCCCACTGAGCTCAGAAATTTATAGAATTATAGAAAGGCATGGAAGGGGCAGATGTATAGAGTGAACGTAAAAAAAATTTTTTTTCAGAGAAATGGGTCACAACTTTCTGGGTTGTGTTCTGAAATACTACAAATAATGATTAAATACTGTTTAGACCACTGAGCAAAATGTTATAGCCTTCTTGGTACCTATTTCCAAATGCAGCCACCATGGCTTACTAGCTTTTTCATGATATCTGAAGAGATTTCACTGGGGAAAATGATTCCATAGTCACAGAAAAATTAGTTTGCTCTCAGATCCCTCTCAAGGTCACTGTGTAGAGTGCTGTGAAATGTTGCCTATGCATGTGCAACCTTGAGTTTCTGACTCTTGCTCTGTCTTGTTATCTATCACTCTGTCTAAGCCTTCTTATAGCTGGCTCAGATTTCTGTTTAAATCCCCCTTGCTCAGTGAAATGAGTATGCTTTTTATTTCTTTCATTTTTTGAGACAACATGATTTCATCATTTCTCCCTTCCCTTTTCTTCCCACCAAGCCTTCCTTACTTTCATATCTAGGCCCTCTTTTTCATTAATTGTTGTTATATACATAAATATATATGTAGATATACATCCAAAAATACATAAAAACAAGCTACTCAAACTCTTTCTGTCCAGCTGTTTCTCCTAGTAACAAGCTCATTATTCTAGTGTTTTAAAATACAGTACAGAAGGTTATATTTCTTTGAAAAGTATATGTACCCCACACCTTCCTTTTTTCTCTATGTTATCACCTTTCAGTGGAGATAAAATAACAAAAAGGCAATATATTGTGTCTTGAGGGCCTTCAGTCTTCACACTTTGAATACCGGAAACAAATATCAAGCTGCTTAAGGTTGCATTGGTTGTACCCACACATCCTGGAAGGAGGTCCTGACTGTTGGGTTTGATACCCCTTGGCAGGCAGGAGCTATCTTCCAGCCAGATCAGAATGCTCATTATGCAAAACACACACCCATGCACCACATCCCCATGTACCTCAGCAGATTCTCAGACCACCTTCTACATTTTTGTCGCCTGGACAGTAATTGCAGGACTCGTCCTGGCTCTTTACTGTTCTCTAAGCATGAGTGAAGTCCCAACCCAGTCCCAGACTGCCAGTGCCCTGGCTTTAAAGCCTCCAATAAGCCCAACCCCAGACTTCTCCACTGCATTCTTCTGACCAGCTCCTGGACATTGTCTTTCTTGAATCCCTTCCCCTGCCTTCTTCTTTGACTGACGGCTATAAAGGGCTTGTACCTCCTATCTACCTAGATGGGGCAATTTTATCTTCACTAATAAGCAGCAGAAAGAACTTGAAGGTCCTTTCACCTTCACTCCAATGGGCTATCAGTTAACAGTTTATAGAACCAATTGACAAGTATCTTTAGGCAGAAATACAAACATAACTCATTCCACTGGAACTCTATCTGTACTACCTGGGCAGAAAGAAAAATGGTAAAGTTTTTGTGGTGCCAATTGAAATTCCATTGCTCCGAGCTGTAATACTCCAGTCATCTTGTCCATCAGTGCAACCCTAGCAGGGCAAAAACACACAGGTACATAAATTTGAGGTCATTTAACCAGGCCCTACTACTGCCTCCTTGCCATCCCCTCATCTATTAATGCACTATTGACATTCAAAGACCCATTTAATAACCTCAATTCTGTTATAACTTTTATATATCAGTTGAATGTTGCCACAGACTGGGGTTTCTTACGGGGATCCCTTGTACCTCGGGATGATGGGTTCTGCCCAAGTGTGCGGGGGATTCGACTGTGACAAATAGACACTACACAAGAAGTGTTCTATCTGAATGTATTTCTTAAAAATGACATGAGGCTTTTACAATCATTGCAAAAGAGATGAAAAATCTGGCAGCTCAGTGGTCAGGGTACCTTTGAGGGCATCTAAAACACACTAGGTCTAAAGCAGCAGCCATCTCCTCTGGACTGGTGCAGCACACACACACACACCCCCCCCCCCCGGGCTCCAAGCATGCCCAGGCTGCATGGGCGGGCTGGAGTTGGGGGGGGGAGGAGGTGTGGGGGGGGGCTGTGGGTGCGCCAGCCAGGGGGTAGAGGCTCAAATCTCGAATCCTCAATGCTGAATGCTCGAATCTCGAATGCTCACTCTCTTGAAT
>NW_022196905.1:213069000-213077612 GCF_008632895.1 Mastomys coucha
ACACACACACACACTCTGCTCAAGGTCCCACCCATCCTAGGTAAAATGCCCACTATGCTAATCTTTTGTGGAAGTAGAGATGTGTTTCCTAGGAGTGGTTCAGCTGCAGTATTGAGAATGAGGATTTCACTTGACCTTGCCCTGGGATAAGCCTTCCATTCTGTAAGCTTCAATGCCTTACCCACAATGCCTGAAGCAATTAGTCTGGGTGGGTAAATTCCAAGCCAGGGTTTGGCTAAGATGTTGGAACATTGGTGAAGGTCAGAGAACAATGTCCGATTTTGTCCAGCTGTAAATAAATCATATTTTGGTGGGCACCTAGTGCATGAGTACAAGGACATATCTGGGCTACCTTTGATTAGGGGTACCAGGCGACAATGCGGGGGCAGAAGACTGACTTTCCTTGAAGTTTTCGCCTCAAACTGCTGTCACGCAAAGTGTGCATGGCAGAATGTCAATGAGGACAGAAGCTCATAAAGTACAATTGTCTGTGTTTGCTTGAAATTGCGATCTAACTTTTTAAAATTTGAATCTGCATGGTTTGAAGACTATGATACTCCAAAGATGATTCTTCCTGCCATGATTCTAAGAGGAATACCTCTAAATCATATAAACATTCATCGTGAAATAAAATTTTTAAGATTTTTTTTACTATTTTACTTGTATGAGTGTTTTGTCTGCATGTATATAAGTGCACTGCCTGTATTCTCAGTCCCCAGAGAGGCCAAAAAGAACACTAGATTCTCTGGAATTGTAGTTATGAAAGACCTCCAGAACTGGGGAGACCCTCACTCAAGTCTCTGGATAACACGACCACCCAATAACTCACGAGAGACCGAACTTGCTGCAATCACATGAGGTTTATTTGGGATAGGCTGGTACTGGGATCGATCTCGTGACCATGCAGGCCAGAGGAGTTCAACCCCAAACACAAGAAGTGAGGGGTATTTAAAGGGAAAAATCACAAACTGGGGGGGGGTGAGGGGTTTACCAAGGAAACATAACAAAAAACACTGGAAAATTTCAGAGGGACCCAAACCAAGGTAATCAGTCAGTTAGGGAGAGGAACATATTCCTTCTAGGAATGTAATTTTCATCTATCGGTCGGTAGGGTGGAGAGCCTCGTAAACCAGTAGACCTTCATTCCTAGTTCCGTCTTCATTGTGGATCAGTCAGGAGGGGCAGGTATCTGGAACCAGAGCCCTGAGGCTCTGAGTTAGCCAGGTTCCTGGAACTGGCCAGTCTACATTCCTGGCTGGCTACAGTGGCTCTCCATGTCCTCTTAGGTAAAGGTTATACACCATACATTTCTACTGATACATTTCTATTAAGTGCTCTTATTTTAAAATTCTAAAATTCTCCAGCCTTTCAGTTACAGTTGGTTGCAAGCTGCCATGTAGGTGCTGGAAACCAAACTAAACTCCTCTGTAAGAGCAGCAAGTGCTCTTATCCACTGAACCATGAAATGGAAATTTAATACTACCACAATAACATCTTGAAATTATAAGACAATATTATGATGACATTACTATTGTGACTCACTGGAAGATCAGGATACCTTTAGAAAATAGCTTATCATGAGACTAAAGTGATGGTTCAGATGTTAGGAGGACCGGCTGCTCTTCCAGAGAACCCAGGTTCAATTCCCAGCACCCACATGGAAGCTTACAGCTGGCTGTAACTCATCTCAGATGATCTGACATCATCTTCTGGCCTCCTCAGGTACTAGGCACATGTGGTATATAAACATGCATGTAGACAAAACACCCATGCACACAAAATAAATAATTTTACTTTTAAAATAGCTTATCACATAATTGTTGTTAAGACAAGTTTTGGTATACGAAAATTGATCACAGACAACCTTGATCCTTCAAAAAGTAAATTTTGTAATTGTCTTACATAGTTATACATACCAATGTGTAGCAGAGGTTCCTCTAGAAGGAAGCAATATATTCTTTGCCAATCATCCTGGGACAGTATTAATCCAGGGTCAGGAATTGGAGCTGGAGTGAAGACATGTAGATAGGAACCTGATTGAGGTGGATGCTCCTTCACGTCTTTTTATCAGAGTCTCGAAGAGTGGTCACATTTATACATACATGAGGAAAGCAGGGTAGAGGCATCAGCACCTACTTCAGTGGACTACCAACTTTAGACAAGGGTTTGATGCTTGGAAGCCACAGAGGTAGCTGTTTGACATGAGAATCAACAGGAAACAGTAAAGCCACAGAAGTAAGACTGGATAAAAACCCTGGGAAGTCTGTATTTTCATGTGGGGGCCCTGCTTGAATTGACCATGCATCAAAAGTATTTGGAAAATTAAAACTTGTTTCTTTACTGACCATGTAGGGACTTTTTTTTATCACTATTCTCTTTTAAACCCCACTACAAAATGACATTTTTATATCTTATTTATATTATGTAAGATATTGTGAAGAATCCAGAAATGTCTCATAGCATAGCACAGAACACACACAAGTCACATGGAAATGCTGCCATTTTATGTAAGGAACTTAAACACCTGTAGACTGTGGTATGTGTGTGGGTTCTAGAAACTAAACTTCTATGACTACCAAGGTAGGAGCATTACAATAATGCAGAATAAAAGCTCAGAAATTGCTACTGGGGGCCCTTTTGAAGCTAGCAGGATAACTGATGTTGATTTTATACCAATACTTTAAAGTTGTATCAGCAATGTGTTAGAAGAAGGCTTTCAAAGGGGAACACAGTTCTGGGGCTGAGAACATGTGGATATATAGGGCATCCCCTGGGATAAAACATCTACAGAAATCTCTGGAATTGAGGTAAAAGATCACAGCATCCAGCTGGAGCCTGTATATTAAAATATACTATACACACACACACACACACACACACACACACACACACACACACCACACCACACAAATATACACATATATACCAACACACATATTAACACACAAATACAAATACATACCAACACACACACATATACACACAAACACACACATCAACACACACACACGTACACACACGCACACACACACGAAGAACAGTTTCATATTATGACCAAGCCTATGTGGGCACCATAGAGATCCTTATAT
Organism: Mastomys coucha; assembly: GCF_008632895.1. Taxonomy (NCBI): domain Eukaryota; kingdom Metazoa; phylum Chordata; class Mammalia; order Rodentia; family Muridae; genus Mastomys; species Mastomys coucha. The sequence goes on from NW_022196905.1 coordinate 213,072,090, forward strand.
GAGGCCATTTTTTCTAATATACTCTGGTATGGGATTTGTCCCATAGAACATTGCTTCAGGTTTTCCTTCTCAGACTTGGCGCTGGGACACCCCAGACTGCTTATGTACCTTTGGCAGCAGAAGGGTTGTCGCTGCTAAAGCCCAAGTCTTGCCCCCTCGTGGTCTCCATTCACAGAGTTCCTTCCCCATGTCCCCTCCCCTTTGTCTCTGAGATGGCAGCCCCCTCCCCAAATTCTCCCACCCTGGTGTATCAAGTTTCTTCAGATTAGGCACACCCTCTCCCACTGAAGCCAAAGACAGCAGCCCTCTGCTACATATGTGTTGGGGATCTCAGACCAGCCTGTGTATGTTTTTTAGTTGGTGGCTCAGTCTCTAGGAACTCCCAGAGGTCTAACCTAGTTGACACTATTGGTCTTCCTGTGGAGTTGCTATCTTCTTGAGATCCTTCAACACTTCCCCTAACTCTTCTATAGGGGCCCCTGACCTCTATCCAATTTTTGTCTGTGGGTACCTGCATCTGTCTCAGTCCGCTGCTGGGCAGAACTTCTCAGAGGGCTGCTATGCTAGGCTCCTATCTACAAGTGTAACATAGCATCATTAATAGTGTAAGGAATTAGTGTCTGATTATGGGATGGGACTCAAAATGGGCTTGTCACTGGTCAGCCACTCCTTTACTCTCTGTTCCATCTCTGTCCTGTATTTCTTTTAGACAGGACCATTTTGGGGTCAAATATAGTACAGGTGGGTTGGTGTCCCCATCCCTCTATTGGGGATCCTATCTGGCTACTGGAGGTGGTCTCTTCAGGTTCCATATCCCAGCCATTGGGTATTTCTGCTAAGGTCACCTGCATTGAATCCTAGGATCCTCCTTCATCCCAGATCTCTGAGACTTAAAAAAAAAAAAAAAATCCTCCCATCCCCCACTCCTGGCGGCTACATATTTCCACTTATTCTCCTGGCCCTTTTAACAAACTCACACAAACATAATTCCACCTCTAACAACAAAATTAACAGGAAGTAACAATTACTTTTTCTTAATATCTCTTAATATGAAAATTAATATTACCAATGTATCCTAATTGATTGAAATCCAAAAATATGAGGAATTAGAAATTTGTTGGCTGTCATCCAGTGGTCTCTCTAATTTGGTAATCGGAGAAATAGGTACAATATTGTACAATCCATATATACTTTCTGCTTGTTTGTACATGACAGTTTCTTGCTGTATACCACATAATGGTCTTGAAATCAAGTTTTTCCTATATCAGTTTCTCTAATAGTAGAATTGTTTATTTGATTTTTTACATTGAATATACTATGGTTTTCAGAACAGCTTATGTATTTCAAATGTATTTATACAGCCAAAAGAAATGTAGACAATTAATTTGGGAGGTGGCTTTTAAGAGAACAAGAAGTGAGGCTAAATGCTTTGCTTGATATTTATAATTATTGTATCAATTTTGAAGAAGACTTTATAAGTTACTTTCTCTGAGATGAATGCTTTTCAAAATCATCACAGCCAATGAACCAGATCCTTATCCTCACTTAATGTCTCTGCCACCCTCCAAGCAGAACCACTGTTCATTGAAATAGTTGGTGAATGACTTCATGGATAAATCATCTTAATACACACACCATTTCTTAAATGAATGTAACCTGTTCCCTATGGACTAAGAATGAAGACAATTACTCTAGTCAAATAGCTTTGACCATAGCAGGAAATCTGTATCCAAAAATCGTGCCTACAATTCATTCCTTGGTGCAGCAGAACTGTCATCTCTTAGCTTATGGAGGTAAAATCCTTTGGTGATGTGAGGGTCATTGAAATACATGCATCCTTATTACAATGAACTCCAATGTCTAAAAATTGTTCTTATTTTGGGCTTGTACCACAGTAAGAGCCAAGATTTTAAGCTCTACTAAAAGCAAAACAAATAATCAAACAAACAAAAAGACTTTGTATATTTATGTTCATTTAAAAAAAACTAGTAGTAATGTATTATTTAAAAATATACAGCTAATTTGTTTGCATTTATTTAAGATTTATATTGAGAAAAACTTATGTATTTTCAGTATTGCTGCAGACAAGCATCTACATAAGACTTTAATTGATTGTTTTAAATCAAACAACTTTTATACTACTCATTTTTATTGTTATAATATTTTATAAATTTTAAAGAATATGACAAAATTAAAAAAGGTATGGCAGGTATTGAAGGAGGGGTCTCTGGGAGTTGTTGGGGTACAAAAGGGAAAACAATATGATGTAACTGTTTACATAAAATATGTTTTTTAAATGTTAACAAATTCAGATAAACTGAAATTATGTATCTTTCCTCATCATAATGCAACAAAACTTAAGTCAATAAAAAAAAGAACTCAAGAAGTTTGACTCAAAAAAAAAAACAATCAAAAGAATGGAGTACAGAACAGAACTAAATAGAGAATTCTTAACAGAGGAATCTCAAATGGCCAAGTAGTACTTAAAGAAGTGTCCAAAGTCCTTAGTCATCAGGGAAATGCAAATCAAAATGACTCTGAGATTCCACCTTATACCAACCAAAATGGCTAAGATCAAAAACTCAGTGTTGCTGCTGATGTGATGAAAGGGGAGTACTCCTTCACTGTTGGTGGGACTGCAAACTGGCACTATGACTCAGGAAATCAATCTGGTAGCTTCTCAGAAAATTGGAAATAGTTCAAAATAATATTCTTAAAGAAGCTCATTGAGCTATAAGATAATACAAATTGACAACTAAATGATATCAGGACAACAAGTTACAGTTCTGATCTTTTGTTTGTTTTCTATCTCTTTGTTGCATGTCTTATTTTATTTATTGTTTTCCTAATACAATATGTATTCTTATAACCTCAAAAGCAAAATTAAGAAGTAAAATTTTATTTAAAGAAAATTTGACAAAATGTCCCAAATATGAAGAGAGAAATGTCATCAACATCAACCCCCCCCCCAACAAGTATCAGGACATATCATTAGAATAGGGGTTGGAAAAAATATGAGACCCAATGACGGGAGGAGTATTGTGGCGTGATGGCCTCAGGATATTACATGGCTGTTGTAAACATGAAGTCACAGCATCTGGCTACCTATACAAAATCTTCACAAAATTCAGCCAGTTAAAACATCATTTCCACTTCAAACACTAGAAAACCCAGAATAAAGCTATGTGTAGCCATCATTCAATCTTTTGACCATTGTATAAAGAACATAGTAAGAAAAGGTTAGTCTTTTCAGTAAATAGTGTTGGTAGCTTGGGTATCTACAGTGAAGGAAAAAGCATATCCTTGTACCACACTGTACACAAAGTTTAGAGTAAAACAGAGAAGCTCTTTAAAGAAAAAATACCCAAAATAATAATGAACACACACAACAAGAGAAAGAAAGAAAGAAAGGAAGAAAGAAAGAAAGAAAGGAAGAAAGGAAGAAAGAAAGGAAGAAAGGGAGAGAGAGGGGGAGGGAGGGAGGAAGGAAGTACAGAAAGGAAGGAAGGAAGGAAGGAAGAAGGGAGAGAGGGGAAGGAGGAAAGACAGGGGCAGGGATGAAATATTTTTAAATGGGAAAGAAAACAACCAAATGGACATTTCTCCAATGATACACAAATGGTCATCCATCTGGAATTGGTATATGGAGAGATGCTCAGTATCACTAACCATCAGGGAAAAGATCAAAGCCACATGAACTGTCACCTCAGCTCTGTTAGGCAAGATACTACAAAAGAAAGAAATAGCAAGTGCCAGTACAGATATGGAGAAAAAACACCTGTTTTGCACCATTAAGAATTGCTGCAAAATTCTGTCCCCTGGACATGATGGGTATACTCACCCATAGACTTTCAGCAGTTGTGGTTACCTGAACAAGACCTGTACAAGTTCAAACCAGTTTATATCCCATCATGGATTAGAGAAATGCTCACAAGGTCCCATTCTTAGCTGAAGAGCTACAAGTGGCCAAAAGCTGCTAGGATAGAAAGCCAGTTTTCCTTGGGGATGTGTCCTTTAGTAGGGTCTAAGCCCCAGTGGACAGCCTTGTATGATCAATACTAATTGGACTCCAAGTTGCTCTGAGGTTGGGAAAGTGATGAGAGTGACTTGGAAAGAGTTGAAAGTGGGGAATGAGGAGTAAATAGGAGCAAAACCCATGTGCGCATATGTCTGCATAAAAACAATAAAGAAAAAGAAGTCATACATTTGAAAGTGAGTGAGGAAGGGATGGTAAAATTGGGGTAGGAAGAAGGAAGGATGGAAATGATATAAATATAGAAGTCATGTTTGAAATTCTCTAAACAAAATGTTTTCATTTTAAAAATGCATTGTATTCATGTGAGAACTACTCAGAGAATGTATAAATGGAATTAACTTATTTTAAATGTTGTAAATTAATGCCACTATTGTATAAAAACAACATGTAACAACTGAAGCAAGGAGCTGTCTCTGACTCTGTTGCTTGCCTGTGGATCCTGTTCCCCTCATTCGGTGGCTTGTCTGTCCTCAGTGGAAAAGGATATACCTAGTCCTGCACTGACTTGATGAGCCAGGATAGGGTGATACCGAGGTGGAGGCATCCCCCTTCTCAAAGAAAAAGAAGGCGGCAAATGGGGGAGGGGCTGGAGGCTAGGAGGAGGTGAGGGTTACATTTATAAAATGAATAAACAAACAGAATGGTTTATATATATATGTATATATATATATTTTATATTATATATATTATATATAAAATATATATATATACATATATATATATTTCTAAAAACAGGTTATCCAGCAATCAGATGGTAAAGGAAGAGATTGAACTTGGCATTTAGAGAACACTATTCTCACATGAGCTGGTCATATGAATGTGGCCTCACTGTCCATAGACGAATGGACTGATGTGCTACAAACACATGGTGCAATATCTTTTGTCTTTCGAAGGAGGCAAGCTTACCATTTTCAACAACCTACATGACATTAAGCTAAATTAAGTAAGTCAGACATAGGATGAATACTACATGATAATAGTTACATGATAAATCCAAAAAAGCAAAGCTTACAGAAAAACAGTGATGTGACTCTCAATACTGCTGCAAGAGGGAAACAGGACATTTAGCTGAGAAGTAAAGAATTTTGGCTGTACAAAATGAATATATGAAATCAAAATGCTATGTAGCACAGTGTCTATTTATCAATATTATATTGCATGCATAAAATGATAGTTCTTTTATGATAGATCTCATATTAAATGTTCTTATTAAAAGTTAAGATTTTGGAGATAATGGGTCTTTGGCATAGTTTGATGATGGTGTCATAGACTTTCAAGTTGTATTAGATTAATTATGTATAGTTTCCTTTATCTCAACAAATGATAGATGACAAATAAATGATAGATGACAGACAGATAGATGATAGTATATTTTATACAGATATGAATACCAAGACAGATAAAAACTATTGTTTTATAAAGAAGTATACAACCAGGTTGTTGTTATCAGCAAACAAGTCTTTTACTCTCTCTCTCTCTCTCTCTCT
>NW_022196905.1:213077622-213125539 GCF_008632895.1 Mastomys coucha
TCTCTCTCTCTCTCTCTCTCTCTCTCTTGATCTTGATCTTGATCTTGATCTTGATCTTGATCTTGATCTTGATCTTGCTATCTCACCCTCTCACCTTCTTGCTCTCCTCACTCCTTGCCTCCTATGAAAAATCTTAGTTTTATAATTCTGAGATTGAACAAAAGCCCTTCTTCTGTTATTGAAAATGTCTTCCAATGAAATCACAAAACTCCAAACTTTAGACAAATTAAGAACTTTCTCTGCTCCTAGCTCAACCTTCAGAGGATCACTTAGCACTTAGAGGATGATCAGGTTAGCACATCTCACCTTCCTGGCATGACAAGGTCAATAGTGGGTAGGGAGTTGAGAAGAGGGTATACATAAGGAAAAAGAATGAAACTTTGGGAACCTCCCCATCCTCCAAGCTCTGCCAATGAGTTGACATATGTCCCTGCACTTCCTAGTTTTAGAGGTTCTGGCCATTTTCAGAGCAGCTCTTCTCAATTTGGGGCCAGCTGAGCAAGCTTTGACCCCAGCCTTCATCTTCAAATTTTTAAAATGTGAGTCATCCACTCCTCAACTCCAAGGACTTGATGTCAAGTACAAATACTATCCTGCAGCTCACTTTGCTTGGCTGGAATCATAGGGGCAATCATTTGCCTGTGCCTTGATGGAAAAGGAAGACAGCACTCGCAGCTCCTGGTAAATCTCTCTCTGAATAGTCCTCTCCTTTTTATCCCACCTACCTCCCTTATCCGAAGGTTGAAATGGTGTTGGGCTAGATCAAGCAGAAATGTGTTTGCATTCCTATAGCAGGTGGCAATATGAAAGACCATTGTCCTTGGCCTTAAATGTCTCTGTGAAATAGGATACATCCCATACTCTTTGCCCTAAACTTTAGAACAAATTATTGTTGCATCATTTTAATGGCACATGTGCAGTTTTAAACCTTCCTAACATCTTACAGAACTCAGTTTGGAAAATATGGTTTAAGAAGTTTGTGGCTGTAATGCTGGCATGTATTCCCAGCAGAAGGATTTGCCTGAGTCATTCAGATTTCCTGGAAACAGCAAAGTACAATTATACAACAGTCACTCTGTGGTTCTAATAATCTCAGAGAATGAAGAACATTTATGGTATACTTTTCCTGTTCATAAAAATTACCAAGGACCCCAATCTCACCATTAGAAACTAGTTAGCTTCAACTCTGTATACCAGGATTCAGCTAGTCTTCACAAAGCATCTAGCGGGGGCAGAAAAGGTGTCTCTCCTAAAATGAAATGTAAAAGTCCCCAACCTACCTGGTCAGGTAAACCTGTATACCACCACCAAGCACTGTCTAAACCTGAACCCCAGCTCAGCCTTCATCCATCACTGCCCTGAGAAGTTTCAATCTGAAAACTGTAAATGGTGATCTCAAACCTACTTTATTTACCTTAAATAATGTTGATTTTTCTCCATGCATGTGACATATGGTCTATATGTAAAGTATTTCTCAAGAAAGGTGGGAGCTCATTTTTCTACTTCTCAAAGGCATATATTACTCTACCTCCTAGGCATAGTTTAAACAATTGTGATCATATCATACACACAGTCTATAAATCTCCTCTTTACATAGGGATATAACATGAGGTCTTTCCATATTCTTTGGGGATCTTTATCAATGCCATGTCATAGGGCTCATCCATAAATACCACCCAGAAAAAAAATCACCAAATATTAGGGAACACAGAGATTAGCTAAAGCCCACTGAAAATGATAACTCTAGAGGCTATCTTCCTGGAAAAAGATTATGAGAAAGAAAATACACAGATGGAAGCTTTGAATTTTATATTTTGGCATGTATTTTGTGAGGCAGAGTTCAAGACGTGAAGGAAATGAGGAATCAAGTTCTCACCACGGTCCAGTGCTTCCTCCCAGAAGAAAACTGGATCAAAAAGCTCCCTGCCAGACCAATTGCTGCCAGCATCTCAAAGCCAAGGACAGCATCTTATTCAAATATTTTGCTTTAAAGTCAACTGAAAGTCAAGCTTTAAAAATAGCATGAGGCATTTTGCAAACCTAATTAGGCTCCTCTGAGATGCTCAGGGGCACACTGAGTACCATGAGCCAGATTTGGGCAGACAGGAAGTAGGAGTAGGAGTGAAACCTGTAAGTTCTAAGCAGTAGAAAGCTGAGCTTTGATGGGTCTCAGTGGGACAAGGGATAGTCTGCTGACTACCAGCTCACCAGCCTGAAGGAGAGTAGAGGTGAGGATCAGAGACAGCCTTTGGCAAGAGCTGGTGCTTGCACTCTGCCTCTGTTAGTCTCCACACTTTAGAAAAAAAAAACAAGGCCTTATCTCCCTTCTCCTCCTCTCTCTTTCAAGAGGAGACCTGTAGACTACCAAATCTTACTGCTTCTTTTCTGGCAGAGGCAGGGCTCATGAGAACCTAAGTAATGCTTCTACAGCTCTGTGTTATTGAATGAATTCTAGCCAGATGCAGAGATCCTTCTGGAAAGAGACTGTGCCTTGCAGTGACTCTCCTCTAGCGGTCCTTGTTATATATTTCAGTGTTTCTCAGTTCTTCATTCTGAAAAAGCTCTCCAGCAGATTTTCTGTCACAACACATATATTCAACACTTTTATACAACATCCTTTAAGAGATGCAAGACAAGAGACTAGGGAGATAAGAGTGTTTGCATAAACATAAAGATTTGAGTTTGAATCTCTATTCAAATTGATGTATATGTCTGTATATTGATGAATATGGATGTATATGTCAGTAATCCTAGAACTGAGAGTCAGAGACTGGTAGATAATAGCATCTTGTTGGCCAGCCTGCACCATTAAAATTTCAAGCTTAGCTTCAAGTTCAGCGAGAGATCTTATGTCAAGGGAATAAAGCAGAGAGCAATAAGAAAATATCCTCTATCCTACTCTCGCTTCTGCATATAGTCATACATCATGATATTCATGTACACATACTACAAACACCACACATACACATACACACATACACTACACAAGATTAATCCTATAATAAAATATGTTAAATGATTTGGCACCATAACTTAACATACATATTTCCTAAGTGAAAAAGGAAACTTCCTATTGAATTACAATAACTAAATCACATGGGATATGGCATGACAAAGAAAGAGTAAAGAAATGACTATTTGTAAATATGTGGAAAGGGTTAAAGTTAAAGGAATACACAATCAACAGCAATACACCTAAGGGGCATTAGATAAAAAGCAATGGTTGTCCCTGGAAGTGGTGAGAAGTGTGGCTAGTTAGAGCAAGATGTTCCCGTTGGAGACATTTGTTTAGAGAAAGCAGCCATTGGCAGACAATGACCTCTAACTTGCATTGCCTGAACCCAAAAGGAATCCAACAATCCCTGGAAGTTAACCTCACAGTCCACAGAAGCAAGATGGAAGAGAGTGGGGACTGTATCTGTCGAAACAAAGCAAGAAAGTATAATCCATCCACCAGCCATCCTCACCCATCCAGTGCAATCCATCCACCCGCTGTCCTCACCTCATCCAGTGCAATCCATCTATCTGCTGTCCTCACCTCATCCAGAGAAGTCCATCCACCCACCATTCTACCTTATCCCTATTTCATTTGGTTTTTACATTCTTGTGATTGAGATGTGAAATCTGTGTTCCTACCTGGCACAAGACACCAAATTCCATAAGCTATTAAAGAGCCAGTGACAATGTCCATTCAGTCATATTCCCACCTTAAAAGTAAAATATAATTCCAACAGTATTCTTCCTATAAAGTAGTAGGAGAAGGGGGAAATCAAAGAAATAATTAACTCACCTACATGTTTGTTGCCATACTTCACAGTTCTGTAATGTCACCAGTGATACATTGATAACTGTTGCCGCCTCACCGACCAGCGGAAATAAGGAGGCAACCACGAACTCTTCTCCGGGAAGTTTATTCAGGAACCTTGTACTACAGAATCATTCATTCATCTCTCCTCCCAGCCCCCAGAACTCGTGGGTTAAATACTTTCCCTGGTCTCAATCACCATTGGCTACGCGGCAAAGCATAATAGGCCACGAGAAATCATGCCAGCTTGCATCACAAACTGAAGGCACTCAACTTTTCTAAATAAGGACTTGTTTATCATGATGCTCCAAATAAGGACTTGTTTATTCTGGTGCTCTCTGCTCTGGCTGGAGGCCAGGCGCCATATTTAGGGTGGCAGCTGCGGCTCTCCACAGTTCCTCATTTTTGTTTTAAATGCAACAGGCAAGAGTAGAGGTCTGATCTCCAGTAACTATGAGAAAGACATTGCAATGGCCCTGCAACCTGGTGGTAATATCTCTTGGCAAAATATCAAACCCGTCTTTGAGGACACGTACATCTAGTTTGTACTACAAACCGGGCATATTTAATATCTCTTAGCAAAATATCAAACCCGTCTTTGAGAACACGTACATCTGGTTTTTACTACAAACCGGACTTAGTTAACATAGCCACTTGGTACATGCCTCTGTCTTAGGTGATTTATTTGCCAGAGCCCTAACTCATAGAAGCCAAGTTGGTGCCATGCCCGTCCTATGCCTTTTTCCTGGAGGTGGGACCTGAGGTATCAACCCACATGCAATCAGATGTGCTCTCCAAGAGACCGCTAGAAGCTGATCTCTAGTGCAGTGTTTAGCCTTGCATCCTGAATGTGAAGAAGAATATTCAGAATAGTTAACCAAGCCTGTGGAGATTGTCCTGCCTCCAGGGCTGCAAATGCTTGCACTACCAAAGTAGCCTGTCATTGCTGCCAGACCCGCATAGATGCACCACAATGCCAATATACTGACAAGGACCAGTAAAGCACCCACGGTTCCAATACCTACCCACTCTTTCAGATAACTCATAGCATGAGAGATCCAGGATGTCAATCCCCTAGCATGGACAGGTCAACTCTGGTGGAATTCACGTGAACTATGGCTATGCGAAGATCCTGCAACAGATGATCCATTTCTCTAGGCCAATTCCCTGTAAGATACATCGACAATTGTCTAGACAAGTTAGCAGCCTGAGTACAATTTTGATACTGTGCAGAGGTTCCTAACTGTGCTATCTGCCACAAGGTATCCACTTGTTCTTGAACCAGATCCACCATTTGGTTAAGTACCACAATGTCTCCCTTTAAGTGGGCATTAATACTGGATTGGGTATAGAAGAAGCTGTGGCTCCAACCGCCGCGAATGTACCTGGGCATCCTGGCAACTACAGCAAGGGGGAATCTATTTCCATCCCAACATATGGAGTAAAAGCAATCCTGAGGGCTACAATCTATCTTACTCCTGCTTACTAAGACTGGCATTACTATCAACACAAACAGTGCCCAACTACATACAAGGGTCAGAGCAAGGACATAATTTTTTCCAATGCTAATAATCTAACTGAACTTTCAAATATTTCACTAGAACTCCTTTCAAACGAGGCATTTCCTACTGCTCCACCGGCAATCATGACCATAGGAGAAATACCTGTGCAACTCCCATTCACCCCACTCAGAATTCGGCAGGTGCATCTTGAGGTGGGGCGCTTTTCCTCATAAGCCATTCAGGGATCCAAATGGGATCTCGGCGGTCCTGTGGAAACACACAAACAGATCCTCTCACCCACATCAATACCAGATCCGGGCCATGCCATGAACCTGTTAAAATATCCTTCCATTGCACAAAACCCTTAGAAGTGGAAGAGGCAGATACATACCGTTCTGCAGCCGATTTTCCTTTATTATCCAATTGAAAAAAATTAAGAGTAAGGAGAGCAATAGATATCTTTTCTCTCAGGGTAAGGCCATAGCTTATTCCCCCTTTTTGTTTTAATAAGCATTCTTTTAAGGTCCTATGAGCTCTTTCCACTATTCCTTGCCCCTGTGGATTGCAGGGTAATCCATGGATTAAATCAATATGCATTTGTTTACAAAAGGACACAAAGGAAGATGCAATGTATGCTGGGCCATTATCTGTCTTTAACTGCTTAGGTGTTTCCCATGTGCCCCAAGCCTCAAAGCAATGGGTTTTAACATGTCTGGCCTTTTCTCTTGTCATAGGGGAAGCAAAGATGATTCCAGAGCAAGTGTCTACAAAAACATGCACATATTTTAGTTTTCCAAATTCAGGTACGTGTGTCACATTCATCTGCCAAACATGAAGGGGACAGAGTCCCCAGGGATTAATCCCTAAGGATGGTTGAGTATAAAAGGAGCACAGTGGCCACATGACTTCACAATATCTCTTGCTTCTGCTCTAGTAACTGCAAATTTCATTTGTAAGGTTTTCGCATTCACATGAAATTGCTCATGAAAATCTTTAGCTCTTTGGATATTAGTAGCCATAAAAATAAGCACAGCCCTGGCTGCTTTATCAGCCACATCGTTTCCTTCATAAACAGATCCAGGTAATCCAGTCTGTGTCTGAATACACTGCACAAAAAAGGGAAGTTTTCTTTTTTTGTTTTGTTTTGTTTTGTTTTGTTTTTTGAGACAGGGTTTCTCTGTGTAGCCCTGGCTGTCCTGGAACTCACTCTGTAGACCAGGCTGGCCTCTAACTCAGAAATCCACCTGCCTCTGCCTCCCAAGTGCTGGGATTAAAGGCGTGCGCCACCATGCCCGGCTGGGAAATTTTCTTTCTTTAATCAAATTCTGCAATTGTCCTAATAAGTGGCTTATTGGGCTATTAACTTTTATTTTCCCTACCAACTCTAAACCTTTCAATAAATTAACCACATATTGTGAATCAGATAATAAATTAAAGCTCTCCTTCATCTCTCTAAAAATCTCAGTTACAATTTTCAACTCAATAATTTGAGGAGATCCTGGTATAAATTGCCTAATTATAGGATCCTTTCCCTGTATAACATAAGCTCCACATCCATTTTTGGATCCATCTGTAAAAATAGTTACAGCTCCTGCAATGGAACTTTTCTGGGTAATATTAGGAAAACAATTGGATGCTCCCTTACAAAGCACAGCAAAGGATCCTTAGGAAAATGATTATCAAGGTCTTCTGAATATGAACATTTCAAAATTGTCCAATCATCAATTGTAGCAATTAACACCTCTACCTGTTTGGCATTATAGGGAGTGATAATTATATATGGCTCACACCCAAAATATTGACAACATTGTTGAATACCTGACAAGGCTAATAAGGCTACTGCAGAGGGATAATGTTCTACAGTCCTACTAATAGCACTTTGGGATGGATCCACAACAGAGGAGCACCTTCCCACAGAACCCCTGTAGGTTGACTCCCAGTTGCCAAAATGCATAACAAGATCTTTTCATCCAGGGAGCGCTGTGCCAAAAAGCATGCTCCAATTCCTCCTCCACCCTCTTCAATGTTTCTCGTGCCTCATCAGTTAATTGTCGAGGAGAATTCAAATCAGGATTTCTGAGCATAATGTTATATAAAGGCCTTAATTGCACAGGTCTTATCTATTGAATATCTCCCATTAATTTTTGAAAATCATTAAGTGGGGAAAGTTTATCAATTCTTAAGGAAATTTTCTGTGGAACAATTTTTTGAGAAAATATTTTCGTCCCTAAATAGGCTATTACCTTTTCCTTTTAAACCTTCTCAGGAGCTATAAATAAACTTGCCTGTTCTAACCCCTTCAGTAATTCTGTGTAAGCTGCATTCAACCTGGAATCACAATTTGCTGATACCAAAATATTGTCCATATAATGAATGCATCTAGCATTAGGATACTTTTCTCTAGTCGGTTTAAGGGCATGGACTACATATAATTGACACATGATGGGACTATTGGCCATACCTTGGGGTAAAACCACCCATTGAAATCTTTTATCAGGCTCTTCATGATTAACAGAGGGTAAGGTAAACGCAAATCTAACACTATCTTCAGCACATAAAGGAATAGAAAAGAAACAATCCTTAATATCAATAACAATTATAGGCCATTTCCTAGGCAGGGCTGATAATAATGGCAATCCTCTTTGAACCGGCCCCATGATCTCCATTTGTCTATTAATAGCTCTTAAATCATGCAACAATCGTCATTTTCCTGATTTTTTCTTTATTACAAAAATAGGGGTATTCCATGGTGAAACTGAGGGTTTGATATGCCCCAATTCAAGCTGTACTTGTACAAGGTGAGCTGCAGCCATCAATTTTTCATAGAATAAAAGCCACTGAGGAACCCACACTGGTTCCTCTGTCTTCCAAGTGATGGGTATACCTTTCACAGCAGCCCCTAGGAAAAACCCAGCCCCTGCCTCCCTTCATGCGGCTGAGCAACAATGGGGGACTTTCGGCCTTGCAAATACTTCCCTAGACCAAAGGAAGGATGGTATCCCATTGCCTGCATAATATCACGAGAAGTCTCAGTATAATTTCCTTCGTTAGTTAATATAAAACCCATTTCTAATAATAGATCTCATCCCCATAATGATACTGGAAGTTCAAGTACAAATGGCTGGATTTTCCCTGAATGTCCCTCTGCATCTTCCCAGGGCAATTCTCTTGCACTCATGGTGGGGGTTTGGGCATAACCTAATCCTTGGAGAATTTGAGAGGACTCTCGAAGAGGCTATCCCTTGGGCCAATCCTTCTTTGCTATAATACTTCTATCAGCGCCAGTATCAAGAAGCCCTAAAATTTTCTTTCCATCCACTCTTATCTCCAAAAGAGGACGTTGATCCAGGTGTGGGCTTACAAAGGCTCCATCTGATCCTATAGAATCAAACCCTCCTCTTCCTCGTTTTTAATTTCGTGATGGAAACATTTCATGACAATTGGAAAGAATAAGAACCTGAGCTAATCTATCTCTGGAGGAGATGGAAACAATCCCTCGGGGGGAGGAAATCATAATCTTAACAATCCCAGTATAATCAGAATCTATGACACCAGGATGAATAACTAACCCCTTTAATGCTGATGATGAACGGCCAATTAATAACCCCACTGTTCCCTTGGGGAATGAACCTTGGAAATCTGTTTCTATTAACTGAACGCCCATCTGAGGAATTAGTACAGGTCTGGTGGCAGAGCAGAGGTCCAATCCTGTGCTCCCCTTACTGGCTCTCTGCATTGGTTGGGATGCCGCAGGGTTGGCTAATTCCCCTCTGGCTTGCTCTCCATCGCCCCATATATTTGTGGGCCCTGCGGGCGAGGGCCCCACTGCCCGTTTTTTGACCTGGCTCCACCATAGCTTGTAGTAAGTGGCTGTCCATTAATATCTTTCAGTGATCTGCATTCATTGGCCCAATGATTTCTCTTTTTACATCTTGGATACAATCCAGATTGTTTTGGACAGTCCTGCATAGCCTCTGTTTCTGCTGTTCTTCCTCTATTGGGACATTGCCTTTTAAGGTGTCCCAGTTGTCCACACTGAAAGCATGTACCTGGATTCTGCTTGTTACCTTGCATTATCTGCATAACTGCAGCGGCAAGGCCTGCATTAGTTAATGGACCACCCAGTTCCCTACATACTTTCATCCAAGCCTCAAGTCCCTTATGTTTGTAGGGAGTTATGGTAACCTTGCATTCCTTGGTACATTGCTCATAAACTAATTGCTTAATCAGCAGCATGGCCGCATCCGGGTCTCCGAAAATCCTTCCAGCTGCTTCTACCATTCTAGCTACAAAATCTGAAAAGGGCTCCATGGGTCCCTGAATAGTTTTAGTCAAATTTCCTGCAACTTCTCCCTTGTTAGGTAATGATTTCCATGTTCTTGTAGCAAGCATATTAACTTGCTCATACACCTGCGGCAGATATCCAGTGTACTGCTGTGCAAACCTGCCCTGCCCCAAGAGCATATACAAATCCCAGGCAGGATTACCAGCTGCTCGATTAGCAGCAGCCTGTTCATTGGCATATTCTATTACAGGTGGCCCTGGGCCTGTGGGCTCCACCCTAATGGTGGACTTCTCCATTTTCTGTACTAGGTTCTCAAGTTCCCCTTCAGTGTCTGAGCCACTTTCATCAGTCTGATCTTTCTCAGACTTTGCTGACCTTCCTTCAGCTGTTCTAACACTTCCTGTCCCTTCTCTACTGCTTTAGAACACACTTTATCCTCCAGGCAGCTCCTAAGCAGTTTCCAGATTGATCGCACTCCACCTTTTAAAGTTCCTTCCTCCCAGGCGAAATCCACATCTCTCCCTAATTCATCCCAGCTAGACAGTGTCAGGTGACCCAACACCGTGAACCAAGGGGCAGCAATATCTACTTCTGACAGAAATCTTTCTAGAGTTCCTCTCTTCAATTCTATCTTTTTTGCTTTTAATAACTCCTTAATAGCAACAAACACGGGATAAGATTGCGAGTTCCCCATACTATCACTTTTGATTTGCCCTTAACGGGACTTTATCGCTCCAACCCAGAGACCTTATTGCCTCTTTACCGAGGTCTTTATTTGCCCTTACGTCCCACCTTACCTTAATTGTTACTGATGTGAACTGGGAACTTAACAGTTGACTGTCCTATCTGCAAGGAGTTCTAAGCTGTAGAAGATGTCCCCGTACGGGCCACCAATTGTCGCCGCCTCACCAACCAGCGGAAATAAGGAGGCAACCATGAACTCTTCTACAGGAAGTTTATTCAGGAACCTTGTACTACAGAATCATTCATTCATCTCTCCTCCCAGCCCCCAGAACTCGTGGGTTAAATACTTTCCCTGGTCCCAATCAGCATCAGCTATGCGGCAAAGCATAATAGGCCATGAGAAATCATGCCAGCTTGCATCACAAACTGGAGGCACTCAACTTTTCTAAATAAGGACTTGTTTATCACAATGCTCCAAATAAAGACTTGTTTATTGTGGTGTTCTCTGCTCTGGCTGGAGGCCAGGCACCATATTTAGGGTGGCAGCTGCAGCTCTCCACAGATAACCACTTCTTTCTTCTTCCACTATTAATATCATACTTACTATCTGAAAACTATCAATAGATAGGGTGACTTAAACCCCCATTCTCTAGGATAGTGGTTCTCAGCTTTCCTAATGCTGTAACCCTTTAACAGAGTTCTTTATGTGGTTGTTACCCCTCCCTAAGCATAAAATTAGTTTCATTGTGACTTCATAACTCTAATTTTGTTACTGTTGTGAATTGTATTGTAAACAATTTATAATCACTTTATATCTGATATGAAACCCCTGTAAAAAGGTCATTTCACACACACACACACACACACATACAGACACACACACACACACACATACATATATACACACACCCAAAGGGATTGTGACCCACAAGTTGAGAACAGCTGCTCTAGGACTTTAATCAGTAATCATCTCGATTTATCTAACTTCAATTACTATTCCATTGCTCAAGCCTTTGGACAAGGCAGTATAACATGGTGTCAGAGAGATCCCTTGAGTCGTAAAGTGTTTCTAATTTAGTTCTTTTGGGTAGCAGGACACAATATATGCATGCCTTCTACCTGCCTGTCTACTTTGATACTTTTGCCCTGACTAAGCTTGATGTGTTAGGAGGATCCTGCCAAAAAAGGCCAGTCAACAAAGAAGCTCATGGGAGAACCAAGGTCTCCAGTCACACACTCATTATAAAACCACTGCTGAATCCTAATGAGCAAACTTACAAGAGAATCCTTTCCTAGCTGTGTTCTCAGATGAGGCTCCCACTCCAACAGATAGTGATTACAGCCTCAAGAGAGTCCCAGAAACAGAGTTGGCTGATAAATGCTTGTAGTTTTAAATTACAAAAGTTCAACTTAACCTACTATATAGTAACAGATAAATCAAAAACACACTAAAGCCACTTGAGTGATAGATGACAAAGCAAAACCAGGTGCTGGAAGATGTTCTGGAAGATTTTGGAGATGGAATATTTTAGAAGGTCCTTGGGTAATAGAGAACATGCCCTCATAGGAAACTTTGTGATTCCAGCTCCATGTATGTGTTCCTGCTGTAACTCTTTTACATACTCTCTTTATCATAGTCTTTTGCCATGATGTACCTCCATGGAGGTACAAATGACAGGGCTTCCTGATTCTAGATTTGAA
Organism: Mastomys coucha; assembly: GCF_008632895.1. Classification (NCBI taxonomy): domain Eukaryota; kingdom Metazoa; phylum Chordata; class Mammalia; order Rodentia; family Muridae; genus Mastomys; species Mastomys coucha. The sequence goes on from NW_022196905.1 coordinate 213,089,600, forward strand.
CTTATAGAACTATGAGTCAAAATAAACTTCTGATTGCTTTATTACTAGCATTCATAGGGTGTTTCATCATATTCATGCAAAACTAATTAACACAGATGTATTCTCATTCCATTCCATTCATCTTGACTCACACGTTTGAGCTTGTGGAAGAAGGCAGTACTATAAGGAGGACACTGATTTACAACATATATTGCATCCTGTAAGTTCAGATAGAGCTCATAGGACGTTTTCTTAGTTTGAACCTAAAGTGATGTTTTATCAAGGAACCGTTTTATCAAGGATGTTTCTCCTCAGAAACAGAGCCCAAAGAGTGCAAATCCAAAGATATATTTATTTTATCATAAAATTAGCTCTTGAGTCAGAGGCATTTAATATGGGCCACCATGGCAATCAACAGTACATTAATATAGGTCCACCACTGAAGGTATCCACCAAAGCTTTATAGGCATGGATGGCAAGTTTATATTTAGAATACTCATATGTCCATATCTAGACATGAAACCACACATATTCCCTTGAAGACAAACTTCTGCCTCTTTACTAGGAAAGAAATCAATCAACCTATATTAAAGGAACTGGCTTGTTCCCTAAGGAATGTGTCAAATAAGAGTTTACTGATGGCCTTTGTGGCTAGCAAAGTAGACAATCATGGCAGTAACAAAATAAGCCATCATAAAAAGAAGCTTGTTATCAAGCTCAAGCCTCAAAACAAGAAATGCTCATCTAGTAGGGTGGTTCCTTGTTATTCAAAGTTAAATTCAGCTACTTGTCTCTCACTCTTATGGAGATTATATTTCAGAATATAATATGCAGAGAAACCTTCTCAATATATCAGGATCCTGAATTAGTTGCTTTGTTCTGATCCTCTGGTACATGAGTCTCATAAAGCATATATTTGTTCTTGGCTTACAGAGTCCAACTAGGATTGGGTCTTCAATGTCATGGACTATCACTATGCTTTGTAGATTTCAAGACAATCAAATTATGTCAGGTTAGTATTAAGATAATATGTGGAGATGTTTCTACAATCACATGGGAGGAGAGAAAACCTGAAGTCAAATTGCTTCTGATTACCTTTATAGATTAGTACTGAAAAGAAATAAAGTGTTTTATAGATCAACAACTCTACTGTATACCAACAGCTATACTGACTTGTTTCAGTAAATATTCCTCCTCTCTAACCACAGCTGCAATTGACAGCACTGACTGACAATATTTATAAAAATCTGCAGTGTGTAAGGCCACTGAGATTTTTCACTGAGTAAAGAGCCACATTAAATAATGAATCACTAATCTGGAACTGTTAATTCCTTTTATGTTGCCACTTATGTCCACTGTTCATTCTTGAAATATAGCATGCTTCATTTTTTGGAAGAAGGGTTGGGCAATTCCTTTCTATCAAAACACACTTCACTTAATGAGCCAGCTAACCACAGTGGGATTGATTATACCACACTAAGTATATTGACCCCTGGTTACATTCTCAATTTTGTGTTGCTGAGTAACAAATTATCAAAAATTTGTAGACTTAAACAAGTTTTATTTATTATCTCACAGGTCTGTAGAAATTTCAAGATAGCTAAAGTGTGTTCTCTGCTTGGAATCTCCCAAGTGCAAAGTCAGGATGTACGATAAGCCAGGCTCCTATCACTCTTACAAGGCAATTCAAATGGTCGAAAGAATCTAGCAATTTGTATCTAGAAGACAAAGATCTTCAATCCATTGCGGACTGTGTTCTACTTCTCAAGAACTCCTTTACTGTGTTATATATACTCCTATACTGTGTTATGATATACTTCAGTATTATGATTCTTACCTGGCACACATAAGCCTCTGGGTCAATATCCATACTTAAATATAAAAAGCCCTCTACCTTTTTTGTTACATGCATTACATCTTCAATTCTAGCAACCTGATATCCCTCAGCCTCTTCTCTGCTGATTTCTGCCAGCAGCCAGAATAACTAGCTCTGTCCAGTTAGGTTTCTTTTGCTGTGGTAAAGACTAGGCTAACATCAACTGGGAAAGGGAAAAGGAAAGGAAAGGGCTTATTTCCTCTGTCAAATATAGTGATAATTTAGCCTTGATCTGAGTCCATATTACAGGAGGAAGTTGGGGCAGGATCACAGGCAAGGTACCTGGATGCAGAAACTGAAGCATAGACTGTGGAGGAATATTCCTTACCAACTTACTCCCCATAGCTTGCTCATCCTGCTTTCTTTATAGCACAGCACCACATGCTCAGAGTTGGGACTGCCTAGAGTGGGCTCAGGCCTCCCACAACCATTGTTTATCAAGAGAGTACCACAGAACTGCCAATCTATTGGGGGATTTTCTAACTTGTATCAAGTTGACAACTAACTCATATAATCTCTAGGCACTAAAAATGCTCAGTGATTAGGCTAGGGTCATCAGATAGTGTCCTTGTCTACTCCACCCTGTGGTGCTAAGAATAGATTGAACCTAGGATCTAGTACACACTATGTAAGTGCTCCATCACTGAGCTATAGACACAGTCTATTTCTACTTTTATTTTGGGACAGTGTCTCATTAAATTTCCAAGTCAACTTTGAGCTCAATGGGTAGTCATTCTGGCCTTGATTTTATAGTCCCCCTTTCATACACTCCTGAGTAGCTGAGATAATACTAGCTCCTATATCCCAATCTTGTGCCAGATAATGGCATGGCCACTTAGTCCCATGATGGAAAATATTAAAAATAATGTGATACTGCACTCAAATTGGGAGGAGGATCATACAAAGGCAGATCAACTGGAAGTCATCCTAGAACTCTACCCACCATGCTGGTTATTCTTATTGCTCTAGGCCAGTATCTTAGTTAGGGTTTCCATAGCTGTGAAGAGACACTATGACCAAGATAACTCTTATAAAAAAAACATTTAATTGGGCCTTGCTTACATTTTCAGAGGTTCAGTCCATTGTCATCATGGCAAGAAGCATGGCAGCATCCAGGCAGACACAGTGCTAGAGAGAGAGTTGGGAATTCTCCATCTTTATCTGAAGGCTTCCAGAAAGAGTCTCTCTTACACACTAGGTAAAGCTTGAGCCAGGAGTCCTCAGATCTCAGTCCCACAGTGACACATTTCTTCCAACCAGGTCATCCCTATTCTAACAATGACATGCCTCCTAATAGTATTACTCCTAGTGGGTTGAGCATTTAAACACATGGGAAACAAACCTATCCAAACCACTATAGCTAATGTAGGACCACAGTCTCTGAATCCCCTGTAAGATGGCTCATATCAAGACTTAACTCATCACCTGACCTCCCAAAGTCTCCACTCTGAATGACAAGGACATGTGATATTTTACCACTGAGAATTAAGCCTCAGTTCAGAGGTAGTGAATAACTAGCTAAAATAACTTCTAGGTATTCCAGATCCTTCTTGACCACAAGTTCATAATCACTTTGGTAAAATGATAGGGCATATTTCAGAGAAAGGCTTGGGAAAATATTCATCAATTTAATTATTCAAACATCTTTCCCAAAGGAATACAGCCTCCTAATCAGTTAATTCATTTGGGATGACTGAGCCAGCCCAGGTACTATAAATGGAAACAAAGTTATGAATCTCCACTATGGCAACTTGAGAAGTGTGTGTGTGTGTGTGTGTGTGTGTGTGTGTGTGTGTGTGTGGTCTGTGTGTGTATAAAAGTGAATATGAGCCAAGTACATGATAAACTTCAATGTCCTTTGCCCTGACACTATAAAATCGAAGTACCACAGGCTGGATGGCTTAAACATCAGGCATTTGTTGCATTTCCTTATAGTTCTGAAGGCTAGGGGTCTGAGATTAAGATGTGAGAGCTTCACATGACATCTCTTTTTTGGCTTACAGAGATGTTCTACCATATCTTCACTTTTCTCTGTAACACAATCTTCACATCTTATAAGGCTACTAGTCTTATCTGATAAGGATCTGTTGTATTTGGCATGTGTGCTCCACTCATGAAGAATCAGGAGGGAAGTCACTGCAATTTGCATGAGGTTTTTATTGAAACTAGTATACTAGGGGTCGCCCTGCATTTGGGACAAGAGCTACCAAGAGGAAACAAAGCTCTAAGTTTTTATACCTTTTCAGAACAGTTTTATAGCTTACAAGTGGACTGGTTACAGTTTATAACATGGGTTGGTTACTCTTTATCTTTCCCATTGTTCTTTTGTTTCTATTGACCTTCCTCCTCCAGGTGAGGAGTAGATACCTGTTGCAGTAGGAGGGTTGGGGAGAGATCCAAACTCCTGGGGACGTTTCATGGAACCAGGCATTTCTTGGAGATGGGTGTTTGCTCTGTAAACCTTTCTGAAGCCCTGTCTTTAGGCTAAATGGACATACCTTGCTCCTTGGTATTTTTATGAGGTGTCCCTATTTGCTCAATTTTACATTTCCCCCTCTTTCTTGGGAATATCTCATTCTTGAGATTATGTGCTATAATGTTGCATCTCATCTTGGTTCACTCCCTGATATCGTTACCTCAACATCATAATCTGTACTGTACTGAAATGCTATCTAATGAAGGCAACCAAGTGATTTAAAATGCAGGGGCCAAAAGTGAGCAATAATATGAGTATAATCAGTGGTCCCAGAAGTGTAGAGACCAAAGTTGTGAAACAAGGGGAAGAATTAAACCAAGTTTCAAACCATCCCTTGCCTTGAGCTCAATTTTTAGTGTAAAACACAGACCTCTTTCTTCAAGGAATAGCAAGTCTAATCTTCTCCTGTACTGAAGGACTACCTCTGAGAGGGACGTCAGGAATTCTTGGAGGTCAGTCAAAGTCTTTTTTATTTTTTTCTATATCTAAATCAATGGCAGCTCTAAACTCCCCATAAGTCTTATGCTGTAAGGAAATAGCAGATGCTCCTGTAGCTGCCCCTGCAGTCCCTAAGCCCAGTCCCAGCATAACTGCCAGGGTAACCCCTAACTCTCTTTTGTGTCTTACTATGTCTCTAGCCTCAGGATCCCAGTAATTCAGTACATCTTCGTAAGGGTGGTTCAGCAATCTAGGCACTATCTGGACCAAAACACAAAAGTCATAGTTGTTATTCAGAATCTCTAAAGGTATACAGGTTGTAATCCCTGAAGCACAGGCCCACTAGCTGTCTAAAGGTGGGAAGAAGTAACCATCTAGATTCTTTATCAGAGGGTATGAAACATAACACAGATATTGACGGGTTTGTGGGACCTGACCCACACAAAGACCTTTTGGGGCAATCTCTTGCCCAACGCCCTTCCTCCTTGCAGTATGCATGCTGGTCTTTAGCAAGGAATTTTCCTTTATTGCTAGGCACTATCTTACTAGGCTCTCAAGCTTCCTAGTTTCTCTTCTTTCCTGTCTTATCTCTCTTCAGCTCTCTAGCCTCTTATTCCTTCTGACTCTTTTCTTCTTTTTGTCTCCAAATTGCTGGAAACTTGTCCCCATTTTGCTAGACTCCATCTTCAAAGACCTTCTTCTAAATGGTCTATCTCTTCACTATGCCCTTTTACAGTCCTTCTGCAACCTTCCTTTTTCTTTCTCCGTTTTTCTGTTATAAAACACTTTCTCAGCTATCTGCACTAGTTCCCTTAAAAACTTGTCTTGTATCTCTTCTAACTTTCGTAGTCTTTCAACTCCATCAGAAATCCAGGAATGACTGAATAATAGAGAATATATGGGAAGCCTAACACAACTTCCAAAAATATTGCCAATTAATAGAGACTGTTGAACACCTAGACAGAGCTTACTTCAAAATGTTGGAGCATCAATCTTCAGCCTTCTGGCCCATGAATGTCTTAAAACAGGAACATTAAGTACTTGTTTACTCTGTCTTGGCAAATATAAGCTGTCCTATGCCTGTGTGTCCTTTTTGGACAGTATTGTCTGCAAATGAAGAGGCAACTTTTGCCTAGTGGCTGTCTTGCCACAACTGGAGCAACTCCAACGATGCTCAATTTCTTCTTTGAGTCTGAGAAAGGGGTACTGTCCAGAACAGACAAGTCTCTAGCCAAATGAATAAGTAATATCAAATGCCACATTCTGTAGATTTCTGATGTTTTTGAAAACCAACTATCTATGTAAAGTAATCTGGACTATTGTCTGTGAACTACTCTCAGTTATTTTTAATTAAAATCTTGAAATCACCCTAACAATAAACTCCGAGCCATGAATTTGCTAATTTGGCCCTAAACTCATAGATCTAAACATCTCAGATCTGTCTATAATAGCACATCTCAGATCTGTCTATAAAAGCAGTAAAAGAAGGACTGGGTCTAAGCCCTGTCTACTAGGGAAATAAAAGAATTACTACTGTGAACATAGGATACAAAACTCAAAACTAATAATATAAATGTTAAAGCAAACTTTCTGGGAATAAGCTGTGTATCTGAAGAAATACTCAAATACCTGACCAAATTCTAGTCACACAATGCTTCCAGTTTAAATTATCTATGCACCAATCAAATCGTTTTCAGTACAGGATAAATATTATCAGAAGGTCCTTTTACCAAAGATAACTTTGATTTTGTATCAAAATAAATTCTGAACCAAATGGGAACATGTGACTTTAACTCAATAACAAATCATAAGACTTTCTATTAAATGAGATTATAGCTATACAATTAAATCTGGCTACTTTTCCGTATTTTAAATATGACCATTTTACATTTTCTAAAAAGACAACCTATCAACAACCCTCTTCAGCCCCAAAACCCAGGGAACTGGGTTGAAGACTTCAGAACTTCTTCAAGCTGAACGGGGGTGTTGAGATATAAGAGGGTATCTTAGTCAGGGTTTCTATTCCTGCACAAATATCATGACCAAGAAGCAAGTTGGGGAGGAAAGGGTTTATTTAGCTTACACTTCCACATTGCTGTTGATCACTAGAGGAAGTCAGGACTGGAACTCAAGCAGGTCAGGAAGCAGGAGCTGATGCAGAGGCCATGGAGGGATGTTCCTTACTGGCTTGCTTCTCCTGGCTTGCTCAGCCTGCTGTCTTATAGAACTCAAGACTTCCAGCCCAGGGATGGCACAACTCACAAGGGGCCCTATCCCTTTGATCACTCATTGAGAAAATGCCCCACAGCTGGATCTCATGGAGGCACTTCCTCAACTGAAGCTCCCTTCTCTGTGATAACTCCAGCCTGTGTCAAGTTGACACAAAACCAGCCAGTACAGTGGGGGGAGGGGGAGGAAAAACAGAATTAATTAGTCTTCTGATGTCTGTTTCTTGACTGGATCAGGCTGAAGTTCAGGATACCAGGAGTTCAAGCAGGCCAGTTTAGCAAGTCTGATGAAGGAATTCACCAAGGCTGTACATTTCTACAACATATGAATCTCAAAACAAATTTTCAGTATCATTAAGATAGATAGATAGATAGGTAGATAGATAGATAGATAAATAGATAGATAGATAGATAGATAGATGGATGGATGGATGGATGGATGGATGGATGGATGGATGGATAGAGATAGATAGATTCTCTGGAGTCTAGTTTTCTGGAAGGTTCAAATACTTCAAGCATCTTTTCTCAAAAACACTAAAACAAAACCTTTACTCATAAATACAAAGAGGTCTATCTGGGTGGTATTTGGGTTCTCAGTGCCTCAAAGTCTCCAAATAAGAAAGTCTCTATTTCTGATGTAAAGGGTAAGATAAAATTTCTCACTTTGCTAATGCTAAGTGTGCACCATTGGACCAGGTGCATTTGACCAAGGACCAGCAGGGAAGACATCTCCCACTGGCTCCAGTAACAGTCAACTGTAGGTGCAAAACAGCCTCCTCCCAGCAAGAGCTGCAGCTCTTCCAGGTTTCCTTACTCTTGAAAGCAAGCAGGCAGCTGCTCTTGGTTCTAATTGGTGTGCTTGGGTCACGTGACCCAACTTTGGAGCACTTGAGTCCCCTTTACCCAGGCTTTCATTTAACCAAGGGAAAAAGAAAGAACATACAAAATTTAACTCCCAGGGTAATAATTTTAAAGAACGAATCTACTGGCAAACTCTATTTCTCGCAGGCCCTTCTCAGCCGTCCAGGGGCCAGTTGCAGCACACCACTGCCGTGGAAGTATGTCTGGGCAGCACTGGTTGCTGGTCAGGGGAACAGTCGCCCTGCTCTCTCTCAGCCCTGGGATTTTGCGAATGCTGCTACCCAGGGAATATGACACTTGGGGGCTGAGTAGTTCAGTGCTAGGGAGCCCACAATGGGGTCCACCTGTGAGTCTCACTGCAGGCTGATGCTCACCGCAGCCAGTAGGCCTGGGTGCAGCCAGTAGGCCTGGGTGAGTGGTGGTGGTCCCCCCATGCGATGGGGAGGAGGAAGAGAGGCACAGAGTGCTTGGGGCAGTGGTCTTCCTGCTCCTTTGTCTGCTCGCTCACTCCTCCTGGTGCTCTGTGTGTGCTAAGGGGTGCTGGACCTCATCAGGATGGTCTGGCTGCTTGCGCTCCCATTCTGCCTGCTCAGCTCCACCGACCCCTGAACTCCCTTCCTCCACAGCCCCAGCAGGACCACTGAGTCCTGCACAACCTGTGCCCCGCCCAAGCTTTAACATCCATCCATCAGCCAAGTGGGGTAGAAGTCGTCAGTCTAAAGTCCAAATATACCAAGAAACACAGAAAAACAGTTACCACACTGAAAACTCCACCTCCCCAGGTCCATGACAAACAGAAAGGCAATTGGGCCCAGTTACAGACACCAGGTGCTTCTACACACACAGATAATCGAAGCCAAATCACAGAGTTGCTCGGCTGTGCCTGCCACACCGCCGAGATGAACCAATTACCCCTGTACACAGCAGGGGCCAGATACAGACAGACAGGTGTGCCCTTGCCATGAACACCCCAAGCAGAAAACAAAAGAACATAGTAGTGGCCTTCTGCTGCTACCCCTGGACGGAGTCAGACCCTCCTGGATCTGACTTCCACCTGCGATGGTTAGGTGTCTCGAGAAAAAAAAGAAAAAGAAAAGAAACTGATGCAGGTGCGTGGATTATAGATACAGATACAAAGTCAGACACAAACACAAAAACAGTCATGGCAGTACCTGCTAGTGTGCTCAATCTCCCGAGTGGGCAATCCACCAACCTCCAGTCACTGGTTTTTATTGAAACTAATAAACTAGGGTCACCCTACATTTGGGACAAGAGCGACCAAGAGGAAACAAAGCTCTAAGTTTTTATACCTTTTCAGAACAGAGTTTTACAGCTTACAACGTGGACTGGTTACAGTTTACAACATGGGTTGGTTACTCTTTATTTTTCCCATTGTTCTTTTGTTTCTATTGACCTTCCTCATCCAGGTGAGGAGTAGATACCTGTTGCAGTGGGGGTTGGGGGGAGATCCACCCTCCCAGGGACGTTTCATAGAACCAGGCATTTCTTGGAGATGGGTATTTGCTCTGTAAACCTTTCTGAAGCTCTGTTTTTAGGCTAAATGGATATTCCTTGCTCCTTGGTATTTTTATGAGGTGTCCCTTTTTGCTTAATTCTGACAGGCCCACCCTAATGTCCTCATCAAATCTTAATTATCTCTTAACAAATCTGTCTCTAAACAAAATCACAAGGGCTTAGGACCTCCACATAAGACTGTAAGAAGGAAGCACTTCATCTCCTAACATGATCCCTTCTACAATATAAATGATATAAAACATTTCATCCACGAAAAGTAGGCTCATCCTGTGAACTCTTCTGGATGATTCAATATGGTGAAAATACCACAACCTCTTACATAAAGCATTGGAATGAAAAGTGTTTCAGATTGCTAGGGGAAGGGTTGCTATTGGAGTATTGAAGATGTTGATTATTTTTACTTTAACTCTGGAATGCTTGAATTTACAAGCTAAGTTTTCTGGGAAAATGCACTCCCAAATATTAACATGAAACTCACTTGTCTTTAATATATACTTTATACTTATAACCATTGGTGAAATATATGTAATGTTTTCAGTAATTTTGTGCACACAGTAGTTTTGTGGTGTCAAATACTCTAATTGCGGTATCATGGCAAGGGCTCAAAAAGTTTTGGATTTGGGAGCATTTCCTGTTTCCAGTTTTAGAATTCAGGATGTTTAAGCTGTAATACTGTACAAGACTCAGTTCGCAGAAACACTCAGTTTTGCATTCCATACCAGGGGCCAACTCCCTTTTTTCAGCTATATACTAGGTGAGAAATCTCAACCACTAAAAGGAGTTGCACGGAGACAAGCAGCTGGAATCCTCTTAACACTATTAGCATAACTACATAGTTGATCTTCAGCCAAGAAATAGAACCTTGGGCTATTAAGTCTTTGAAACATTTGTTATTTACCCAATATGAAAATGAAAGAATGCTGGTTCCTTTAAAAGTAAGCTTTCTACAACTCTGATTGCCATTGTGGTCCTAAAGACAATACAGATAGATCCTTCAGAAAATGTGAGACAATTACCCAAGGACTCAATAGTGGAAGTATCTCATATGGTGGGAAGGTGGCTTCTCAGGGAGGGAATGCTCTTGGGCAAGCCTGCAGCTAGGCCAGCCAACAATTCCTTTGCCATATGTCTCAGTGCCTTTCTCTACCTTCTAGATAAGTGCTCTTATCTAGCACAAAGGACAAAATGACTATGGCTTCTCTAGCTCCACAGCCCTTATAGTTGTGTCTAGCTTAATCTTCACCAGCTATTACTATACATGAGGGATTCACTGAGAATAACCGTAGGGACATTCTAATATTATCACTATACCCTCTCAAGGACATCCAACTTTTGTAATTCACCCTTTTCTTTGTGTATACTCTCTAGTGCCAGCAGATGCAATTTGCCCACATCATAACTCTACTGTTGCTGTAGCAACTGACTATCTCCATCCTTTCATCTCCCAATATTTAGGCTTCTGCTGGCACTAAGTGTCATGCTATCATTGGCAATAATTTGTGTCATTAAGTCTAACAAATACCATCGATTACCAGCTATCAGCCAGGATGCTTTCAGTATACTCATGAGATATGTAAGCTATCCAACCTGTGAGTACTATTTGAAAGGTTATAGTACAGGTACAGAATCAGTGAGGGAGCTGTCCAAATGCTGAAAGAAGAAATCATCTACAAATACTTAAACAGAGGTATAGAGCATCTACAAAAGATGCTCTCTTTTGACCCAAGACTACTCAAGGAAATAAGCTGTAATCACTTCTGGGGTAAAGAAAGGAATATATGACAAAAACAAACAGAGCTGGCAAGAGTTGAAACCATAGGAGAGTCTTGGTCAATTGGAAGAGATATACAAAGGCACTGCTTAGTGAAGATCCAGTTAGGAGGAATTACAGGAAATCAATAATCTAATATGTTACTCTTCAAGTGCATCCATCCCCTGCCAGTGTCTACTACTGGCCAAAGATATTGAGATGTCAGAGGCAGGGAGTCAGGAGGATAATGTCCACAAATGTCAGCCTCTAGTGGCTCAGAACAGTTGGAGAAGGTAGGCCATGCTGGAAAGAGTCCACATAAAATCTCTAGTATGATTCAGATCCAAATCTTAATTTTTTTCCCTGAACCTTCTCAATACCACACCTGAACTGGCTACACTATTGAGACCGAGGACCTGATTAAGGCCCGTTTCTTATCCAGAAACGTTTCTGTCCAGATCCCTGTTCCAAATCTTTGCATAATGGAATGGTACAATACAGATGGCCAAATGCTTGGCAAAACCTTGAACTTTAATTCATTGTGGTTTTTTTTCTTTGTTTTTTTTTTTTCAATTTTTCCTTTTTTGATTTATCTATGACTCTGAGCAGTACTTCTAAAATGGTTGTTGTCTACTCTTGAACTTACAGTACTCTTGTAAATACTTACCTTTGTTACTTTTGTATTGCTGTGATAATACACCATGACAGAGGCAACTTATACAAGAAAATTAAATAGGAAGTTGTTTGGGCTTACAGTTCAAAGGATTAGAGTCCATGTTAGTATTACAAAGAAAAAACTGAGAGCTCACACCGTGATCTACAAGCACAAGGCAAAGAGAGAAAACACTGGGAATTGCAGTACTTTTCTAAAAACCTCAAGCTCACCCCTAGTGACACACTTCCTCCAAAAACATCATGTCTTCTACTTCTTCCCAAAGAGTTCCAACAACTGGGAAACAAGTATTTAAACATATAAACATATAGGGGCCATAATCATTCAAACCACAATATTCATATTCAAATCCCACAATGTGTGGGATGTGTGTATATGTGGGATGTGTACATGTTTGCATATATATGTGTGCACATGTGCAAAAGTTCAATACATGTATAGGTGTGCATGTATGCTTGGGAGTCATAAATTGTTGTTGAATATCTTCCTCAATCATTCAACCCTTATTCTTCCAAGCAGGGTTCTTCAGAAGGTATAGTGATAACATTAGAATGTCCCTACAGTTATTCTCAGTGAATCCCTCATGTATAGTAATAGCTGGTGAACATTAAGCTAGACACAACTATAGGAACTGTGGAACTAGAGAAGTCATAGTCATTTTGTCCTTTGTGCTAGATAAGAGCATAGGAAGGTAGAGAAAGGCACTGAGACATATGGCAAAGGAATTGTTGACTGGCCTAGCTATAGACCTGCCCATTAACATTCCCTCTCTGAGTGGCCACCTTCCCACTATATGAGATACTTCCAATAATGAGTTCCTGGGCTGTTATTTTTTGTAAAACTCTTCTGTGTTCCTGATTAAATCCAGAGTGCCATTCTTATCACCCCAAATCCTCCCAGCATCAGCCTCAGGAAGAAGCTATAGTCTAGGCTCAGGCCTCTCTTCTTGCAGGGATTGTGCTCTTGACATCCTGGAAAGACAATGGGTAAGGCCAAACCTAGAACCCATCATTATTCACATCTTACTATTGTGCTCATGATTCCTACATTTTCTGAGAGCCAACGCCTTCAGATCTTCTCCTTTACATCTCTCATTTATAATGAAACTCTCTTGACAAGTATCAGTGATGTTTCTCTCTCTCTCTCTCTCTCTCTCTCTCTCTCTCTCTCTCTCTCTCTCTCTCTCTGTCACACACACACACACACACACACACACACACACACACACACACACACCTTATCTCCCTGTATTTACTTCCACAGTACTAGGATTACAACCACACACCACGATGTCCCACTTTTTTACAGGGACTTATTTCCACATACTTACAAGGTAAATAATTTACCAGATGAGCCATTTCTCCAGCCAGTATGCTGGATGGTCAACTTATAGTCTCATATATACCTCAGTCTGCTTCTGAACTACATCACAGAGACCACAGCAAGAAAAATCACCCTGCTAAACAATTAGCTGCTTCATTAGCCACAACCAGGTTGAATCAAGGAAGTTAATTAAAGATAGTGGTCTTACACTTTCAGAAAGGAACTGCAAAGGCCACAGGTTGCAGTAAAAAACAAGACACAGTCAAATAACCAGCCTATGCCCTATCCTTTCTCACTCATCCCTAGAAGAATTTGGTTTGATTGGGAATGTCCACCTCTGGTTCTCACAAAACAAGAGTGTGTTATGTGAAAGGAAACTAAATAGAGAGGAAATTAACTGTGTGGATATGAGTATGTATATGTGCATATGTCACATCAGTGGATCCCAGGAAGCATATGACTATGTGTAGAACAAATACTAGTGAACATCCAGCATTAGCCTGCAGTCAAAGAAGGTTGCACTCTATGTTTCTTAGGACTGATGAACATATTGGATACTTCAAGGTCCCCTGTGGCCACAAATTATACAGTGCAATTTTGATTTGATTAAAAATCACATGGAAATGGATGTTTACAGGAGAGTGGTTAGTTCTATGAAAAAAGAAATGCACATATGAACACATGCTATAACACAATAGCATCTGCTCTTCCCTAAATCACCAGCTCACCCCAAAACACCCACATTGATTGTGGAGAGCGGTAGAGCGCGAGAGGCATTCTCCATGACAAGATGGCGCCTACTTCCGCTGTAACTCCTGGTAAACAACTGTTTGTGCATGTGTGTAGAGAACTGTTTGCACATGTGCGTAGAATGAAAAGACGCCAAGTCACGGCCCATCCCGGGGCATCACGTGGGGTAATTAGTGAACAGCCAATCATGGGCAGACACGCCGCGCTGTGGGCGGACATGCCACACTGTGGTGTATGTAAGCAGTGTGGATTATTGGCTCGACCCTTTTTTCCCTCTGGATGAGGGCAATAAACGTTGCTGCAGAAGGATCCTAGTGTCCGCGTGTCTTCTTCTTCCCGGAGAGAAGACTGCGCAGGCTACAATTGATCACCATCCCGGTATTGTCTTTGTTAACTCTCTTAACATTATCTATTTTCAGACTCTGGCACTCTAGAAGATCTTTCCTAAAGCTTTTTACTTGAATCCAAATGAATCCAAGTTCTAATAAATTTCACCTCCCAGCTAAATAAGGGCATCATCTTCTGCCTTTCCTGCTTGCAGGGCTCACTGGGACTCCCTGCAGGGAGTAGACCATAGGAAACAGTATCATTGTGGCTACTACCCACTACCCATCACCCCTCACAGACCTGGACCTGCAGGCCTAGAATCAGCCCCTTTCTCCCTATACTCACTAGGCCCATTCTTGGGATACTTCAGAGAAATCAAAATAACTCATCAGAAAAACAGGGCAGGCCCTCTGTATGAATGTGGGAACCTTTGAAAATGACCTTTCCAGTTTCAAAGCCCACATGGTGAGTTAAGCTTCAGAGCAGGGCATGTTACCTTTGATGATTCAGTGTTTTTAAAGCAGTGGTCTTAACCTTTTTCTAGGTCATAGACCCCTCTGGAAACCTAATGAAACCTATGGTGTAACATGCCATTTAAATCCACAAACTTAATAAATGAGTCACCAGCAGTTGCAGAGGTCCATAGACCCCAGAACAAGACTCTCTCCCTCTAATATCACATTTTCCCAAGTCTTCACTGAAGGGCTCTGATGAGTATTGATCAGTTTGATCTTGTTTCTGAATATTTTTCTCCTCCCATTACTTAGGACTATACTACATCCATCTGTTCATATAAGGCTGACATTCAGCAAGAGGTTATGATTTTGGCTGAATTGCTGCATTCATTTATTCTTTGACAACTTCATATATAGATACTAAATTTGAGATATTTTCACCAATTATCATGGTCTTTTACCAACCCATCCTACTGAACCCTCTTTCTCCATAAGCTTCTTCCTACATTATCTACACATCCTTTTTGTAGATCAATGAGAGGTGTGGCTTCACAGCCCTAAGCATGCAGGAATGATAATAGACCCCGACCATGTAGGCCTTGTGCTGGTAACCACAGAATTAGTGGGTTCATGTGTGTGATAACTATATCATGTGTTAAAGACACTGTATTATAGCACTTATCCCCAGCCTATGGCTCTTACCTTCTTTCTGCCACCGCTTCTAGGATGTTCCCTGAGACTTTGGAGGTGAGGAGGTTATAGAGATGTCCCATTTAGGGCTGAGGACTCCACAGTCACTTGGTCTCTATGCTTTAACTGTATGATTCAGAAAGGCAAGTCTTACATCCAGGATGTCGTCCCACACACAAAGACACAGAGAGGAGATTGCTGCAATCAGCAAGAGGTTTTAATGATCCAGTATACTGGGGTCATCCCACATTCAGGGCAAAGGTGACCCCAAGGAACAAAAGCACACACTTTTTATACCCTTCTAGAACATAGATTTACAGCATGAGTTGGTTATCTCTCATTGGTGGAACTCATTGTTCTTTGTTTCCATTGACCTTTGTATCCCAGGTGAGGAGGAGATACCTGTTGCATGTAGAAGGGGTGGGGGGAGATCCACCCCCTACTGAAGACCTTTCTTGAAACCAGGTAATACTTCCTGCAATTAGGGCATCTCCTGGGGATGGATGTTTAATCAGTAAACTCTTTTTGAAGCTCTCTGACTTTAAACTTAATGGACATTCCTGGCTTCCAGGTATTTTTATGAGGTGTCCCTGTTTGCTCAATTCTTCATAACCAGTTTGAGTCTTTCTATTAATTGCTGCCTACTATAAAAAGAACCTTCTCTGATAAAGGCTGAGGGCAGCACTAACCAATGGCTATAAAGATAAGTATGTAAAATGTAATTTGACTCTCTGCCTCTTTCCCGCAAGCAGAGAGCTTGCCTTCAGGGAGTGCTCCAACCCAGGAACTCAGGTAACATCTCCGTTTTCTCTATGGTGGCCTTCTAAGGCAGAACCAGCCAGAAGGCACAGACCTCAGAAGTGGCAGGGCAGTCTGCGCAGGGTCCTTTCTACCTCCCTCTTCACCTAGGAGGGACTGCAGATCCACAACCTTCTCTGCCCCTTCCCACAAATGGAGAGCTTGTATTAGGGGAGTGCTCCAACCCAGGGATTCAAGACTCAGGAGGGATGAATGATCCACAGCCCACTGCACACAGGTCTTACCAGAGGAGATCTGATCTCCCAGAAGTGTTGAAACAGGCTTACAGACCCACAGGTGGAACAAGCTCCAACAAGAGACAGCAAGAACGACTAACACCAGAAATCAACAGATGGCAAAAGGCAAATGTAAGAATCTTACCAACAGAAACAAAGACTACTTGGCTTCATCAGAACCTAGTACTCCCACCACAGCAAGTCCTGGATATCCCAAAACACCAGAAAAGCAAGATTTGGATCTAAAATCATATCTCACAATGGTGATAAAGGAATTTAAGAAGAGTATGAATAACTTCCTTAAAGAAATACAGGAGAACACAGGTAAACAGGTTCAAGCCCTTAAAGAGGATACACAAAAATCCCTTACAGAATTACAGGAGAACACGAATAAACAAGTAGAAGCCCTTAAAAAGGAAACACAAAAATCCCTTAAAGAATCACAGGAAAGCACAACCAAAAAGGTGAAGAAATTGAACAAAACCATCCAGGACCTAAAAATGGAAGTAGAAACAGTTAAGAATTCACAAAGAGAGACAACTCTGGAGATAGAAATCTTAGGAAAGAAGTCAGGAACCATAGATGCAAGCATCACCAAAAGAATGCAAGAGATAGAAGAGAAATCTCAGGTGCAGAAGATAGCATAGAAAACATTGATACAACAGTCAAAGAAAACACAAAATGCAAAAAGTTCCTAATACAAAAGATCCAGGAAATCCAGGACAAAGTGAGAAGACCAAACCTAAGGATAATAGGTATAGAAGAGAGTAAAGACTTCCAACTTAGAGGGCCAGTAAATATCTTTAACAAAATTATAGAAGAAAATTTCCCTAACCTATAGAAAGAGATGCCCATGAAAATACAAGAAGCCTATTGAACTCCAAATAGACTGGACCAGAAAAGAAATTCCTCCTGCCATATCATAGTCAAAACACCAAATGCACAAAACAAAGAAAGAATATTAAAAGCAGTGAGGGGAAAAAGTCAAGTAACATATAAAGGCAGACCTATCAGAATTACACCAGACTTCTCGCCAGAGACTATGAAACCCAGAAGATCCTGGGGTGAAGTCATACAGACTGGCAGTTAGCATGTAGAAGAATGCAAATCGATCCATTCCTATCTCCTTGTACAAAGCTCAAGTCCAAGTGGATCAAGGACCTACACATAAAACAAGATACACTGAAACTAATAGAAAAGAAAATTGGGAAGACCCTCGAGCACATAGGCGCAGGGGAAAATTTCCTGAACCGAAAACCCATAGCTTATGCTCTAAGATCAAGAATTGACAAATGGGACCTCATAAAATTCAAAAGCTTCTGTAAGGCAAAAGACACTGTCAACAGGACAAAACACCAACCAACAAATGTAAAAAAGATCTTTACCAATCCTATATCTGATAGAGGGCTGATATCTAATATATACAAAAAACTCAAGAAGTTAAACTCCTGAGAAACAAATAACCCTATTAAAAAATGGGGTACAGAGCTAAACAAAGAATTCTCAACTGACAAATACCGAATGGCTGAGAAGCACCTAAAGAAATGTTCAACATCCTTAGTCATCAGGGAAATGAAAATCAAAACAACCCTGAGATTCCACCTCACACAGAATGGCTAGAATAAAAAACTCAGGTGACAGCAGATGCTGGAGAGTTTGTGGAGAAAGAGGAACACTCCTTCATTGCTGGTGGGACTGCAAGCTGGTACAACCACTCTGGAAATCCGTTTGGAGGTTCCTCCAGAAATTGGACATAGTACTACAAGAGGACCCAGCTATACCACTCCTGGGCATAAACCCAGAAGATGCTCCAACATGTAATAAGGACACCTGCTCCACTATATTCATAGCAGCTTCATTTTTAATAGCCAGAAGCTGGAAAGAATCCAGATGTCGCTCAATAGAGGAGTGGATACAGAAAATGTACATTTACACAATGGAATACTACTCAGCTATTAAAAGCAATGAATTTATAAAATTCTTAGGGAAATGGATGGATCTGGAGAATATCATCCTGAGTGAGGTAACCCAGTCACAAAAGAACACACATGGTATGCACTCTCTGATAAGTGGATATTAGCCCACAAGATCAGAATACCCAAGATACAATCCACAAACCACAAGAAACTCAAGAAGAAGACCAGAGTGTAGATACTTCGATCCTTCTTAGAGGAGGGAATAAGATACCCATGGAAGTTGTTTCAGAGACAAAATGTGGAGCAAAGACTGAAGGAATGACAATCTGAAGACTTCCCTACCTGGGGATCCTTCCCATATTTAATCACTAAACCCAGACACTATTGTGAATGCCAGCAAGTGCTGGCTGATAGGAGCCTGAAATAGCTATCTCCTGAGAAGCTCTGCCAGTGCCTGACTAATGCATACGTGGAAGCTCACAGCCACCCATTGGACTGAGCACAGGGTCCCCAATAAAGGAGATAGAGAAAGGCCCCCAGGAGCTGAGGGGTTTGCAGCTCCATAGGATCTAACCAGTACCCTCAGAGCTCACAGGGACTAAACCACCAATCGACAAGTACACATGGTGGGACTCATTGCTCCTGCTGCATATGTAGCAGAGGAAGACCTTGTTTGTCATCAATGGGAGGAGAGGCCTTTGGTCCTGTGAAAGCTCTATGTCCTAGTGTAGGGGAATGCCAGGGCCAGGAAGTGGGAGAGGGTGGGTTGGTGAGCAGGGGGATGGGGGAGGGAATAGAGCTTTTTTTTTTCCAAAGGGGAAACCAGGAAAGGGGAGAACATTTGAAATATAAATAAAAAAAATATCTAATAAGAAAAAAGACTTGAGTGCTGGCCTTACAGCAATGTGATGTCAGGGCTGGAAACGCCACACAGCTCTCCAAAGGACAAGCTGAGCTAGCAGAGTTGAAAGAAATGCAGAGAGTCAGAGATTGGAGCAGGAAGCTGTGCAGTGAATACATCAAAGCCCATGGCAGTTCATCTGAGACATATCCAAAGCAGGTTTGGATACAACATTCAGTTGAAGACACCTTTCTTTCTACACAGTTGAACTTAGATCTAAGTAAGGACTCAGGAGGAGTCCTTTAGTTATTCATTTAGGTTAAACCAAAATCCTTCTGTTTGTACATCTATAACATGCTTACAATTTTTTAAAATTAAAAAAAAAATTATACAATATATTTTGACCATGTTTCTCACCTCAACTCCTCCCAGATCTTGACCATATTCACTCTCCTGAATCCTCCACTTTCTCTCTCTCTCTCTCTCTCTTCCTCTCTCTCTCTTTCTCTCTTTCTTCCTCCTTCCCTCCATCTTCCCCTTCTCTCTCACACACATAAACACATACATAAACACACACACTTAAAAAATGATAACAAATTATAAACCAATAAGACAAAAACATTGTTTAACTTACAAATTCTTCCTTGGCATTTTTTTCCTTTGTGTTCAACTTAATTGTTTAGGTTTTCTTCCACTGCTGCCTTCAGGGAGCCTTCAAAGAGACACAAAACTTATTTTCTTCCATATCTACCATAGCACAGAACTAAGTGCCTCCAACATGTTGTTATCTTATCAGTTGTATTAAGCTGAAATGGGTGGTACTGAATTAAAAGGCTCTGTTAAAATGCAAATAATGTACCAGGGCCCTGCATGACATTAAGGCCCCCATTAAAACCTTGGCACAAGGTAATTTATTGATTCAACTAAGAACTACTCAGGAGGCACTGAAGAGTTGAAATGTGGGAGATACTCTGCAGCCTCCAGAACACCTCCAGAGAGAGGAAGAGGAATGGAGGATCTGAATGTATGCATAAACCTACCATGCTAAGGTATCAGCAATGCTGGTCCTGATCTAATAATAATTAAGGGAACATGAACTTGGAAACCAAATAAACTGAGTTCTAGTTCTAGTGCTTCCTTTATTGGTTCTGTGACCTTGGAATAATGAATTAAACCCCTGAACCACCATTTCTCCTAAAGGGTTGAATGGGGTCTGCAGCTTAGCTTTCCCTAACCCAAGGCTTTTGATTGTGATCAGCCTCACATGCTTCTAAATGTTTTATAGTGATGCCATGGAGAAAGGAGACTCTTTGAACCTTAGCCAATGAATGAAAGCACATAGTGAGGCACTAGCCTGATAGGGGCATGAAAGTCAGCTGACTCATTCTCCACCATTGTGTGTGTGTGCTCACAGATATATGAATGCAACCCACTGAAACTGTTTGTGTTGTTCACAGGTATATGGTTTCAGGGCTGATCATTTTCAGGTAACCATATAGGGTGTTCATCCCTAGGAGAGCTAATTCCACCCTCTCTAAGCACTCATTAGGTACCTATATTTCTCTATCTAGAGGTGTGACCCCATTATATTTCCTCCTTCTGAAAACTCTACCATCTTTCTGCAGTGAGCACTTCCACTCACAGTGCCTTAATGTCTAAATATATAGAATAGGACTGAGAATATTACTAAGTCAGTAAAGTCCTTGTGCCACAAACATATGGAACTAAATTTTATCTCCAGAACCTACATAAAAAGAGTCTTTTGAAAAGTCAGGCAAAATGTCAAATTTGCAAGCCCAGCACCAGGGAGGTGGAGATAGACAAACATGTAAGACTGGCTCTCTAGCCAAATCAGTAAGTTTTAGGACAAGAGACCCTGTCTCTAAGGCATGAGATCTATGGTTGTCTTTTGACCTCCTCATCCATACATCCATCACACACACACACACACACACACACACACACACACACACACGCAGATACCCATGAGATGGATATTGTCATGCACCCCTTCTCCACTTATAGCTGAGATTAACAGAAAGCATGCAAGCACCTTCCACATCAGAATCAGGTCTTCCTATTTCCTGTTGCTAAGACACCTAATGCCACTTTCACAGACTTTTACCTAGAAAAGAAATCCCTTGGCATCTAGCCTTCACTGAAATTTTCCTTTCCAGATGAATCTCTCACCAAGTGAGACATGAATTGTTTTAGATGAACTCTCTCTTACTCTGCAGTTGGACTTGAAAGAAGGGCTGCTTTTTATACTCAGGCACCCCCATTTGATTCCTTCCCCCAAAGAAAGAGATAAAATGCTTGCATGTGCTCATGCATCTCTTTAAGCTGCAGCAATAAACAATCCACTGGCTATAGTAGCCAAGCCCTGGCCCTGGGAGGTGTGCACTGAACAGGTGGCCCCCACTGAACCAGAGAGTTTACAACTCATGGGTGTAGGAACAAATGTTCAATTAGGCATAGTACTTTTTTCTTTATAATGTTTTTTCTGGATCCATGGGGAAGGAGGAGCTATGACTCAATGGAAATGTGACAGCAGTTACAGTTCAAGCTCTAAGTATGTCTGCTACGTCCCCAAAAGCTTGTCTGACTATATAGTTTTACAAAGTAAATGTCCTCAATGATGACTGGTAGGTGGCTCCTCTTGCTTGAATAAATGAGCAGGTTCTATGACAACCTTCTAAATGTTCACTGACTATGTATACTCACTAATGTGTCAGACCAGTCTGAATTACATGTAGCCCAACTGCCAGCCTCTGAGTCCTTTGGATTATCTCCTTAAATCCATCTCCTGATATCTTACTCTTTTAAAGCAAGTCTTCACTCCTACCAGCTGGAACAAACAGATCTAGCAGCATAGCTTGCCTTGCACCTTGAACCAAAGATGGGTGGAGAAGAGATTGGAAGCATGCTGTAGAAAGGTATCTTCTTGGAGAGAGGAGGGAGGGGAATCAGAGCATGTGGTACCAAGGACTGGCTGGGATGCAGGCATAGATTACAGTCAAGTTGTTGAGAAACACAGTTACCCACTAATGTGGGGTTTTCCTTTCCCTTTTCTTTCTTTTTTTCTTCATTTTATTAGGAGACCTATGGAGAACCACTGAAGACCCTGAGAGGAAAGAAATTTGTCATCAGTGTGGTTTCTGTGCAAAAGATAGATTGAAACATAGACTAAAAGCTGTGGGAGTGCTTACATGCGCTCAGTTTCATGCTTGAAAGAAACAGGAAGAATTTAAGTCAGCCCACCAGTTGTGCCTACTCGTGTGATGGGCATTGTACTGATGGCCTGCGAATATAGGTGAATTGTGTTGAGTTCTTACCCCTAGGAAGCACAATGCAATAGAAATTCTTACTCAGTAGATACAATTGGACATTTAAACTCTCCATTCAAAATGCTTTATCATTTTACATGATAGTGCTTACTAAGTACTTTAACTGGCCACAGAACACAAAATCTACATACTGTTACTATATTAACTTGTCATCCAATGGCTACAAGACAGATTCTCCAACTCCAGATGCTATATAAAGCCAACCAAAGACCACATGCATCCCATTGACCTTTTCCTAGTTCCATGAGCATTCCTGTCTGTTAGAGTGACTAGAACCTGAATATCTAGTTTCCCTAGCCTACGGACCAAAAGGAATTCCAATGAAAGAAAAGGAGAGGGAAAGACTTCCGTACAGTCTTACTTGTAAGCACTCTTCTGACAAATTTTGTCTCATGATATTGATCAATTGATGGAATACAAAGTGTTTGCTTAGCATGAAAACAGCTGTGGGTTTGATCCCCAGAACTGCATATAATATGGTAGAGTATTATAATCTCGGCATCTGATTTTCTGTCTGGGGGGATCAGAAGGCCAAGGCCATCCTCAACCACAGAGTGAATTCAAGGCTAGTCTGTGGCACACGAAACCTGTCTCAAGTGAAATTAAATCTGTCACTGTGAAGTGGGGATGGTTTCCAAATTTGTGGTCAATGAAAGTGAACCATGGAATTGTATAAGTTGTGCAATGAGGCTTGAATTTGAGAAATAAACATAAACACGTCCCAACTAATTCTGCTTCATATTAAACTGCATTTTCCTGAGGGGAAAGAGGTAGGCAAAGTGCTACAGAAACCTGGAGGAAGAAACCAAGCAGGATTGTAAATGAGGTCCTACAAGCAAAGAGTAGAGCAAAGACATGCTGGATCTAAGAAAAGCAGACCCTGTGGTCCAAAGCCCTGAAAATCTGAGCAGTTATATTGTTGGGGAAAAAAAAAAACCAAGAAACCAGATGGTAAATGCAGGATATCTTTCAAGAAACTGGATAAAATCATGGCATTTATTACTCTTGAAGTGGTATTCCAAAGCTGCCTACTTTCGTGTGTTAAAAGAAACCAGGTTCACCCAAAAATCTATAGTTATAAATAGTAGAAGTATTGTTGTCTACCAGATTGAGGTCTTGAGAAAAGTCTTACGCAACCGTTGGTAAAGAATTTGTATGTGCCTCTTTCCTGAAGGGCTCTAGTAGGACCAAGTATGGCAAACATGGCTCTGACAGACCTTGCCCTTCCCCAAAGTTTGTCTGCCTTGCTAAACTGTTAAATTACATTTCAAAAGGTAACCAGAAAGGTCTATCCCCTTATTTGGCCACTTCCTTCTCCTGAGGCTGACTACTACGATCCAGCTATCTAAGTACTTAAGTCCTGCAACCAAAAACCCCCTTTTGGCTAACCTAACTAACATGCATCAAAATAAACCAACTCATCCTACCACAGGTTTCCCTGTTTCCCTTTATGAACTACCATTTGCCTATGGACCACATCTGCCTCCTCCCTATTCAGAGGCAGTTCTTTGTCCATCCAAGGTCAATATCCTTGCCCTTTTCCTTTGCCCCATTTCCCTTCTCCCTCATCCATCGCCTCTCTTTGTCCATTATTCCCTGCCCTTTGTTCTTCTGGGGCAAATAACTTTTCTTTGTGCTAAGGTCTTTGGTCTTGGTGTATCCTGTGTTGAGGCCTGTCCTTCCCCTCCAAAAGGGTGTATTAAAAGCCCTTGTGAAATAAATACTAGGTCCAAGGTACGGTCCAGGGTGCATTATGTCAGCATCACTGTGGATACATGGATCGCATCCATAGATCCCCTGGCATCACAGCCTACCCAGAGCTATATTCCTCCCATGCTAGTCATTTGCTTGTTGCTGTGACAAAATGTCTGACAAAGCCACTTCAGGGAGGAACAGTTTGGAAATCATGGTTTGAGGAAACACAGTCCATCATGGCAGAGCAAGCCTGGCCACAGGGACATGAGACAGCTGATCACATAGCATCTACAATTAGGAAGCACACAGAAAGGGAAGCTGGTGCCTCAAAACCTTTCACATTTACATTCATCACGGAGAGCAGCCAGAGGGGTGGTACCACTCATGCTCAGGGTTGAGTCTTCCTCTATCAGTTAAATCTCTCCAGAAACTCCTCACAGGCAAAACCAAACGGCTGTTTCCTAGGTAGCTCTAAATCTACCAAACTGAAACACAAGGTTAAGCATAACCTGTGGGTAACTTCTAATGCGTAGCAAGACTGGCACCTCTGATTAGTAAGCTACCTTCTCAGTGTAATTACTCCATGCTTGGAGGCTGGGACTCCCAGCCAGTTAGAAACCTGTCACTGACTATTTTGTTATGGTTTTCATGCTTACAGTCTTTGTGACCTTCTTAAGTCCCACGCGTAGACAATATCTTCAGGAGGAAAACACTCAATCCCACAAGTATTAGGCAAGCCTAAATGGAATACCCAGGCTCCCCGATACCCTTCATATCTGGACATTGTTCCCAGTAGGTTGCATGTACGAAGGCTCCTTGATAACCTAAGAAGTAAAATAAAACAAAATTAAGCTCCTCTCTCATGATAAATTGCTGTATTTAATATTGAACTGAGTGTAATGAGCAAAATATATGTTGTGCTTAGAGATGCTTTCAAATCAACATTATTCAAAACAACATCTAACACATGGACTGGTGACTGTGCACATGTGTCAAATAACAACCATGTATTTGTGAGAAACTAGGTCTATATGTTCAATAGACAACCCTAGACCATTCAAGGCTGTGAGAATCCCCTTTTTAAAAAACCTTTGTAGGTTCCAAGCAGTGTCTGACCTCCAGGTTAAGAGCCACTGTGTTAAAATACCTTATCTTTACAACCCCATAACAACGGGGTCTCCAGTTTTGATGGTGTAGCTCGTGCTTGATTGACATGGGTCTTCAGAGTAAGAAGACTGGTTACAGAGTCTTCGATGAGGAAACTGAGAGCTGTGTCTAATAGGAAAAGAAGGGAAGCTCATGCAAGGACTTGAACATCAAGAACATTAGACTTTAAGCCATGTCCTAGTACTAACATGGCTTGGGAATTCTTTTCCCTTTCTGGCAGCTGAGCTCTGAGTGATGCCTCACCCCCATGCTCCCCACCCCTGCTATTTTACTTCTTAGCCTTTCCCAGCACATATGCTCCACCTGGCACAAGACTTCAGCTTCCAGTGTACAGGGGTGATTTGTCTTTCTACAAAACAAATACAGTCAAAGGGAGAAGAGAAGCAAGTAATAAATAATCTCAAAGTGGAGAGCTACTGTGGAAGTTTGGAGCCAAGAG
This sequence comes from Mastomys coucha, assembly GCF_008632895.1. Taxonomy (NCBI): domain Eukaryota; kingdom Metazoa; phylum Chordata; class Mammalia; order Rodentia; family Muridae; genus Mastomys; species Mastomys coucha. The sequence goes on from NW_022196905.1 coordinate 213,115,401, forward strand.
AGAAAAACAAAAACAAACCCCCAAGAAAACATAAAAGCTCAGGATGATTTATTTCATAATTTAAAACCCTAAACCGCCTTCGGGTGGTAGGACTTGTTTGCCCAGTTTTACCCTGGAGTGAATCGTACATAGCTAAGTTATATACCCTTGGAAAAAGCTGGGCTTTTTCTAGTGGGAGCACTAAGATGTCATTAAGCCCAGCACTGAGTGGCTGTGCCAGAATCAAATGTCCTTTGAAATTGAGAGCAGCAGCAAGAAAGCCTCAGGGCTATGCTAAGGTTCCCACAGTCTCACTGAGAAGGTGGCAGGGAAAAAAATGGAAGGCAAGGAAATCACTTTGGCCTTAGGAGCAGAGCACAAGAGAGATAAAGACAAAGGTTATAAATTGAAGGTTTGGTGGGCAATGGGACAAAGGAGTAAGATACTTATGGCATTGAATAAATTGAATTTTGTTTTCCAGCGGGGTACATACTGGGTGCAACCACAAGCCCAAATATGTATCAGTTATCCACAGGCACAAGAATACAACATAGCAAACAGCCCCAAACATCAGAGACAAAGAGATGGTAAACAGCATTTGTTTGTTTATTTGTTTATCTTACAAGTCTAGAAGTCTGTTTGGGTTATGCTTAGCTGGTTTTCCCTTCATGCCTTGGTCATGTGGTGAGTCACTCAGGATTGCTGATCTACAAAACTTTCATTGACATTGTTTGGACATTGGCTTGCTACCAATGCAGGAGGGTTTCTTGGGTTTGCCAGGCAGTGATGGCAATATTCCCAGAATATAGTGGAAACACAAAAAGCTGAGTTTGATGGCCAGCCTGGATTCAAACAACAGAAAAATAGATCCTATCTCCTGACAAGAGGAGCTGAAGAGGCAGGTGGCCATAGACACAGGTGCAAAGAGAACTGGGGGTGGAGGGTGCATTTTCCCATCAATATCCCAAAAGAACAGACCAACTGTCCTTGACAAAGAGGAGAAGAGACCTTTATCTGTGGATCACAGGTTGAAGGTGAAGATCTGTTTACTAGAAGACAGAGACCAGACCATCTCACACGAAAAGAATGAAACAGTCTGAGCTGTCCATGATAAAATGCTTAATAACCAATATTTTGACTAATAATAACTACTAATGTTAATTGACTGCTTGTAATGCTCCAGGGGATCGCAGAAACTGATCCTCCTGACAACTCTAGAATTTCCTGGTAGGCATGTGGCACTGAGAAAAGTCTGCCCGGCTGAGAGCACAGCACATCCAAATTGTGAGCACAGGTATGCAGCCAGTACCAGCTGGAGCACGAAATGTTGTTTTCTAGTTCACACCAAACATGGTGATGGAAAAACTAGCAATAATCTTGTCTAATTACGGGGTTAGTTAGTTCTGACTTCCATAGGAATAAATACACTAAGGACTTAGGGAGTTTATGTAAATGAATTACAATACTCAGATTTTGAGTAAAACATAGATTTGAAGGCCACTTGAGTCCACGGCCCACACCCAGGACCATAAGATGATTCTGCCTCATTTTATCCGTAAGAGACCTACTAGAAAGAAGGTAGCATTTCTATCCCACCAATGAGACATCCAAACTCAAAAAAGTTAAGGAATTTGGTGAGAGACTTTAACGCGCTAGCACTAAGAAACATTTAGTTTCTTAGAAACATTTAGTTTCTTAGTCAAGTTCACCTCAAATGTCTATAAATAGAAGAGGCTGAGATGTCCCCCAAGCCAACCATTCTTGATGTGACCAACCTCCAGTGGTCAGAAGTTAAGATAAAGCATTCACATGGTTTCCTGGGTGAAAATAAGGCTCTAAAACTGGGAAAGGTCTAGATAGGATATTTAGCTTTCTCTTTCATTATTTCCATGATCCAGGCTGGAAGCTTCTAAAGAACAGTAGAGTCTCACCAGGGAGCCTGATGTAAATAAAACATAGGCTCTGGAATGCACCTCCTTCTCAGGAGGCTCTTAAAGGCCTGCTGTATACACAGGCTCTGGAATGTATTCTCTTTCCTGGGGAGACAGGGATCTTCTCAAATCTGTTGCACCATTCTGTTGACCTCCCAAAGGGATCCTATGGAACAGGGGTTCTAAATCTTCCTAATGCTGTGACTCCTTAATATTGTTTCTCATGATGTGGTGACCCTCAGCCATAAAATTATTTTCAGGGCTACTTCATAACTGTAATTTTTCTACTGTTGTGAATTGTAATGTAAACATCTTTGTTTTCTGATGGTCTTAGGCGGCCCCTGTAAACAGGTTGTTCAACAACCCAGAAGGGTCTAAACCCACAGGCTGAGAAGCACTGCTACAGAACATAATTTAAAACAAAAATGCCCATCTGACAGGAAGAATCAGGTGGAAAAGACACCTACAATAAAGTCTACTAAACTGAGTTCCCTCTTCAGAATTCATGTAAAGGTGGAAGGAGGAACAAACTCCACTAAGATGTTCTCTGGCCTCCACACAAGTACAATGGCAAATGGCACCCCCAGGTAATATATCTAACACGCACACACACAAGCATGCACACACACATGCACACACACACACACACATACACACACACACACTAATAATGATAAATAAATAAATAGATAAATAAATAAATTTTAAATGTCCATTTCTATGTTGTAGACTCTCCAACATGGACCTGGAAGACTCAGAGTAACAGAGGAAAAAATGAGCCAACAAAGGCCAGTTTCTCCAGAAGTAACACCATCCACATCATTGAATCTACTGTCAAATCTTGTTAAATCTGACATGGCAGCCTGAAGCTCCAGCGGCATCTAACTCATACCTGCTCCACCATACACCTGCTTCTGCTCTGGGCACATCAAATACAGTGTAACCAATGATATTGCAGATCCCTGGCTATCAACCAACTGCTTCCCAGATGAGATCTAAGACCTCTACCTATAATTGGTTTTCACTGTCATAAAATAAGAAAATACCATCTTCCAGGTCCATGTTAAGAATCTAATGACCAAAATCAAAGGGTATAAAATTTCACATAAAAGAATGTCTTTGAGAATGATTACATTGACAACTATATTTAATGATGATGCAACACATATTTCACAATTGCTAAGAGAGATTTTTTTAATGCTCACACTACAAAAAATAAGTATGTGAAGATGTGAAGTGCACAAAGTGATCATTAATTTGATTTAATCACTAATCTGTACATATCAAAATACATTGTTATAACATAAATAGGTATAATCATTATTTGTCACTTAAAATTTAAGGAAGTTTAAAAATTATGAGATGATATAGTAAAAATGTGCTGGCAATTAGTAAATACTCCCTTAAATCACATCTCCAGCCTGAGTTTTTCCCCTTCCCCAACATGAATATATCCACATTCCAACCCAGGATACACTCATCTTTTCTGCTGGAGGCTGAGGGGACAGCTTCACAATAACGCGTCCAGCCAAATGAGGTGGCGCACACATAAAGCCTTGTAACTGGGGAGGTAGAGACAGGAAGGACAGCAGTTCAAGGTCAGTCCTGACACATACTAAACTTGAAATCATCAAAGGCTTGAGGAGAACTTGTCTTTTAAAAAAAAAAACCACGACTAAATAATGATTCCCCCCTATTGTCCCATGGCTTTCCCAGTCTCACTGGATATTAAAGCCAACTTTTCTTAATCTCACACTAAAATCTTGACTTTTAGGCTACAGTGTGACTCAGTGGGGAAGTGTATCTATTCTGTAAGTATACGGACCTGAGTTCAAATCCACAGCTCTCATGTAAAATACTGGGTGTGGCTGTACATTCCCTTAAGCCTAGCATTGACAAGAAGACCAGAGGATCCCAAAAGCACACTAGCCAGACAGCCTAGATGAAATAAGCTTCCAGTTCAGTGAGAAACTCTGTCTCAAGGGAATCAGAGAGAGAGTACATAATATAGCAAGAATCCTGATGTACTATTCTGTGTATCACATATACATACACTGGTGTGTGCACCTGCACACTCACAAGCATGCACCAAATATATACACACACAGACACACACACACACACACACACACACACACACACACACACACCCCACTGCACACAAAGTAAATAAGCAAAATAAAATCCTGACTCTTAATGTCCACATCTGATCCACCAAGACACCTCATGGTTGCCTTTAGAGTACATCTAAACATCTCTCAACCCTCCATGGGTCTCAAGGTGACTCTCACCAGTATCTCTTCCCTGTATTGTAGGATGACCATGTCCCTCCAAAAGTTTTGTTGGAACCTCATGCTCCATACAACACTATCAGGAAGTTCATGTGGATTCATGAAGGTACTGCAGCAGCCAGGTCATTAAGCATGAGCATGGGTTTGCTATGAAAGTGAGTTGAGCTCTCTCAGCTCTCCTGGTATCTTTCACCCTTCCCTTCCATCTCCCACCATGAGATGACTTTTAAAAAATGCCTTCATAGATGAAAATCTCTCAACTTTGGGTTTTCTAGTCTCAAAATGATAGGAAATGTATCTGCTTCCTTTACAAAGTTCCCAATATTTAGAATTCCATCACAATAATTTAAAATCCAGGCTAAGACATCTAGAATATTTAACAATGCATTCAATTGATCCCCCTGCTTCTGCGGCTGGTGCCATTTTATAGAGACCTTCCCCAATTATAAATACTACCTTTCATCTGCTCAAAACCCTCTAGCAATCCATTTCACTCTGCATCAAAGCTGAAGTCCTGGCAATCTACGCCCACCCCTACTTCCCATCTCCATACCTCTCCTTGCTTACCCCTCTCCAGTCACTTTGGGTACACTTCACCTAAGACCATTTGCACAAGCTATTCCTTTGGCTGCAAATTTACTTTTCCAGTATCTATATGGCCCATTCACTCCCCGCTTCACCCTGTCCATCACATGCCTTCAAATAATCAATGCCACTAATCAATTTGCAATTGTGGACCTTATCTTCAGACCACCCAACCTTTTTTTTTAATTGATTTAAGCTTTATTGCATTATAATGAGAAAAGATACATAATTTCAGTTTATCTGAATTTGTTAACATCTAAAAACATATTTTAAGTAAACAGTTACATCACACTGTTTTCCCTTTTGTACCCCAACAACTCCCAGAGACCCCCCCACAATACCTTTTTTTATTTTGTCATATTCTTTAGAATTTATAAAATATTATAACAATAAAAATGAGTAGTATAGAAGTTCTTTGACTTAAACAATCAATTAAAGTTTTATGTAGATGCTTGTCTGCAGCAATACTGAAAATACATGTTTTTCTCAATATAAATTTTAAATAACTGCAAATAAATTAGCTGTATATTTTTAAATAATACATCACTACTAGTTTTTTTTTAATGAACATAAATATATAAAGTCTTTTTGATTGTTTGATTGCTTATTTTGCTTTTAGTAGAGCTTAAAATCTTGGCTCTTACTGTGGTACAAGCCCAAAATAAGAACAATTTTTAGACATTGGAGTTCATTGTAATAAGGCTGTATTTCAATGACCCTCACATCACCAAAGGATTTTACCTCCATAGTAGCTAAGCTAAGAGTTGACACTTCTGCTGCACCAAGGAATAAATTGTAGGCTCGATTTTTGGATACAGATTTCCTGCTATGGTCAAAGCTATTTGACTTGAGTGACTTTCTTTATTCATAGCCTACAGGGAACAGGTTACATTCATTTAAGAAATGGTGTGTGAATTAAGATGGTCTATCTATGAAGTCATTCACTGTTTCAATGAACAATGGTTCTACTTGGAGGGTGGCACAGACATTAGGTGAGGGTAAGAATCTGGTTCATTGGCTGTGATGATTTTGAAAAGCATTCATCTCACAGAAAGAGTAACTTATAAAGTTCTCTTCTTCAAACTTGATACAATAGTTACAAACATCAAACAAAGCATTCAGTCTCACTCTTTGTTGTTCTCTTATAAGCCACCTCCCAAGTTAATTGTTTATGTTTCTTTTGGCTGTATAAATAATTTTGAAATATGGAAGCTGTTCTGAAAATCATAGTATAGTGTAAAAACATCAAATAAACAATTCTACTAATAGAGAGGCTGAGATAAGAGAAGCATGGTTTCAAGACCATTGTGTGGTATCTGGCAAGACACTGTCATGTACAAACAAGCAGAAAATATGTATGGATTGTACAATATTAGAGCTATTTCCCAAATTAACAAACTAGAGAGACCAGCAGATGATAGCCAACAAATTTCCAATTCTTTATACTTTTGAATTTGAATTGATTAGGATATGTTGGCAATATTAATTTTCATATTAAGAGATATTAAGAAAAAGTAATTATTACTTCCTGTTATTTTTGTTATTAGAGTGGAATTATGTTTGTGTGGGTTTGTTGAAAGGTTACTTTGTTGCTTCTTCTAGGGTATAGTTTTGCTCCTTATATTGGTGTTTTCCCTCTATTATCCTTTCTAAGTCTGGATTTGTGGAACTATATTTTGTAAATTTGATTTTTCCATGGAACATCTTGGTTTCTCCATCTATGATAATTGAGAGTTTTGCTGGGTATAGTAGCCTGGGCTGGCATTTGTGTTCTTGTAGGGTCTGTATGACATCTGCCCAGGATCTTCTAGCTTTCATAGTCTCTGGTGAGAAGTCTGGTGTAATACTGATAGGCCTGCCTTTAAAGGTTACTTGACCTTTTTCCCTTACTGCTTTTAAAATTCTTTCTTTGCTTAGTGCATTTGGTATTTTGATTATTATGTGACAGGAGGAATTTCTTTTCTGGTCCAGTCTATTTGGAGTTCTGTAGGCTTCTTGTATGTTCATGGGCATCTCTTTCTTTAGGTTAGGGAAGTTTTCTTCTATAATTTTGTTGAAGATATTTCCTGGCCCATTACATTGGGAGTCTTCACTCTCTTCTATATCTATTATCCTTAGGTTTGGTCTTCTCAGTGCGTCCTGGATTTCCTGGATGTTTTGCACTAGGACGTTTTTGCTTTTTGCATTTTCTTTGACTGTTGTGTCAATGTTTTCTAAGGTGTCTTCTGCCCCTGAGATTTTCTCTTCTATCTCTTGCATTCTGTTGGTGATGCTGCATCTATGACTCCTGATTTCTTTCCTAGGTTTTGTATCTCCAGGGTTGTCTCTCTTTCTGATTACTTTATTGTTTCTATTTCCACTTTTAGGTCCTGGATGGTTTTGTTCATTTCCTTCACCTGTTTGATTGTGTTTTCCTGTAGTTCTTTAAGGGATTTTTGTGTTTCCTATGTAAGAATTTCTAGTTGTTTACCTGTGTTCTTCTGTATTTCTTTAAATGAGTTATTTATGTCCTTCTTAATGTCCTCTATCATCATCATGGGAAGTGATTTTGGATCTGAATCTTGGTTTTCCGATGTGATGGTGTGTCCAGGACTTGCTATGGTGGGAGAATTGGGTTCTGATAATGCCAAGTAACCTTGGTTTCTGTTGCTTATGTTCTTACTCTTGGCTTCCACCATGTGGTTATCTCTAGTGCTACCTGCCCTGGCTAAATCAGACTGGGGCACCTGTCCTTCCTGTGATCCTGGTTGTGTCAGAACTCCTCAGAGTCAAGCTGTCTCAGTGATCCTGTGATTCTGGGATCCTGTGATCCTGGGCTAATTAGAGAACCTGGGAGTACAGTTTCCTCTGGTAATTATGGGACTTGCTGCAGAGTTTGCGCCCAAGGTCTGCTCAGGGCACCAGCCTAGACAGATCAGAAGGAACCAGTGCCACCTATCTGGTGGAGTTCCTGTGTTCCTGAGTTCCAATGGCCCCAGTTATTCCTGATGTTGGGACAGACGTTGTGTCCCCCTCACCTCTGATCCTCTAATCCTGGGTGTGTTAGAGTTCCTGGGAGTGGAGCTTCCTCTGGGTATTGTGGAACTAGCTGCAAAATTTGCACCCAAAGTCTGCTCAGGGAACCAGCATCTGATCCTCTGATCCTGTGTATATCAGAATGACTGGGAGTGGAGCTTCCTCTGGGTGTTGTGGGACTGGCTGCAGAATTGGCACCCAAGGTCTGCTTAGGGGACTGGCCCACACAGACTGGAAGCAACCAGTGCTACTGGGCTGATGGAGTTCCTATGTGCCTGGGTCCTGCAGGTCCCCATTACTCCTGGTGTTGGGACAGATGTTGTGTCCTCCTCACCTCTAGTGCTAGGAAGTCTTGACACTGATCTACAGGAAATGAGAGCCCATCCCCACCCAACCTTTTTAAATATGTAATTTTTGTAGTTTTTTAAAGGTTTGCTTTTTGCTGGAGAGGAAATAAAGGAGTAGTGGATCTGCAGAAGAGAAAAGGTAGTGAGGATCTGGGAAGAGTTGAAAGAGGGGGAACTATGGCAGGGATGTATTGATGAGAGAACAATCTATTTTCAACAAAAATAAATTACATTTTTTCTTTAATATTTATCACTTTCTAGCATGCTGCATAGTCACATGTTACATGTATTATGATCTGTCTCTCTTGGGGATTTCTCTACCTTCTTTCCTGAAATATCTCAAGTGTAGGACACAGTGCTTGGCATGGAGCAGAGACAGTACACAGAGTTGCAGAAGGAAGGAATGAACCAATAGAAATTACCTGCATTGTCCTGCATTGATCCTCTTTACACCCGGAAAACAAGTCTCATTTCTGTCTGGATCGACAGCCCTTACCTTGAGTCTTGATAATGCTGACATGCTCAAATTAAGCTAAGAATTTTCTTTCTTTGAGGCAGGGAGATGAAGAAAACAGAGCTCACATAGGCTGCCCCAGAAGGACAGCCCCTCGTGTTAGATCCAGAGAGCAAAATTGCCTCTGACATGTAATTTAAAACCTGAGATACCTGGATATAAAGTCTTACTCAAGTAAATGGGATCAAACATCAGGGCATTTCCACTCTACCAAATGGATATTCTGGGTTTGCTGCAGACTCACAGCCCATTCCAGTCCTCTATGATAGCCACCCTAGGGGGAGAAGACAGGTAAATTTGACATAGTTGCTATCCAGAAGGTAATGACCTACAATTAGGCAGGTGACGGCCAATCGTATCAGGATCTCACTTTAATATCTGATCAGTGAGAAATTTGCCTCCCATATTCCATTCTGAGTCACTTCTATGCAAGGAGCTACAATCTTCTTATGACACCCTCAGTCCTACTGAATGTGGATTCCACCTGAGCTCAAGGGGCTACCAGACTCCTCAAAGTACTTACTGCAGTTAATTATGTTCATGAAGCAGTGGAAAAAGACTGCCTTTGATGTTAATTTCCAGTTGGTTAATTACTCTCCATGTGACCTTGAACAAGTTTGTTAGCCCGTTGTAGTCTGAATGCAGTGTGTAGTCCCTTCAGGCACCTGTGTTTAAATATTTGCTTTCTGAAGATCATGGAACCTTGTGGGTAGAATGTAAAACTGGTGGAGGTGCATGACAGAGAATAGAGTCACTGAAGTCCTGTCCTAAATCCACCTCAATCTTTCTTCTTCCTGGTCAGCACCATGTAGGAAACCATCACTCCCAATTCCTGCCAACATAAACAGAGCTGCCCCAGCCATCATGATTATTCTACCCTGATGAACTCTATGTTCTGAAAATGAGCCAAAATAAACTCCACCCTCTGCTATGTATTCTGCCACAGCTATGAGAAAAGTAACTAAAACACAACTTTAACTCAGGTCCACTTCCTATCTGTAAACCAAGTATAACACAAGCTAGCATACATCACGTCTGCACATTCTAAGTCGATGCCCTTTGGCTAGCAAACCTGAATTCTCCAGTATGGAGGGCTTTCCCTTATTCTTTCATTTATGCTTTTTCTGAGATCTCCAAGGTATCAAAAACAGAAGTATTTAAGCACAGTACCTAGCACACAAGAGCTTGTGTAAACTGTAATGATGTAATATGGTCAATGTTAAAAGAGGTGGTGAACAATCACCCTGAAAAGACAAAGCAGAGAGTCACTGAGCACATAGCTTGGGGGGATAACAAGCAGATGTGACTTGTGAATACTTCTGATTAGTAATTTTGTTGGGGTCAAAGAGGGGCTAGGAGGAAGAATATTCAAGGTGTCCTGTGATATTATGGTGGCCTATGCCCATTATGGTTATAACTCTTTAGCCTTCAGCATTGAAATCCAATAGATGCTCTAAGCTTACACAAGTGAAATAAA
>NW_022196905.1:213125549-213140637 GCF_008632895.1 Mastomys coucha
GTCACCATCATGGGCTCTCTATCCTAGCATTCCAGAAGTTTGTTTTGATTCACACTCAACTTTTTGGAAGCTTTTCACTGGAGTTGCCTGAAGTTGTTTTCTCATTCTTTGTGAAATAATTTAAGATTTAAGAAGGCATTCATTGGAAACCAGAGATGCTGTATTTGCATAAACAATGACTTCTCTTGTTTCTGGAAAGACAGTGTTATTTTCAACAACACATATGGCCTTAAAACCTTGCTGGCTTAATGCTACCTTCTCTGACCAATACAATCTGGCAAGGTAAAGCTTATTAGTCAAGTGGTGGTGTGCACACTTTAATCCTAGCACTTGGGAGGCAGAGGCAGGCAGATTTCTGAGTTCGAGGCCAGCCTGGTCTACAGAGTTAGTTCCAGGACAGTCAGAGCTATACAGAGAAACCCCTGTCTTGAAAAAAACAAAAAAGAAATTAAAAGAGAAAAAGAAAGGTAAATATTAGAGAAACATATGAACTGGCTTCTAAAGAAATAATAAGCTGATGTACAAAATCACTAAAATGCATATGTTGAAGCCCTACCCAGAAAATGATGGCATTTGGAGGTCTAGATACTATCATAGAAATTGAATCCTTAAACTTGGAGTAATGCCTCTAGACCAGAACACAGCTCTTACATTGCACACACACACACACACACACACACACACACCTATATATGGAGATATATGTCTATCTCACTGTCTCTTTCTCAGTCTCTCTTAGAAAGAGAGACTCTGTCTCTGTCTCCTCACCTCCCGTCCTCTCCCTCCCTCCTTTTAGAAGTTATAGCCAAAGGACCCTTATCTGCAGCCAGTGAAAGGGCATCTCTAGGTGAAACTGAATGGAACAGCACCTTGACCTTAGACTTCCCAGCATCTGGAATTGTAAGAAATAAAATAGCTGTTGTGTAAGCTACCAATTGAGGGTATTTTGTTATTGCAGCTTGTGTTAAGCCAATTGTGTTTGCAAAGGCACAAGCACCTGTCCCACCCTGTTTCCTCAAGAAATACTGAGGATGTCTCGATCTTCTGGGAAGATAAGACCGTTTTATTTCTTGTACTTTCTCATGTTTGGTCACTAGACTACTAGGTGGCCTTAACTTCTTAGTGGTCCTAGGAAAGGACAGGTCTGTAAGATATCCGTGCACCCTCAAAATGAAGGTATTTTCCCTTACTGGAATGCAAGGAAATGGCCTGGCCAGAAAATAGGTTCTCTAGGGACAGAGAAGAGGTCTGATGGCAGCTGTCATGGGAGATGCCTAATTAGAAAAAGCATGGATAGCTAAAACTTCATTTAAAAAAAAGAATAAGGTTTACCTGTGTCAAAAAGCTCTCTTTCTCTCTCTCTCTCTCTCTCTCTCTCTCTCTCTCTCTCTCTCTCTCTCTCTCTCTCTCTCTCTCTCCTCTGTCTGTCTCTCTGTCTATCTCTCTGTCTCTCTCTGTCTGTCTCTCTGTCTGTCTGTCTGTGTGTGTGTGTGTGTGTGTGTGTGTGTGTGTGCGCGCGCGCACGCGCGTACGAGCATGTATAAGTGGAAGTCAAAAAGAGAAAGAGACATACACATGGAGGTAAGGCATTGTCTTAGTCAGGGTTTCTATTCCTGCACAAACATCATGACCAAGAAACAAGTCGGGGAGGAAAGCGTTTATTCAGCTTACTTCCACATTGCTGTTTATCACCAGAGGAAGTCAGGACTGGAACTCAAGCAGGTCAGGAAGCAGGAGCTGATGCAGAGGCCATAGAGGGATGTTCCTTACTGGTTTGCTTCCCCTGGCTTGCTCAGCCTGCTTTCTTATAAAACCCAAGACTTCCATCCCAGGGATGGCACCACCCACAAGGGGCCCTACCCCCTTGATCACTAATTGAGAAAATGCCCACAGCTGGATCTCCTGGAGGCACTTCCCCAACTGAAGTTCCCTCTCTGTGATAACTCCAGCCTGTGTTAAATTGACACACAAAACCAGCCAGTACAAGCATATACACAGAGACACAGAAATAGAGACAGTGGAGGGGGAAGGGTTTGGACTTGGTCACCTGAAAAGGGAAGGACCAGATCACAGGGTTTGTATGATATGTGAATATTTCCTGGAAAACATTCAAAGATTCTTTCTTCTACTGGTTCTCAACCCTCCTAATGTTGTGTCCCTTTAATACAGTTCCTCATGCTGTAGTGACTACCGACCATAAATTGACCATATTTTGAATGATGAAAATGACCATATTTTCATTGCTACTTCATAACTGTACTTTTACCACTACTATGAGCTGTAATATAATAGCTGTGGTTTGGGTGGTTTTAGGTCCTGTAAAAGGGTTGTTTGTTGCCTCCCTCCCCCTCAAAGACTTCACCACCCATAGGTTGAGAAGCACTGTTCTAGAATATCTTTAACTTGATTAAACTGTTTTCCCACTAAAACCAAGAAAGTACTACAACCTGTATTGAGGATGTAAGGGCTTTCTACTGAATACAACACGGTTCACCAGTCACTGAATTAAATAATCATCTTAGTAATGCCATTTTCAAGGTCAAGCCATCTTTCCTGGTATTAAAAATGACGCTCTTCAAGTACATAAACTAGTCCTTTAATTGGAAATAAGTGCTGTGAAATGTGGCTTGCCAGTATTGGGGGTTTGGGGTGACAAATTAAGGTTTGTTTTTCTTTAGAAGCTGTCTGTCAGAACTTCCTCTGCCGGACATCATCCAGGAAGTAATATTAGATGGAAGAGTCAGGAAGGGACAGCTCTGACCAGACAGACAGAATGCCATCACAGGAACTACAACAGGGATGCTTGTTAAAGCCTGGGTGTGTGTCCAGGACAAGGAGGACCATAACACAGAGAGGTTCACAGGAGACTTAGAGAAAATCAGCCATATCAAGTGTGGACTGAAACAGTCCTGTGATCTTCAAGCATCCTTGGAAGGCCGAATAAGTAAATGGTTGATGAATTTAAAATGCAGATAAATGGATATGAGCCTGGAAATGAGAGAGAGGAAGTGGTCTTCCTGATGTGCTCCAAGCTAAGTAACCATATATAGAAAGCTTGAAATGGTCCTGCATGACTAAATGTCTTGAGAGTTTCTGACCATCCAAAAGTGTGGCTGGGAGTTGGTACTTGAACTTCAAGGCCAGGTTTATAGAAGGAGGTAAGGTGGTGGGAAAACTTAACCCAGGAGAGTGCACATGAGCCAGGACCACTGTGTCTTAGGAATGGTGAACCTCAATGGAGAGCACAGAAAGACACTGGTTACCATGGCCTTTAGGAAAACTGGAACCCTACCTAGGAACAGCATTTTAGCTTAGAATTTAAAAAAAAATAAAGAATAGGTAAAATAAAATAAAATAAACTTTCTTTTTTCAAGTGTGTGTGAGCTCGTTTGAATACTCAAAAGTGTGTGTGTGTGTGTGTGTGTGTGTGTGTGTGTGTGTGTGTGTGTAAATGTACAGATGGATACCAGGAGACAGTCCTTCTGTTACTATTCACCATTCCCTCGTTGAGACAACGTTTTTCATTGGCCTGAAGCTCATTGATCCATCTAGGCTGACTGACTGGCAAGCCTCATGGATATTCCTGTTCCCACCTCCCAAGCACTGGGGTCACAAGTGTGTCTACCTTTGTTTTTACATGGGTTCTAGGGATTGAATTCAGGTCCTCATGCTTACAAGGCAAGAATATTACAAGCTGTGCTATCTCCCCAGCCCCTAAAATCAAATAAACAAATCTTTCTAAGAAAACGTTTAGAATGGCATGGATTGCTAGGGTAGAAAATAAGTGACCCATAGCTGGTGGATGCCAGAGCATTACATGATTAGAAAATTGATCTGAATTTTCTTGAAAAGCAAATGGGTCTTTGAAGCTATGAAAAAAAGAAAATCATATTCATAAGAAAGTCTAGACTGCCATAAAAAGATAAAGCTAAAAATCAGTCACTTAAAAAGCAGCAAAATTGATGACTTATCTAGAATAGTGAATTGCACCTGAGAAACCTCTAATTCATTGTAATTTGGGGGGACTATAAGATGACTCATCAGGTAAAAGCTACCAAGCTTGATTGAAGGAGAGAACTGACTCCCTGTAAAGTTGTCCTTCAAACTATACACTACACACACACACACATAAACACACACACACACACACACACACACACAAAGCAAATAAATAAATAGACAGACAGACAGATAGGTAGACTTGGGGCAGGAAGAATGATATGGCTCTGCCCTCCCAAGGCATCTCCAGACAGTAGATATAGCCAACCAGGGGAAAGAAGCGGTAATGTCTGGAAGATATAGTAATTTTCAAATGAATTTTAATTACTTTTATTTATTTGTTTTTGTGGGATAAAGGCATGTCTGCGGTAAGAGGTGTTATGGTATGTGGAAGTCAGAAGACAACTAAGGTCACCAGGAGACTGTGGTGGGTTCCTTCACTCACGGAGCCGTCTTCTGCCCACCAATATTTGTTATTAGCTAAGAAGTACAAAAGTAACAGCCATGAATTCATTCCAGTTTCTCAGTGTAGGTGGTCTCATGTCCACACTTCACTGCAAAGGATGCTGGGAGATATATTCTAAACTGAACAAAATCAGAAACAGGGAAATTGATGAGAACACCAGCATATGTGGCCACAATCTGCATCTTTTATTTTGTTTATCTATTAACATTTTATTAACTTATTAATATTAATCATTGTGTGCTGAATTAATATTAGCATGCAATTAAAAATGTCACTTTGGAGGAAGTTTATCTGATTCTGACCCCCAACATCTAGCATTTAATAATGAGCCTGGCAAGTTAACCTCTATATGACCTGGAAATAGTAAGAGTACTCACCTCGAAGGGTATTATGGGAATTTCAGGAAGTAATACAGTTCAGTGCCTGGCAAATAGCAAGAACAAAGGATTGTTATCTATTGCTATGTAAATATAGAAAGGAGAAAATATTTTTCACATTAGAGCTGAAGAAACAGACTTCTCCAACTGTGTGAGCAAAGCCTGAAGTACTTCCTTGGTCTGCAAACAAAAGAAACAAATAAGCTTTTCTTTCTTTCAGAAGTGGAGCCATGCCCACCAGCTGGTCTCTGTTTACGTATCAACTGGAGTGAGATGGTCACATTGTACCATTTCCATCTTTTCTGCTTTCCTGAGTGATTTGGAAGGAGAACAGATGAGAAAAACTGTGCGGTGCCATCCCTAACTGTTCTATAATGTAATTAGATTCTGAGAAACTAAGGAAACTCCACTTGCTGGATGGGTGCCAAAGAGCCACTGGAAGAAATATGGAATCATCATTGAAAGAAAATCAGCCCAGAAATAAATAAATAAAATTGTCACCCCCACCTGGGCACCAGCATGTATCAGCAAATGGATAATCATGCCTTTCAAACAGAAACATATTTTTGCCATCACAGTTTAGATTTTATGTTGAATTCTCTGTTGCCTGATGCTCCCATACATGAGACCAGGATGACCTCCTCTGATTAATGGAGCCCAGGATCTCCTCTGAGAGATTCAGGTTACTTGAAAATTCAACCTACTAACTAGCTAAACTCCTGGCTGCCTGCCTTGGTTTAAGTCCTATGGAAAGCTATAGAGTTGGCTTCATAGGAGAGCCATGCTAGAAGCTGTGGAACCTTAGAGAGAGAGGGAAACGTTATAAGTGAGAATGATCTGTGGGGAAGGAGACTCTTAATTATTTTGAGCACCTCTCCATGTTCTGAGCAGTTTCAATGGAATTTTATTTAATTTTTTTAATCCTCAAAGGAACCATACAAGGAACATGTTTTCTTCCCCATTTTATGGAAGACACTGACATCCAGCAAAGTTAAGTGATGTGCCCAAGTGCCTAGCTGGTGATAAGGGAGAGCCAGAAATAAGAGTCACATCTGTTTACCTTCCAAACCTAATATCTCCTTTTAATTGCCTTTCTGCAATTTTGCTGTGAATTAGACCTGGTCCTGGAGAAACAAGTGATTCAAGAGAATCACCTGAAATGCTGAGACAATCTCAGGCAGCCAACCAGAAGTAGAGTGCAGACAATAAGGACCAGACCCCAAGAAGGGACACTACAAGGTCCCACAGGAAGTAGGGAACAAAGATAGAGCTAAAGAAAAGGGATGATATTTGGAAAACTGAGACTGCTGACCTGTTGCAAAAGTGAGAATTTGACTGAGCTAAAGATGTGTACATCCCTGAGTAAAGTAGTGACACATGAACTTGATTGGTGGGACCCAAGAAAATCATAAGAGGAGGTGACAGTTTCCTTCCACATACCAGAATGTTCTTTGCCCTACCATGGCCACAACTCATTCTTCTTTCTTCTTCCATCATCTGTTACCTACTTGCTTTCCCTCCACTTCTCCTCCATGCTTTTGCCTACACCAATGCCTTCCCCTGGAAAGTCTACAAAATCATTCACCCATTCATTGAACATAATTGCTAAGAGTGGCAGGTGCTGGGGACTTAACATTGGTCAATATCCAACCTCTGTCTGATGGAGCTTACATTCTAGTTTGAAAAGACAAAAAGCAGACGGACATAAATAAACACTCTCCTACATAAAATAGTGGTACATGCTACAAAGAGGAATAAGCCAGTTAATAGGGACAGGGAGAAATAGGACAACTTAAGATCCAGTGGCCAGGGAAGTCTTCTCTAATTATAGTAGCTATGTTACAGGGGACACATGAAGGAAGCGAAATAGTGATCTACGTAGACATTATGGAAATTAATCCCATCAGATGTGTTCAAGAAACAATCAGGAGATAGCACATGTGGAGGAAGTGGGAAGAAATTATGGTTGAAAGTACAAGGATTTTGCTGTCCTAAACCAGAATGTGTGAGTCTCTGCCTTCTATATTCTCCCAACATCCTTCATTTTGTATGCCCCTGCTGGAATTCAAGTTGCCCTCTAGTCTAGACTAAATATGTCTGTCCTCAACTAGCCTGCAACCCAAAGAGGCCAAGTGTCTTAATCTCTTCAGCACTGTCTCATTAGTGCTCACTCACCCAATGGCCCTGGTAACATCAAGAGACAAGATAGGAGGCCTCAGGTACAAAGCACATGAGAAACTCAACAGCATCCTCCTGTTGTGTATAGAAAGAGGCAGTCTTGGTGGGCATGAGACATGGTGTCTAGTGTCCACCACAGCATCCTGCAAGAGTCAGCCATCACAGCATACTGTATCTAACAAACCAAATCTAAATGAGTTCAACAGCCTCCTGCAAAGGGGTGGATCCTGTGTATATGTGATATTCAAATTCTATTCATATTCCAGCTTCTAGGTGAAATCATGAACAAGAGTACCCACAATGGGACTAAGACTCCAGGGGGATGGTAAGATATAGGTGAGGACTTAGGAAAATAAGACTAAGGAAAGTGGTGTGTTGAAGAGAAATGAGTTATTCCATTCATAAACTGAACAAATGCAGCCCTGTGGGGGGGGGACTGTAACTTTGTGTCCCGGTTCACTCCTTCTTCCAGGTGCAACTTATCCCAAACATGAATCTGCTACAATGACAGAGGCATCAGTCTTTCTGAATTGATTCAGATCCAGGAAGAACATCTGCCCAGCAGGGATGAGGATACACTGGCTTCAGGCTGCATTAAACATCCAGCACCTATAGTGTACCTGCAGGCCAGAAACTTTTTCAGATAAGACTAAAGTACCATTCTCCTGTCTACTGGCATCAGTCCCTTTCTGTCCATCTCTGTGAGCTGTTAGAAGTCTCTGTTAGAAATCTGAGAGTTGGTGGTGGACTAGCCTTCATATATACAACCAATTCTGAGCCTGCAAAACAATGTATATCTGCAAACTTGAAAGTGCTGTCATGAGCCCAGGCCCTGCATCTCAATCTCCCTATAGAGGCCAATCTCGGAATTCATTTGGATCCTTGTTGGGCTCTCAGATTGCTGCCAAGCACTAGAGAAAGCAAGAAATGTAGACTTGGAGTAGGGAGCAGGAGATTCTCCTCTCTGCGCTCTGCCAGCAATGTCCCCAGAGGTATACAGAATAGCTCTGGATCTCAAACATGAGCCTCTGAGTGCTTAGACAGCAGAAAAATGAAAACACCACATAGATGGTCCCTTGAAGTTCTAAATGGGAAGACGCTTAGAATAGGAGGTGACAACAGAGATGAACCTGGTAGTCATCCTTCTTTTTAGAAAGTACTCCATTAGCTTCCTATCCCCCAGTTCCTATTTGGACATCTCATGAGACAGAGACCTACCATCAAAACTAAAGCAGTTTTGATGTGGACTGGGAGGCCTCAAGGGCAGGAGATGCCATGTGAGTTGAGTCTTGAATGACACAAATGAGGTAGCCATAAGAGACCTGTGACAAAAATAATTCTAAGAACATAGCCCTTCAAATACAAAAGTTCTGGGTCAGAAGCCAATCGTACTGACTCAAGAACATAAGAAAGCTATTCAATATAAATGTCATTGTTGTAGGTTACTTTTCACTGCAGTCTGTTCTGTTACCTTCATAACTAATGACCACTGAAAATGCCTTGCGTAGGGGCTGGCGAGATGACTCAGCAGGTAAGAGCACTGACTGTTCTTCCGAAGGTCCTGAGTTCTGGTCCCAGCAACTACATGGTGGCTCACAACCACCCGTAATGAGATCTGACACCCTCTTCTGTTGTGTCTGAAGATAGCTACAGTGAATTGCACTGTAGCAAGCAGGGGCAGAGCGAGCGGGGCTGGCAGAGGTCCTGAATTCAATTCCCAGAAGCCACAGATATGATGAAGCAGGGCCGGAGTGAGCAGGGCTGGCAGAGGTCCTGAATTCAATTCCCAGAAGCCACAGATATGATAGCTCATGGCCATCTGTACAACTACAGTGTACTCATACCCATAAAATAAATAAAATAAATCTTAAAAAAAAAGAAAATGCCTAGTGTACTTAATAGCTCTTCCTGCTCTGTGACTATTTAGCATGTGGCTACATGTTACATGTAGTACATGTAGCATGGACCACAATGTAAAGTTACACTTCACTCTAAGTATAAAGCAAAAATGTGGAGGAAGCACTGGAAGAGTTGTATCTGGCATTCATCACTCCACTGCAAGCCAAGCAGACACTGAATGTAATGGGCCTGATGGGAGAAGGCAGGGCCTTGTATGAGTTTTAGGTACACAAGTGGAAATATGTGAATAGATCTAGAATGGATTTTGTTTGCAGAGCCTTTGTGACCTAAAATAGGAGACTAAATGTGGGGAAAGAGAGAAAGGGAATAGCCAAGTGCAGTCTTCAGGACAGAATGCTTCCCCAAAATCAGATCTTCGGCATCTTAACTGGGTTTACTATTGCATCTCCTGTGACAAATCTTATTCTCTCCCTAGGAAACAGAAGTCTTCTCTCTTGTCTTTACTTAAAGTATCAGAGAAGAATTCTGATTGGCTTGTTTTGAACATATCCCTAGCCATCGAACAAGAAGTTTAGGGAACTGTGATTTTATGTATGTAAGTATGTATTTATTTATTATGTATTTCTCTATCTATCTATCTATCTATCTATCTATCTATTTATTTATTTATTTATTTATTTATTGGCTAGGTTACCTGGTGGAGGAAGACTGATTAGATACTCCCAGAAACTTGTAGAATTGAATTTTACCACAGGAAGGTTGAAAGAGTCTATATCAGAAGAGGAAGGGAATGGAGGCTTGGCAACAACAGATGCCAACTGCTAATGGCACATCCTTGCACTTAAGATGAAATACAAGCCCTTTCACATGACATACTACAGCTCTTACCATCTGGCCCTGCTCCTGCCCTGCTTCATCCGTTGCAATTTTCACTAATTGTTCCCTGGTGGTACTAAACAACCTGCTCTGCACTCTGTCCTGCTTGTGACTCTCCCACTGCACCACAGCAAGTACCCCCACTTGCTTGTTAACCCAAACGCCATTGCAGTTCTCCCTGACACTCTGGCATCCATGCACAGGACACTTCCATTCCTTACTCATCATCTCATTTCTTTCACCTGGCGTGGCCACTGTAAGCTTCTCGGGAGCACTGTGCCTTTTGTTTCTATTCCCATCCACATTTTATGTAGCTTCGCTTGCCACATTAGTAACTAAGAAAGAGGAAAGGAGTTGGAAAGGGGAGGAAACGGAGTGGCAGTACAAAGGGAAAAGGAAGGAATATCAATGACCAATGTATCTTTGAGATACAAAAGAATACAGAGCCTGGAGACAATCCGTAAGATAGCACGTATTCCTTATTTTAAGCTTCAACTAGACTAATGTAAGTGGAAGTTGGAGGTGTGTCAGCTGTGTGTCCACTGAGGCATACACAGGGGTTATTTAGATAACACATATTTTTTGCCACCTTCAGATGTTTCCTTTTGCTTGCACACTGACTTGGGGGTCCTTTGAGATAATGCTCTAAGGGCCAATTTGTTAACACATTATAAAATTGAAGGCCCATCAATTTTACAATCCAGTGATTGTAGCCCGCGCAGTCGTCTCGCCAGCAAGAAGACACTCGGACACTAGGTTCCTTCTGCAGCAACGTTTATTGTCTCCATCCACAGGGAAAAAAGGGTCGAGCCCAAAGTCCGTACTGCTTATATACACCACAGTGCGGCGTGTCTGCCCACAGCGTGGCGTGTCTGCCCATGATTGGCTGTTTGCTCATTACCCTACGTAACGCCCCGAAATGGGCCGTGACATGGCATCTTTTTCACTCTACGCACATGTGCAAACAGTTCTCTATGCACATGCGCAAACAGTTGTTTACTAGGAGTTAACAGCGGAAGTAGGTGCCATCTTGCCATGGCGAATGCCTCTCCAGCTTCATGGCTCCCCACAAGTGATTCCATTCACCACATGTAGAAAGTCTCCCACACACCTGGGGACATGTACATGGTCATAACTGCAACATTATTCATAAATGAAAAAATACATATACTCTGACCTAGTTTCTATTTACAGGAAATCATACTCTGTCTGTCTGTCTGTCTGTCTGTCTGTCTGTCTGTCTGTCTCTCTCTCTCTCTCTCTCTCTCTCTCTCTGTGTGTGTGTGTGTGTGTGTGTGTGAGAGAGAGAGAGGGGAGAGAGAGAGAAAGAGACAGAGAGAGAGAAATTCTATCATTTGTGACATGATGGATCAACCTGTGCTAAGTGCTAAGTGACATGAACAAAGCATAAAAAGACAAGAACTACATGGACTCATTTATATTTGTAATCTAAAAATAATGGATAAGGGAGTGGGATGCTTGTTACCTGGGACTCAGAGATGGGGATATTAATCCAAAAAAAAAACAAAAACAAAAACTCAAATACACAGAAGAAATGAGTTCATGAGACCTGTTGTATACACTGACTTCAGCAAATAACTATGCAAACTATGCATTCTACTCAAAAATGACTGGAAAAAGTCTCCATTAAAAAAATATTTGAGGCAGTGCATATAAGTTAAATAAGTTGAGTTAGTCATTCCAATACATGTGCCAAAGTATAGTTATGGATGTCATAAATCTATAAAGGTATTTAATTGTCAGTTTTAAAAAGAGGGAAACCAGTGGACTTGCATCAAGAGCTATTATAATCAGCCAACAGAGGGTTGCAGCATGAAAAGGTTTTCCCAGGCAGAATTAAAAAACTGTCCATGTAAAATGTTTCTGAGCTTTGGATTAGTCAAAAGTTGAATGAGGTTGCTTGGGTAATTAGGGGTGAAGAATTTTTAAACCACAAGGGATTTGCAAAGAGAACTTAGAAAGTTCAATGGAATAAAAGCACAGAGATCTGAGAACAAGCATAACAGAGAGGTCTGTGAGATTTTTGTAAATAACCTAACAATTTGGAAACACCTCTTCACCCTTTGGATGGTATAAGCTGATCCCTTTGGATGTTATAAGCTGATGGTTTTATCTTGTTGATAGTGTAGATTGTAGGCATAAAATTTTTGCAACTTACTTTTAATAAACCTCTCCTCTAGCCCACCACCCAGAAGGGGTAGTGGAAGAGAAAAGTTATTACAATATGGCAGAAGTGGACCTGTTCAGCAATAGTTTTTTAGGAGACAGCTTGATCTTCTTGGGCAGCAGTTCAGTCCTGTAGCAAACACCAAATATGACTCAGCAGCTGCAGTCCAGTCCTCTAGACAGGCAGACCACAGGTACGAACTAGTAGCTACAGTCCAGTCCTTTCAGCAAGCCAACACCAGGAAGCAGTAGTTGAATCCTGAGAAACTGCAAGGCTTGCCAACCAGCCTAAGGCAAGGCTGCAAAAGCAGTAACTGCCACTGGAACCTTGGGTAAGTTTTTCTCGATGTCAGAGTTATCACAAGTTGAGCTCAACAACACTATGTAAAATAAACCAATACATGCACATCTTTAGCAAAGAATGGCAAGGTGGGAAGTCCACTGCCAGTGATTCTGTCTTCTTTAACATGACTTTTATGACAGTTAATTTACTATACATTAGAGTGTCTATTGATGGTGGAAATGTCAATGGTCAATAGCTCAAACTTGGTTACTAAAAAATTCATTTGTATTTATTTATGCTTGCACCATTCTTATAACAAGTGCTAGCCATCTCAGTTGTCATATTTTTAGAGATAAAACCAAAATATTCTTAAAAAAAAAAAAAAAAGAAAAACCAACAAAAATATATTCCATTTCCTTAACACTATCAGGCCAAAGATCACAAACCAGAGTCATTAATCACCATTCCTATGCACACACCACACCATCGGCAAGGGAGAAGCAGAATTGAAGAGCTTAAAGAGTACATACACACACATACACACATACAGGTGTGTGCACACCACTCGGGAAAGAGAATTGATTAATAGAAATTCTAAATAAGATGAATCAGGATCACAAGCAATTGCTTACCTAAATACATTCTTTCTTTCAGCTTATGATGAAGAAGACTATTGTGTGATGGAGAAGACCAGAGCAGGGATGAGGATAGCAATGACCATTTACCAAGTGCTTGTAGATTGTAACCACCTCCAAAGTGAGGCAGTTTGGAATTACAATGTCACTAGATTCTCAGAATTGTCCCTATTAATAAAAAAAGAGAGAGAGAGTCTAGATTCAGGTCTCTAATCTCAAAATTCACAGTCTTTCTCTAATATCATACTGACGCTGTATGATATTATGATATCTGTAGAGCTTATGTTATAGAAAAGAATTCAGCTCCAAATGAGCCTGTGTTCCTGTTTAGGCAAAGACCAAGCTGTAAACAAATGAGCCCCACTTCATATTCTGAGTAGTTGCTGCATGGCTAACATCTGCAAGGCCTTTTTGTATATTCTCCCACTGTATGACCCAAAGATCCTTCTGACATCCTTCTGTTTTATCAGTGATACTGAGACTCAAAAAGAACAAACAAGATACATGAGGACCCCAGCCAATGAAGCTGAGGCTTCAGATCTGCTGTAGCCTCCTGTGGATACTGACATTGGAAACATGTTCGTTAAGCTAAGGTTCTCAAATATAGGACGTTAAAACTTGCAGACTCCAGGCCTCCACTTTAGAACTCTAATTCATCCAACAGGGAATGGGCTTGAGACCTGATGTTGCTGTGAGCTTCTTCACATGGTAAACTAAAACTGGAGGTTTCAGGACCATTCTTGAACAAATGCCATGCCTATGTGGTATAGATAGTAAGATCAGTATCAGTCAGTATAAAAACAGGCACTCTCTCTCACCCACCAGCAGCTATCTGGGACTTTGCAAAAGAATCCAGAAAGTACTAAGACGTTTCACATCCCATCCTTAGTAGTTTGGGGAGGAGCTATTTCCTTTTTCCTTTACTCTTCCATACTCACTTGAAAGCATCATTATTGACCTATCTGTTGAATCATGGGCAAATCACTTAACACCCTACAAAAGGATGCTGAAGCAGGCACCTATGTGATCAAAGTTCCTGTGATGCTGTGAAATTTGAAGTTCACTTATGTCTTGGTGCTTTTGCTCCATGGGTGCCACTCTTTCAGAGAGGCATTAAGCATCAAAAAATGAGTGTCATCTTTAAAATATTTACTTAGAATATATTTTAAATGCATATATTTAACTAAATTTTAAATTTCTGTGAACTACAAATACTCTCTTTTGCCTTAAAAATCTTCATTTACTCAGATTATCAAGTAATAAAAACCACATGTACAATTATTAGTAAAGATTCAAGTTGTTAAACTCCATAAGGATGATGCTATCTTTGTCATATCCTCTTAAGATATGGCTTATTCTCTGGGAAAGTGTTTCTTCTCCATTGAGTTTTCTAACACCAGGTTTTTATTAGATTCTAGATCCTCAAATTCACATTGCTAGGAAGAGTGACAGCAACTTCATAATAAATGATTGGAAAAATAAAATAAAATAAAAATCTATGGATGAATGAACCATTCAAAAGCTTCTAAAATAAGAGTTTCATGGAGTTAAAAATTGTGGAGACAGAGAAGGCATCAACACAGCCAGTCTAGGGATATAGCAGAGCCATGCCTGGTCCATCGCAATGCTATGACCATCCCACTCACTATAGCAGCTTTCATGACCTATTTTTACTGAAATCAAAAGATATTATAATAAGAAATTGTAGGTAGGCAGTAGTCATTCTCATCACATTCAATTGTTTGATTTAAGATACTGAATAAGGCAAAAAGACACCACCTGCAAAGGCCTTCTGCTCTGGAAAGTGTGTCTAGTATATCACAGGTGTTGGGCTTCCTGTTTTGATAGGAAGGAGTCCTGCAACTAAGAAGCCCAGGAACCACACAGCTCTGAGGTAGGACAGTGTCTCAATGGGAGGACATCCTGAGACATGAGAGCTGCAGAACCACATGAAAAAGAAGAGAGGAAGCCTCCATGACAGAAGGAGCCCAGCTGAGCTGAGGAGGGCTGGAGCCTCAGCCCCTCTTCATCTTCCCTTCCTCCTTTCTTCTCTTCGTTGTTTCTTGTCTTCTTCCAATGCTAGAGTCTCCCCAGGCAGCAAATCTCATGAAAGAAATTTATTGGAGGGTCCATGGAGAAGGACAGATCAAGGGATGGCTGCCTTCTGCTCTAGGTGTAGACAGCATGGAGTTTGACAAAGGGCAGTGATTATTTAGGGGTCCGGGGG
>NW_022196905.1:213140647-213145903 GCF_008632895.1 Mastomys coucha
GGGGGGGGGGGCTGGCTGCTCTTTCTACAGTGGAGATTTTTAGGTAAGGATCAGTAGGATTTCCAGTCCTAAACTTGGGGGAGGTTAAGGATTAGTGAGTTTTCCTATGCAGAGATTGGTGGCTAGCAGAATCTAGGGAGGTCCTGTTGAGGGGCTGGAGATGACCTTTGAAACAGTTACAGAGGCTGGAAACTCCATTATGACAGAGGTCTGGGAGAGGGGCCTGGCTGCTGGAGCTCCTTATGTAAGGGCCTAGCCACTTTCCTGCCTTGAGGGTTTGCAAAGTATACAAAGTTTACAAAGGAAGTCCCTGGCATGGAGAGCCTCCCTTGCCCCACTAGTGGCATGCATAGCTAACAACAAGGCCATTAGAATACACTGTACCAATGAGGCCTCACAGGAGTAGTAAGGACAAAGAAGATGTCTTGCAGACATTGGCACTAAGTGATGGAAAGCGGCAGACCCACACCAGGAAAAGAAAACTTAGGGTAGAGTGTGTAAACAGTAACCACGAAAGAAATTTGATTTTTATTGTGATGAGAGAGGCTCACTAAAGGCTCCTTTGTGCCCATACACAATTCTCAAAGGGGATTGGACAGTCATTAATAAGAGTCAGAAAATGACACTGAGGATAGTATGAACCATTATGGTAAAGGGGACCACTAAATATTTTGAATAACTGATTTGAATAAATCTGATTTGTATCTTAGAAATAGACTCCTGACTGATGTGGAATTGGTTATCTCCAGGGAAATGAGCTAGACAGAATTTGAGTAATATAGCCAAGAAGTGAGGATAAGAAACTTAGTTAAGTATGGTAGAACAGAACTTAAGGGTACTTCAGAGGGAGAATTTACAGGACATGTGCCTAACTGTGCATGGAGATGAAAGAAAGGAAGGCTAAGAATGATTGCTGTGTTTTGTGCTTAGTTGACAGGTAAATCAGCAGCATCACTGACATGAGAAATGTACAAGGCAGAACCAATTCAGTAAGAAAGACATGAGTTAATTTTTGACATGCTGCATTTTAGATGCTCATAGTTTTCACAGGTGTCGGTTATTATTAATAATCAGGTTATTTTCTAGATCTCCAACTCCCAAGTGTGATTGTGGAAAGTAGAAAGATCAGTGAGTCATCAGCATGGAGATGGGGATGAGTCCTGGCAAAATGCAATGGGATGGAGTAACCTAAGTAGCAATGCTGGAAACATCATCTTTCTTTTCATCTGTTGATGACATTGGAGGTGGAGCCTTTGGGAGAAATGGGGTTGGGTGAGGTCATGAGGGTATAGTCCTAATAACAAGTCAGAAGAGATACCTGAGCTCATACAGGCTTGTTTTATCTAGTGTCCTCTGCCATGTTCTTGTGTGACTTGAAGACCTTTCACCAGATAGAGACATTTTGCTTGTGGGTTTGCCAGCCCTTAAAGCTTGTAGAAAATAGTCTATGTTCTTTATAAATCATCTCATTTCAGATATTCTGTTGTAACAGCAAAAATGGACTATCAAATCCCCAAAAATGAGAATAACTGATTGGTCAGAATTTAAAACACTAATTGGCAATTTAAAATGAATGGAATCACTGAATATTGGCATATCACACTCAGGGGTATTTCCAAGCTTCCTAGCTTCGTGCAGTCAGAAGATTAGATTAAAATAACCATTTCTCAGATCTTCTACCATTCTCAGGGTATCAGAAGGTGTGGGTTCCTTCCCCTCTGCTTGCCAGCAATTCGGAATCTGAAAGCATTCCTGACAGGCCAGGAGCTGAAGCCAGCCACCTGCGGTGCAGAACACCGACAATGCAGCTCAGAAGATCAAAAGAACTGAAACTCAGCCTGCTTCTGCCAGAACTCCATTTAAAGTTTTTGTTGTATATAGAGACTGTTGTGTTTCTATGCCTGCTATCACGTCTATGTTAAAAAACTAGATTGTTTTGGTTTCGATTGTGCCTTTTGCTATATATACCTAGTTTTCCCAAGTAAAGATACACCTTGATAAAATTTTCTTGGTGTCGTCTCTTTGTCTTCCCCACCTGCTTGTTTCCACAGATTCTCAATAATCTCCAGTCCGAGACCAGCCACGATTGTGTGGGCTCCGCTGGCCGGACCCCCATATATGGCGCCCAACGTGGGGCTTGGATGCGGGAGAAATTAATTGAGGGACCCCACCACCGGATGCAGAGCTCTGGTTAATTAAGGAAGAAAGGATCCAAATGATTGTAGTCGTTTCCACAGTAAGATTTGGTTAGCGCTGACCAGGAATCCATGTAAGGCTATGGAAATTCTAGGCAGGAACAAAGGTATTCACCTGATACCTTAAGGGACCTAGGGGGATTTATCAGCAGTAGAAGAAGCATGGGTGTGGATATTTCTAAGACGGCTTCCTGGAATGTGGGCAGGCTACTTGAGACTAAAGAGGTAAGGGTAAAATTATATACATTGAGAGAACTATCAGAACTGGTTGAAGCTTTCTTCCCCTCAATATAGGGCAAGAGCAGGATAGATAAGAAATCCTGGGAGAAAATAGGAAATACACTTGTAAAAAATAAAGGGGATGGATTTCCCCTCCACCTTTGGGGGATGGTTTTGGATAGTTTGAATGAAAACGAGAAAGCTGAGCAGAAGGGAGATTTTTCAGGAAGGTACATCAGCCTTACGGTATCAGAACTGACAGGCTATGATTCACAGGCTGAATCTTACTCTATGGTGGCCAAAGAAGGTCAAGATTCTTCCGATTCCAGCTCTATGGATAGCGAAGAGAGCCAAACTTTTTCTGACTCCAGTAGTCAAAGCTCTACTGACTCAGACAGTATGGTGGCCGAGGAGACCCAACCTTCTGCAAGAACCAAACTTGCTGCATTTCATAATAGAAGGCAACGTGTTTACAATAAGATTGCACCCTCCCAGACTAAGGAGCGTTTTCAAATTGGGTCTCGTCCAGGTAGAACTGAACTCCAGACCAAGATAGGAGAGTTAATTGATGAAATTAGGGGAATTAAATTTCAGGCAGCTATCTGAGAGAGAAAGAGGAAGTGTTTCCCACAGCCCGAGGTTTTGGGCAAGACGATTCAGGCTCGCTGGCTTATCCAGCTGTGGAGCGCAGAGATCAGAATGACAATATGCACAGATATTATCAAGCTTTTGATGTTAAGTTCATAAAGGAATTAAAGGGGGCTGTGGAAAAATATGGTCCCAGCTCTCCATTCACCCAAGCCTTAATTGGTAATGTCATAGACTATGGGTTAACACCTCAGGAGTGGAAAGCGCTGTGCAATGCAGTGCTGTCATCTGGCAATTACTTGTTATGGAATTCTGAATGGCGGGAACATAGCAGAAAAATTGCCATGCAGACTGTCCAGACGGATAATCCAGATTGGGCTCTTGAAATACTTGTTGGGGAAGATCCATTTGAGGGGAGTATTCAGCAGATAGATTACCCCATTGGAGTGCTTAATCAGATTGCTACCGCAGCTCGTAGGGCTTTGATTAAGCTGCTGGCTAAAGGGGAAGATGGCATAAGTTTGATCAGTATCCGGCAGGGTCCAGAAGAACCCTTTCAGAACTTCGTGGCTAGACTACAAGAGGTAGCTAGCAGGACACTGGGAAGCTCTTATGCAGAGGGGCCACTGATTATGCAATTGGCCTTTGAAAATTCTAATGCAACGTGCAGAGCGATTTTACTGCCACACAAAGGTCAGACGGATATCTCTGATTATATTCACCTCTGTGTCAACATGGGACCTACATTTAATCAAAGCTCAGCAGTTGCAGCCACGATGCAAGAGGCACCTGTCCCAAAAGGCTTGACATACCAGCAGGATAGCAAGAAATGTTACAAATGCGGCAGCTTTAACCATTTCAAGCGCGAATGTCCAGAAAGGGCAGGAAGTGCGGGGAGGCAGCAAGGAGGCACTGGACAGAGACTGGGTGATCAGAGCAAGAAAGGGAAACATTGGGCCAAAGAGAAAAGATTTAAGAAGGATTCTCAAGGCAATACTTGTTCAAAAGACGAATTTAGGGGCCAGCCCCAGGCCGCTCACTGGAACCAAAAGGCAGTACATGGGGCCCAGGACTGCCAAATCAGGAAGATTTTTACCTGAGCTCCTCAGAGCAATGCCAGGTCGTGCAGGAGTGGAATTATTCTCCACATGGCACACAGAATTAACCCCATAAATGGGAATTAAGATTCTATCTACTGGAGTTTATGGTCCACTACCTGCAGAGACTTGGAGTTTTGTGATTGGCAAAGGTAGTGTTACTGTAGATGGTTTACAAATTTACCCAGGTGCTATTGATTGCAATTATCTAGGAGAAATAAAGATTATGGCATCTTCACCACATGGAATCATTTTTGTACCTGACTATGAAAAGATTGCTCAACTTATCTTGGTTCCTATGTATCCTATGTCTCCTAAGGCTATTACCAATGAGACAGGACAGAGTTGTTCTGGTGCTCCTGAAATTTATTCTATTACATAAATACAGTCTATTACAAATAATAGGCCTTATCTTAAGCTGAATATTGAAGGAAAATGTTTTAAGGGGCTTGTTAACACAGGAGCAGATGTGAGTGTTATTGGAGCTCAGAACTGGACCCCAACCTGGCCTCTGACTGAGTCTGTTACTCACCTCCAAGGGATTAGATATGCTAACAATCCAAAACAAAGCTCTAAGCTGCTAACCTAGAGAGATGAGAAAGGTAACTCAGGACAATTTCAACCATATGTTATGCCTAACCTCCCTGTCACTCTGTGGGGGAGAGATCTGTTATCACAGATGGGGCTGGTATTATGTGGCCCTAATGAGCTAACTAATAGGCAAGAGTCCAAATGGGACATTAGGACATACAGAGGCCATAAGCCTTATAATGATGATAAAGGTTTGACGCATTTTCCATAGCGGCCACTGTCTTTCCTGTGCCCCATGCAGATAAGATCAAGTGGATTAATAATACTCCTGTGTGGGTTGATCAGTGGTCCTTGTCTCAAGAGAAACTAGAAGCAGATTCATTGCTAGTGCAGGAGCAATTGGAAACAGGCCACCTGAGAGACTCAAATTCCCCATAGAACACGCCTATATTTGTGATTAAGAAGAAATCAGGTAAGTGGAGATTGTTGCAAGATTTAAAGAAGGTTAATGAATCTATGATTGTAATGGGAGCATTACAGACTGAAATGCCATCTCCAGTGGCAATTCCAAAAGGATTTTACAAAATAGTTATGGATTTAAAAGATTGCTTTTTTACAATTCCTTT
>NW_022196905.1:213146478-213158691 GCF_008632895.1 Mastomys coucha
GAAGCCCTTATTTGATATTCTTAGAGGTAATCTGATCCGAATTCTCCTAGATCCTTAACTAAAGAAGGGATATCTGCTTTACAGCAAGTAGAAAAGACTATTGAGAATCAATTCATTACTTACATAGATTATTCTTTACCTTTGCATTTATTAGTTTTCAATACTAGTCATGCCCCTACGGCATTGTTGTGGCAAAAGGCACCTATTATGTGGATCTATTCAAGTATATCTCCTAAACGTAATATCGTGCCATATTATGAAGCTGTTGCCCAGATTATTATGCTTGGTAGGAAACAAGCATTAACTTATTTTAGCAAGGAGCCAGATGTTATCGTTCAACGTTTTACTTTGGAGCAAGACTCCTGGCTTAAGCAACATAGTACAGATTGGCTGCTTGCTCAAATTGGATTTCAGGGAACTATAGATAATCATTATCCCCAGGACAAATTAATAAAGTTTTTAAATGTGCATGAAGTAATTTTTCCAAAGGTAATGGCTTGGAAGTCACTAGACAATGCCCTTGTGGTATTTACTGATGGCACCTCTAAAGAAAGAGCTGGATATCTCATTAATAATTGACAGGTGGTTATAAAAACTCCTGGTCTCTCCGCTCAATTGGCTGAATTAACGGCGGTTTTAAAGGTCTTTGAAGCTGTGCCTGATGCATTTAACTTATTCACCGACAGCTTCTGTATCTTCAATTGTTTACCACTGCTAGAAACCGTGGGCAGTTTTAAGCTAGACACGACAGCAGGAATTCTATTTGCTCAGTTACAAAATAACATTCTTGCATGTAAAAATCAATTCTATATTGGTCATATTCGGGCTCATTCTGGCCTGCCTGGGCCATTAGCCAGAGGTAATGACCTCATTGACAGAGCTCTTATAGGAGAGATTTTAGTTTCAGATCCTGTGGCCTTAAACGGGATCATGATAATTTCCATTTATCATGAAATAAATGGAAATTATGTTTGAGGCTCAAACATAAAATTTCCAGAGAACAAGCAAGAATGATTGTTAAACAGTGCCCTAAGTGTGTTAGATTATCCCCAGTCCCGCATTTGGGGGTAAACCCAGGAGACTTATACCTAATAGTATCTGGCAAATAGATATAACACATTATGCAGAATTTGGAAAGTTTAAATATATACATGTCTGCATTGATACTTGTTCAGGATTTATATTTGCTTCCATGCAAACAGGAGAAGCCTCTAAAAATGTTATTGACCATTGTTTACAAGCATTTAGTGTTATGGGTATGCCCAAAACAATTAAAACAGATAATGGGCCTTCTTACACTGGTAAAAATTTTACTTCTTTTTGCAAAGATTTTGGCGTGTTTCATAAGACTAGCATCCCATATAATCCTATGGGACAAGGTATTGTTGAACATGCTCATCGAATGATTAAAAATTGGCTTTTCAAGACCAAGGGAGGGAATCTCTTCCCCCAGAGGTCTCCAAAGGCGCATCTTGCCTTAGTCCTTTTTATTTTGAACTTTCTGCAGACCGATGTTAAAAGTCTATCTGTGGTGGACCGACATTGGCATCCTGACTCTATTAATTCTCATGCTATGGTACCTTGTAGAGACCCGCTCACCAATGTATGGCATGGCCCAGACCCTGTGTTAGTTTGAGGCAGAGGCTCAGTTTGCATTTTTTCCCAAAAAGAGGATTGGTACACCAGATTGATTCAGAGCAGCTGCTGTCCTAGCAGGAAACCTCAGAAAGTTTTTTTTCTTTTTCTTTTGTTTTCTTATGTTCTAAAGCTGACAGGCTTTTTCCTGCCAGTTTTGAACGTGTTTTTCCCATTTGATTCGGAAATCTGCTTACTCCCCATAAAGCAGAAGCAAGTAAACTATGGCTCACCCGGAGCAAAGTTTCTCTATCGTTTCAATGTTTACATTCTGAGAGCAGGCGACATCCTGAAGTTGCTGGCACACCACCGAGATTCCAGCATTTCAAAGGTTAATTCGAGCACTGGAGTCGGCAAAGGACTAATTTGCATTATCTTGAGACCTGTTCCCTAGGCAATCAACTCCAGAGCCCTAGCAGATTTGCAACTCAACAAAGGCCTGTTCCCAGCCCCGCCTCTTGGCTCCAGCCACCCCGTTTCGGTGTCAGGCTGTCAGAATTTTATCAACTGCTTTCAGAGAATCGTGGCAGCTCCCGGGCTTTGCAGGTTTTAAAGGCATTTCTTGGCTTTTCTGTATGGAAGGATGATGCGCTGGGAGCCTGTCTCACTGATGGTAAAGTCTACCCAGGCGGAGGCGTATACCTAATAGCTGTGTCTCTGCTAAAGACACATTATAGCCTGGTGTGCTTTGCCCATTGAGTCTGGGACGATGGAATCAATGAGAAAATCAGATCCTTAGCTAAATGCATCTCGATGTTTCCCATGCAGTATATGTGCCAAGCTAAAATTGCCTTGATCCTGCCTCTTGCTTTTAAATTAATAAGGGATGAACTGTGGGTTCCTTCCCCTCTGCTTGCCAGCGATTTGGAATCTGAAAGCATTCCTGACAGGCCGGGGAGCTGAAGCCGGCCACCTGCGGTGCGGAACAATGACAATGTAGCTCAGAAGATCAAAAGAACTGAAACTCAGCCTGCTTCTGCCAGAACTCCGTTTGAAGTTTTTGTTGTATAAACAGACTGTTGTGCTTCTGTGCCTGCTATCACGTCTATGTTAAAAAACTAGATTGTTTTGGTTTCGATTCTGCCTTTTGCTATATATACCCAGTTTTCCCAAGTAAAGATACACCTTGATAAAGTTTTCTTGGTGTCGTTTCTTTGTCTTCCCCACCCGCTTGTTTCTACAGGTTCTCAATAATCTCCAGTCTGAGACCACCCACGATAGTGTGGGCTCCGCTGCGTGGACCCCCACAAGAAGGTGCTAGTCAATTTATGTTTTTGTATTAAAAAAATCTTAGAGGCTCCTCAATACATTTATTTCAGAGGTTAAGATATGAAGTACTATTATGTTACTATATGAAAAAAGAACTGTAAACAAATCAAGTGATAGAAAGGAATTTGGAATGGCCTTGGCTACTTCTATGCTGTAATAAAACACATAGCAGCAGCAATACAAGAAAAGAATTATTTGTTGGGCTCACAGCTTCAGGGGCCTTAATTCATAGCTGGGTTGACTCAAGTCTCATGGTGAGAAAGAATATTACGGTAGAGTAGAAGAAAGAGAGCAGATAAAGAGACATTATTTCCAAAGGATACATTCCTAGTGATTTACCTGTTCCAGCTAGTCCCTGAAGGGACTCTAGCCACCCCAGGCATAACAAGCATGGCTCTGGTAAGTCTTGCCCTTCTCCCATTCCTTCTGCCTTGCTAAAACCATTAGATTACATTCCTAAAGCTAGCCATGAAGGTCAATTCCCTTATTTGGTCACTTCCTCCATCTGAGGCCAACAGCCAAGGCCCAGTTATTACAATATTGAAGTCCTGCAATCAAAAGATCCCTTTTGGCTCACCAATTAACATGCCCAGTAGGAAAAAAAAAAAACTCATCCTAACACAACTGCCATTAATCTAGGAGCCACACCTGCCTCCTCTCTATCTAGAGGTAGTCAGTCCTTTGTCCCACTCTGGAACAAATACTTTACCTTGGTTCATTTACCTTCTTCTTCATCCTCTATCTTCATCCTTGTTTCTTATCCTTGCCCTCTGTACCTCTGAGGAAATCTCCTTTGTTCTGAGAACTTGGTTGTTAGGGTTCTAAGCCAACACTTTTTCTGTCACAAATGACACTTCTTGGGCAACCAAGAACCAGATACTAGATAGTCCAGAGATCCAGAGTCTCTTGTCTAAGAGAAATCAATAAAACGATTTCTAATAATATTTCACTAAACCCATAGATCAGTACTTTATCCAGTCATCATCAAAGAGGCTTCCTCTGGTAGCAGATAGGAATAAATACAGAGACCCACAGCCAGACAGTATGCAGAGAGAATGTCTAAATGGAGGTCTCCATCAAATCCCTCTCCTCAGAGTTCACAGAAGCAGCAGCAGAAAGATTGTAAGAGCCAGATGGGATAAAGGAGACCAAGAGAACAAAGTCCTCTGAATCAACTAAACAAGATGCGTATGACCTCAGAGAGACTGATGCAGGAAGCATGAGGCCTACCCAGGACTGCATCAGGTCATTTCCATGTACATTATTGCTTTTAGCTTAGTATCTTTATGGGACTCCTGACTGTAAGAATGAGTGGATCTCTGGCTTTTGTCCCTGTTCTTGGGACTCTTTTCCTCCAGTTGGTTGCCATGTCCTGCTTTGATATGGTAGTTTTTGCTTCATCTTATTATATTTTATTTTGTTATGTTTGGTTATCATTTCTTAAAAGCTTTCTCTTTTTCTAATAAAAAACATAAAGGGAGTAGATCCATAGGGGAAGGAATGTGGGGAGGAACTGGGAGGAGTAGACAGAGGAAAAACTATAGTTGGGATATATTGCATGAGAAAATAATTAATTTAAAAAACAAAACCACCATGGTCAGAAGTAGCATGGGAGAAAGGGGTTTCCTTGGCTTACACTACATGGTCATAGTTATCATTGAGGGAAGTCAAGGCAGGAACTTAATCAGGGACTTGAAACAGAAATCATGGAGTTGCTTACTGACTCAATCCCAGGCTTATGCTTAGCTATGTTTTTCTGGATCCAAGAAACACCTGCCTAGGGAATAGTATCACCCACAGTGGTCTGGCCCCTCTTACATAAATAAATGATCAAGCAATGTTCCTCAGACATGCTCAGAACTCTGAAGCTGACTCTAGTCTGCAACAGGTTGATGATTACAGATAATTAGGACATATCATGCTCTGACTCCTAGAAACTCATGCCCACCTCATAATGCAAACTTCATTCAGTTCATCTCCACAAATCCCTATATCTTAGCACTTGCTACAGTATATAAAATCCTAAAATCAAATTCTTCTCTGTTACTCAAAGCAACTTTTAGTGATGAACCCCTGTAAAAAAGAAATTTTTTAGGCTATGCACTTCCAGCATACTTGGCACAGGATAGACATTTCCATTCCAAAAGTGAGTAGAACAAGAGATAATGGGGAAAGATTGCACCAAAGTAATACTAAAGCCCAGCAGGAAAAAGTATTAAATCCTGCCTCTGTCTGTGATGCTAGGCATATGCTAGGGTACATGGTACCATAACTGAGCTCCAGTGAACATGAAGAGCCCCATCACATGACCTTGTTATTTGTAGCCAACATGGCCTTTCTTCACAGATGTTCCACATCCCAGGCATCTCTAATAGCCTTGGGTCTCTAATGTAGCTTATGCCTCATCCCCAAACCTTCAATGCTGTTCCCTCTCAGAGGACATCTGCAGAGACCCTGACATATATTGCCTGGGTTTCCAGGTCTTCCTCTGAAATGTAGGTGGCTATCTCTAAAATCCTATAGGTCTTACATTCTGTGTGTCTATATAATTAGGATTTTGTGTACAATGCCAATGTCAGACATCAACACCTGGCCCCTGGGATCAGGAATACTATATCCTCTGAATACCTGGGCATCTGAACTAGAGAAAACACTTATCTAGGCCATTCTATGCATTCTATGCACTTCTTCTTAAAGGAAAACCTTTCCAATTAATTATAAATTTTACATTTGGTCCAATAATGAATGGAATTTGGCCAATTTCTAAAATTCCCCCCAAACATACTTGGTGCAACTTACTATATTTTCTTTCAATTTAATTTTTTTTAAAACCACGACCTTTTTCTATGCAATTTTAAATGCAATGCTTTTCTATTCAAATTGTGGTTTGGAAATCTATTCACCTTTTGGTCCTAATTGTCACTACAAACCTTGTGAAAGCAACTAGTTATAACTATGCCATCATCTGAATTCTAATGTGTCCTGAAATTACCTATACCAAATTGATTGCCTCACTTCAAAATTCATGCTCACTCAAAGTCTTAGTGTATAAACAAAATGCAGATAAAATATTAGCAAGGATTAATAGGAGTATTCTTAGTTCAATTCCTAGTAGACTCATTTCCACTTGAAAATGGCTGGCCACATTCTTTACTGTATATACTTGCACTCTGGTCTGTGACCCATCCAGACTTACACGTTAACCTCTACTTAGAGTATCCTGTGTCTTTTCTAGGTTGCTTCTCCAATCTTTGGTGAACTCTTCCGACAGATAAGTTCCAGAGGGGTCCAAACAATATTATCAAGTAATCAGAGCAATGACCATATTTCTCTGGTGCAGAGTTTCTATATTTCTAAGCTTTATGTGGCTATAACCAAAATATCTGACAGAAGCAACTTATTTGAGCTCATTGTCATTGTTTGTCATCAATTTCTATAATAAAACACTGATCAAAACCAATTTTGGAGGAAATAGTTTATTTACCTTACATGTAAAGATAATAGTCCATCATTAAGGTAAGCTAGGGAAGGAACTAGAAACAGGAACTAAAACAGAGACCACTAAGAAATGTTTCTTTCTGGCTGGCTCCCCATGACTTTCTCAAATATTTTTGTTATGCAATCCAGATCCACCTGCCAAAGGTGGCATCATCTAGAGTACTGTTGGCCTACTATATCAGTCATTAATCAAGGAAATATCCCACAGACTTGCCTCCAGGTCAATTTGAATGAGACAATTCCTCAGTTGACATTCTCTCTTCACAGATGAGTCCAGTGTGTGCTGAGTTGACAAATAAAAACAAAACAAAACAAACAAACAAACAAAAAACCCACTAACCAGCACACTCATAATTTCAGAGGTTCAGTCTGTGGTTGACTGACCTCACGTAAGTGGCAGAATATCATAGTGGCAGAGGCATGTGGCGGAGCAGCCTATTTGACCTATAGCAGACAAGAAGCAGACATGTACAAGTAGAGGCCAGGAAAAGTTTCCCCTAAAGAGACATCTTCAGTGACCTATGTCTTCTGGCTAGGCCCTGTTCCTACAGTTTCCAGGACCCAAGACTCCACAAATAGCTCTAACAGCTGAGGAAAAAGCTCTGCAATACATGAAACTTTCCAAGGGACATCTACAGCAGAAGAGACACATACTATCTAGCTCAAATCTAAGCCAAATTTGTCAAAGGTGTGCACTGTGATACAACACAGTGACTTGACTCAGGTAAAGTGACACTTTCCACATCTTCCCTTCTTCAGGGAATTCACTGAATGGAGATAATTAGCAGAGACATATTCAGGTCCATCTAGGTGCTTGTATTAAATAACATCATGTACTAGCAAAATTTCATCGACTATCCAAGAAGAAAACTGTAATAAAACCAGCATTGTGGGTTTATCATAGACAGACAAGAACCTGAGTAAGGTTAGCTAGAAATTGAAGAAAAATAAGTGAGAGTCAAATCATGAAACGAAGAACTGGGCAGCAGGCAGAAAAGAGAGTTTGCGTGGCTTCCAATGACACTAAGAAATAGAATGAAGCCTCTAGATGCAGTGACTTGGAAGTCATGTTTACACTTGGAAAGAGCAGTTTTCATGAAATTGTTGAAGAAATATTGGAGAATTCTGGGGATATGGTCTTTGTATGTCATCTCAGGGTAAGGGCAGGGAGAGAAGAGTTGAAGATGTCAAAGACAGGTGAAGTATGGAGGCATTAACTGAAGGCACATTTTCTAATGAGCTCTTTTATATTATATAATTCATATATGCATGAGATGAAACATGATCATATCTACTCCATTTCCCACAAAATTTCCCCATATTTCCTTCATCACATCTCCTACTCAGCTTTATATCCTTTTTTTTAATAGCCCACAAAGTTCAGTTACTGTTGCTCATATTCACATGTGTATGAGGCACCTACTAGAGCACAGAAAGCCTAATTAGCGGCCACAACCTCACAATAGAATAACCTTCCCTCTGCCAGCAATTATCAACCACCGTTACCATGGAGGAATAGACAGAGGCAACAGAAGACTAACAGGGAGCCTTTGTCACAGGGTAGATAGTGGAATTAGACCTGGAACATACTCAACATAAAGAAGAAAGCTCAGTTAAGAGAAGAAGAGAGCAAATGGGAAATGAAAGAATGAGGTCATATCTATACAGCTAGGCTATAAAGAGAAATCCTGGAACCTTAGTGGCAGAGCCAAGCTGGGGTCCAGTAGCCTTCATAATCACTCCCAATTCAAGGGGCTCATCTTTCCAACATCCAAGAATCTCTCTTGTTGTGCCTGAGAAGAACTGAAATTGGTTCATGGGGCATTTTCAGCATGGAGAGTCTCAGAATTAGTGATCTGCTAAGTGGCACACAGAGACAAATTAATTGAAGGGCTACCACTGTGGAGTGGGGAGCAGAGGTGGGAGTTAACTACAAAAAGAGTAGTGGAAACATTTAGTTCGGGTCCAGAAAGCAATTAAAGACCTTGGTATAGAGCTTATTAACCAGAGATCCACACAATATCATTTTCCACAGAGCCACTAGGGACTCACCATGGTGGGCACACAGTGCCGTATTCCTTCACAGAGGTAGGAGAGATGTTTTTTCCAATGTATGAAAATAAGTACTTATTATTTTTATGTTTTAATGTAACTCTTACAGGTCTTACTCCATTTCCTTTTCTGAAAACATTTCTGCATTTGGGGAACAATACATTGTCTTGGAATGGCTATTAACAATAGGATGGGTCTTGTACCATTTGTATAACTTTTCAGTTCTGCCTTTTTAAAAGTTTCTATGCATTAAAACTTCTCTTAGTGATATAAGAGAAGGCACACTTGGAGTATTATGACACAAATTAGAGACTGGTCCTTCTAAATGTTGATGTTGCTGGTAGGAAGTGATACACATTTTCCCTAGGAGCTGCTCTTTGCCCACTAGCCTCACTCCATCCACTTCTGCTTCTCTCACTGAGTGCTTCTATACTTCCTGAAACTTACTTTCATTTATTTGATGTCTCCTTTATTTTTACACAGTTTCATTTAGATTAAAGCTTGTTTTGTTCCTGTCTCTCTCTATTTCATCCTAAATTGTCGCTTTTCTCCTTCTGGTGCTTCTTTGTAACCTTACGGCTGAAAACTACACATTTAGTCTCTCTCTCTTTCTCTCTCTCTCTCTCTCTCTCTCTCTCTCTCTCTCTCTCTCTCTCTCTCTCTCTCTCTCTCTCTCTCTCCCCAGACTCTTTTAATTAATGCTGTCTTTATTATGTATCTGAGAAAGAATGACTTTGGACTTCTGATCTCCTGCCTCCATTTCCCCAGGGCTTGGGTTTAAGGCCTGTGCTACCATGCCTGGTGTTGTGTAGTGCTGTGATTCAAAGCCAGCGTTTCACAGGGGCTAGGCTGAGTTCTACAAACTCAGCCACACCCAAAGCCCCCTGCTACACCTCTTTAAAAAAAACAAAGAACTAAAAGTCTAATTTTAAAAGACAGCAGCATGGTTGACTAACACATTTTTCTCTAATAAAGAGGGAAAGATCTGCAGAAGTAAGGGGGCTGCTTTTTGTCTAGCTTTCTTCCAATCTTGTCAGCAGCATCTCTGTCTTCATTTACAAAAGTTGCCTTTGTGTGTTCTGCCTTTCCCAGAATCCAACCAGAACCTGTTAGTATAGTGGATTTCCAGGAGGAAATCAAGTCTAACCTATCAGTTAGGACATTTTCTGCTTATCTTTAAGGGAAAGGGGAACTATTAAAGAAAAACAGGATACAAAATGGCAAGCGCCTACTTTTATTTTTCTTCAAAGTCCTCCTGTCCAGGCAGCCTGAAGCAGGCAGCTTCTCTCTCAATATCCTGTGAGAAAGCCCCTGAATTCAGTGGATCTGTTGAGAAATTGTTTGCCCAGTATCTGGTGAACTAGGAGAACACAAGAAATGATAAATTAATGCTAATCATAGAAAGTATATGAAACATTAAGAGGAAATATATATTCTAAATTTAAAAGGATGGATAAAGTTTTGGTATTAAATGCTGTAGTTTGAATATGAATACATACTATAGTCAATGAATCACTAACATTTGGCTATCTCATAATCAATTATCAAACGACATTACAGATGTTTGCACCTCAGGATGATGGAATTTGTGCTATTTTTTCCTTCCATCTGAGAGGAACTGCAATGTGCACAGTAAACTTACATGTCTGGAGCCAATGGGAAATTCTTGGGTTCCGTGGGGACACAAAAAGTACTGTGACAGCAGCATGACAGCCCAGTTATGTTGCTTACTATAAATTTCAATCTCTTCAAAAGAAACCACTGCATTCTGATTGTATCAGGACCTCTTACTACGAATAACAGAATCCCTTAACCTAAGCTGAATAAAAAACAGGAAATTGCACTTCATCTGCTGAAGGAAGTGAAGTAATGTCAGCTTCAATGTTGTTATTCCAAAGGCTCAATATGCCATCAGGATCTTTCCATCATTTTGCTTTTCCATTGTTGGTGCTATCATCAACCTGAAGTGAGGGCTGTTTAGACTTGTCAATGATTCTCCCCTTGGGTCTCATTGATTTCCATAAGATAACAAATCTATATTGATGATGGGATGTGATGACCAGAATAGATTTTACCCAATGATCTCTAACAAAATGAATGTCAGGTAGTCAAAGAAGATATTTCAGTTCCAAACTGGAACTGGATAGAAAGAGAAGTATATAATAGACAATAGATAGGTAGGTAGGTAGGTAGGTAGGTAGGTAGGTAGATAGATAGATAGATAGATAGATAGATAATAAGTAACAGGCATATATGTATACTCATATATGTAGATAAGTGACATATAATGTATAAATACATAGATGATTGATAGATCTAAAAATAGATAACAATAAATATATAAATTGATAGATAAGGTGAGAAATATACAAGTGAGTAGATAGATGATAGGCAAATGATAAATGTGTGGATGAACAAATAGTAGGTAAACAGACAGATGGATATTAGGCTGATCACAGTCAAATAATAAAGAACTACCATAAACTGTGATGTATATAGAGTCTGGGAGTAAATACTTTCATTTTCATTTCTGCTTTACTCATTCAGAAACCAAGAATCAAAGTCAAATAATGCACAAGAGGTCCAACCAGACATGTATAAGATTTCATCCATTTGTTTAATTCTAAAATATCATAAACAGTGAACCTTAACTCTCTCTGTTCTCTAGCATTTTCATAAAAACAATATTTTTAAAAGAAAACTTGTTTTATCAACTATGTGTACAGTTACATAGCATTCTCACACAATGGCTTTTCGACAAAGATTGTCAGAGTCCCCTCCTCTTCTTGTGTTGTGTATCTTTATATTTTCTTTGTGATTATATGTTACTGTTGGTGACTCATTTCCCTCTTCACACCATAGTGTTGCTTTTTATGCTGCTACATCATTACCGTCACTTTGTAAAACCCACATACTGTTTCCACCAGTAAATGTTCCCAACACGGGAAGTCATTCTCAGTGCAGCATATCCTAGACAACCCTGCCCAGCCATCCCTGACTCACCAGGAAACCTTCTTTCTCATTAGATTAGTTCTCCATTTCCATCCTGATGTCCCCATTGCTGAGCCCTCAGACAAGAAGCAGCTGATAGCCATGGACATGCCAGATTGCCCCTTAATGGTGTTTTACTAATTTTCCCTGCTACACACGTTCTCTGAGTACACCATTCACAAAGCCATCTAGACAGTTTGGTTCACTGAATGGCCTCTATATCTCACTATCCAATAGAGATAAACTGCAGTTTCTCTTTTTTTCTATGAACTAGATAGATCAAATACTTTCTGGATAGATCAAATACTTTCTGGATAGATCAAATACTTTCTGGTGTGTTTAATTCATACTTATATTTCCTCTGTTCACACCATTTAGGAGCTCTAGATGGTGGGCACTGAAGAAAAGATTGAGGGTAGATTGGGATATAGCCCTATTTCAAGAGTAGGCCTGTGTAAAGTGAAAACTGCTTCCCTTAAGCCTTGGCTTTTAAATCCTGCAAACATGTTTTCAGCACCCAGAAGTGTAGCCAGAGATGTGAGGGTCTTTATGGGGCTCTTAAAGGAAATGTTTTTACTGAGATTTATTTGGCTTATTCCAGACTGTAAATTCATTTCTTATCTCAGTTTCATCGTATGTAGTAAATAATGGAATTGTGTCAGTAAGGCACATGAACCAACTGAAATTAGACTTAAAAACATACTAATAACCTGATGCTTTTGCTTGACTCTTAAATATGCTGTCCCAATCACCCTGAAGCCTAGACAC
>NW_022196905.1:213158708-213182723 GCF_008632895.1 Mastomys coucha
CACCACCTGATACGTTTGCTTGACTCTTAAATATGCTGTTCCAATCACCCTGAAGCCTAGACACACACACACCACCACCACCACCACCACCACCACCATAACAATACTGTGATTGTTTAAGAGACAGAGCCTCATAGGACTTTTCTAAATATGAACAAATGGAGAAAGATGTCAGCAGGTAAATAGCCACTAGGAAAAAAATTAATATTTGCCTTCAACAGTTCTTTAGCTCTAGCAGCGTTTTTTGGGAAACATCTGAGAAAATAAAAGAACCAAAGTCATGGGAGCTTATTCTCACTTTTCAACTGCTGCCAATATTCTCCAGTGAGGATGCAGTGGAAACCAATTGGATGACCATGGAAAGTAAAAAATGACATCTATGACCAGCATCAAGGGGAAAGCCAGGGAGAGGGAGGATTTAGTAGTTGGAGTTCACAGTGTCATCTTCAAAAGCAGCCCTGGCTCTGCCCAATTCTAAACAGTTTACAACAGAACAAGGATCCAGACACTTCCAAACAAATCCTAGAGACACACGTGGCACCACTGGCAACACAAGCTTAGGCGGCAATTTATTTTAAGTGATGTGTGCACACCCTGCTAAGTCTCTCTCATGATGAGACTTACCCTCAGAATACCTTGGCCCCTGGCTCACAGTGCCCTGCCTTGTGCTGTTGTAGCAGTATCTTGATTTGCAATGCTTTTCCTCATTCAGTTTTACTAGATTTCCACTCAATAAGTACTGAGAGTGGGGCTCCTATGTGCAAGGCATTGTCCTGGAAACCAGAGGAGGGCGGAGAGAGTGTCCTCCTGTTCAAATGAAAAAGAAGCAAGCCCTTATTCCCACACAACTCTTTGGTTATAGTTTCACACTGGGGTAGATGAGAGACTAATATCTCAGGCATCCTGGGCACACAGTTCTATCTGCCAAATATAATCCTGGTACAATCAAGCCTGAAGATGGGCATGATGAACCATCAACACTTCCAGCATCTGGGATAAACAAGAGTATGCATGAATGCCAAGCAAATGGCTTCTGCATGGAGCACCAAGAATGCCTGCCCCAG
Source organism: Mastomys coucha (assembly GCF_008632895.1). Taxonomy (NCBI): domain Eukaryota; kingdom Metazoa; phylum Chordata; class Mammalia; order Rodentia; family Muridae; genus Mastomys; species Mastomys coucha. The sequence goes on from NW_022196905.1 coordinate 213,159,773, forward strand.
AGTCCGTAATTCCTTAAAGTATGCAATTGTGATGGGATGGTAGGTAGGGATGATGTGGAAAGGGTGTCCATGTAAGACCCACCCCCTGCTATGTGATCACGTATAAGCAACTCTCCTTCTCTAACACCCTTAGCCTCTTGTTATATGGGTTTAAAATCCTTACCTCTATCGACATTTCTGACATGGATCCTAAATTTCTATGGAGATTACAGCTTTGTCTTGACCATGTTGGAACTCAGAAGTGTATTTGGTAGAAAATCTAGGAATATAGAATAATCAGAGAGGTGTGGTGATGGTCACAGACTGCCAACCGGGAGGATATTCAGGACAGTCTTTGACCCTCATCTCATCTCCAGTGCTCAGCAAGCACCTGGCATTTAAAGTCCCTGGGAAGAATAGGGCTGTAGAGAAAGAAGATAGAGAGATCGAGAGAGTAGGCAAATATCTGTGCAACACTATGGTTTTTATTTTGTTTTCATTTCCTAAATTTCCTAACCTTCAGGAGCAATATGGATACCTCTCTATGTGTACAAAGGAAAAAGCAGAAATGAATGGATGAAGGGCCTGTAGAAATGGCTTAGTCAATAAAGTGCTTGTTCTATGTCTTAGTTAATGTTCTACTGCTATGAAGAGATACCATGACTATGGCAACTCTTATAAAGGAAAGCATTTAAACTGGGACTGACTCAGGGGCTTAGTCCATTATTGTCATGTCAAGAAACATGATAGCAGGCAAGCAGACATGGTGCTGGAGAAGGAGCTTAAAAGTTCTAGATCTGTGTCTTCAGGCAAATAGGAAACGAGAGTGGCACTGGACCTGCCTTAGGCATCTGAAACCCCAAAGCCCAGTGACAAATTTCCTCCAAGAGGGCATGCCTACTCTAATAAGGCCACACCTTCTAATGCCACTCCCTACGCATTCAAATATGAGTGTGGGGGCCATTGTTTTTCAAACTACCACATCCTATAAGCAGAGGACCTAACTTCAGATCCTCAGCACTCACATAAAATCAGGTGTAAGGGCACAGCTCCAATTCCAGGCCCAAGGAAGAGGAAACAAGCAGATTCTGGAGCTCATGGGCCAACACCAGCAAGTAAATGAGCTCTAGATTCTCAAAACACAAGGTGGAGAGCTACTGAGGAAGATACCTGGTCATTGACCTCTGGCCTCCACATACATGTACAGATCCACACAAACGTGCCACAAGACACAGAGAGAGATTACTAAACAGAAATAGTTAAAGAATGCAGCCAGAGATGCAGGAGGAAAACCCAACCAAACCATGCTGTCATCCGTTCCTGGACAAAGGGCTAAGTCCAGTCATGTCAAAAAGTCAAGCAGCAAAGGACAAAAGAGATCCTAGAGGCTTGAGTGAAAGGCAAAGGCTTGAGTGAAAGGACTGCAAAGGCAGTTTTTGATCCCACCCACTCCCATTCATTCTTGTGGTGGAGTCCTCCCTGGAGAGGTCTGGCAAGCATAGAGGATGGGAGCAGAAGTGTGAGGCTTGAGAAAAGTGCTAGGATCCTAGGATCGCCAATGCACACCCACATGGGTAACAGAATCTGCTAAACCAGCCCCCATCCCCTCCCCCAACAGGTTGGAAAAAGCTAAAGCTAATGCTAATGTTAAACATTCCATGTGCGCCTATTAGCTGAAACCTCATTATCATGCTTCGCCTTACAATGCAGCCCTCCAGTTAATGCAATCCAGTGTTGGAACAAACCATCTATGTGGGAATTAGGTCTCTGATGGTGGTGACTGCGTTTCCGAATTTGAGGATTATATTCACATTATATTCTTTCCCTACCTCAAATCTAGGAGTGAGAGGGGTAGGGAGCCATAAAACAACCAAAAGAAAATGAGGAGAAAAAAAAAGACAGGACTTCAAACAGTCCCCAAACCCAAACAACATAAAAAGCAATCACTGTATTTCAAAACCAGTACAAATTAGACTAAACAACCGTGGAAGCCAAATGGAAATCATAATTCTTCCAGTCCTTGTTGCTCAGACACATGTAATAGGCTTGGCAAGGAGTCAAGAAAAACAGGGGCCAAGCCTCAGCATTTTTCAAAGAATCTAAGGCTGTTGGCTATGAGGAATCTAGATTTCTGTACAGTTCAGGGTGGGATGGCTATGGCAGTCTTGATGGTCTGGTCCTATTACTGGTTGAGGCAGGACGCTGGACCTCTAGGAGAGGGGAAAGCCCGATTTCTCACTGGCAAGACAGATTTGTCACTGAGAACTGATGTCCTACAAATTCAGGAAAAATCTTGGGTGGGGAAGCCTGCAAACCACCAAGGACCAGGAAACCCCAACAGCCTCCTTTAGGGCAATGGAAAGCAGTATGAGGAGGGTGCCAGGAAACCACCTGATATATGTATACAGAGAGGCATGTGAGGGAAGGACCTCTGCTCAGAACTTCTGCTGGTCATTCTCCTTCACTTCTCTGATCAGTCTACAGGCTGCCTGCTTCTCAGAAGAACAGAAGATCTACAGGCTCAAGCGGGTTTGCCACTGTCACATGAGCAAAAGATGAGAGTCTCTACTTGAATCTGATATTGCTTACCACAAAGCTAGTGCTTGCTCAACTTCCTTAGGAGTTATCAAGCTCTCTATGAAGTGCCAGATGGCAAATACATTATCAGTTTTTTTTTTAATCCAAGAACTATTGTGCTCTTTTAGCCCAAAAGTGTCATAGAGCCACAAGTGATATGCAATCAGATAAATGTGGCTATGTTGCAATAAAACTTTATTTACAAAAATAAGTGGTGAGCTTATTTTGATCCACAACCATAATTCAGCCATTATTACACATATATGTGTATACATACATACATAAATGTACACATGTAGTTTTTAATTTTTGCAAATGAAAAAGAATATGGCCTAGCCAGATGGCTCAAAGAGTAAATTACTTGCTACAAAAACATGGGGACGTGAGTTTGCTCAGCACCTATATAAAAGTTGTAGAGACACAGGATCTGAAATCTCAGCACTTGGCAGGAAAACAGACAACTAGATCCTGAGGCCTCACTGCCTAATCAGTCTAGCTAAAACAGTGAATTCTAGATTTCATGAGAGATTCTATCTGAAAAAAAATGAGGTGGAAAGTCTTCACATACATCTTCACAGTGAGCATACACACATATAAATATGTCATAGTCGTACTTACACATGTACACATACACATGTAAGTGCACGCACACACACAAATGCACACAGACACATGCATACACACATGCACACAAAGAATATAACAACTTACTAGCATAGGGACCACAATATGTCAGAAAAGTTAAAGCACTGGTTTTGTGTTAAACAGTCCTGAGTAGAGGTCTGACATTGCACCCTATCCTGTATGGATATCCAGGGTAAATTCTCTAACCTTTCTCAGTTTCTGTCACCTTTGTATTAAATAAAGATAAAGCAAAATCTGTCTCCAATATTACTACAAGAATTATATTAGAGTATTTATTTTCTTAGTGTAGACCTAGATTTATACTAATCATTTAGTAAATATTATTGGCAACTATTTCATTTTCTTAATTTTATATGTGTGTTGCTCTCTTCAAATACCGCAGAAGAGGGCAGTGAATCCCATTACAGATGGTTGTGAGCTACCATGTGGTTGCTGAGAATTGAACTCAGGACCTCTGGAAGAGCAGTCAGTGCTCTTGACTGCTGAGCCATCTCTCCAGCCACCAAAAAAACTAATTTTTTTTTCTTAAAATTTTTATTATTTAAATGCATTTTACACATCAAACATTAATAATATTAAGTATTTTGAGACCCAAATAATACATAAAATTTTGTTCAACTTTTATATTCATATCCTTTCATACTTTAAAAATATCATTAATGAACATTTAATACTATCCATAACTGAGGATCCTATATCTAATGTTCAATACTAAATTGTGTCAAAACATAAAAAAAAATATTCTTTGGGGATTAAGCAAGGTAAAAGAGCATAGAATATTAAAAATGAATCATTAAGAAATATATTCAAAAGCCCTTATAATAATACCACCTGACATAGTGAGAGAGTATTTAAAACAAATTATGTATTTGTGCACATTGTCTAACTATAAGTTTACTTTAAAAAGATTATCAGTGTTTCTAGGAGAGAAGTTATTTTGTCAGTAAGTATATTTTAAAAACTTCAAAATAGCAAAAACTCTTTGAAGTTAAACATTAAGAAATGCTAATTCCAAGCACAGGGAGAAAAAATATCAATAATTTTTCTATGATGTTTGTAGAACATGATTTCAATATTTTCAACAGTTAATATTCAAAAAGCAGAATAATTATTTTAAGATATATTTTGTTATGTCTCCCCTTTTATTTCTGATTTTATTAATTTAAGTAGTATCTCTGTGCCCTCTGGTTAGTCTGGCTAAGGGTTTATCTATCTTGCTGATTTTCTCAAAGAACCAACTCCTGGTTTTGTTGATTCTTTGTATAGTTCTTTTTGTTTCTATTTGGTTGATTTCAGCCCTGAGTTTGATTATTTCCTGCCTTTTACTCCTTTTGGGTCTATTTGCTTCTTTTTTAAAATTTTATTAGATATTTTCTTTATTTTTATATCATACTATATCTCCTTTCCCAGTTTCCCCTCCAAAAAAAAAAAAAGAAAGAAAAACTCAAAAAACAAAAACCAACAACAAAAACAAATCCCTATTTGCTTCTTTTTTTTCTAGAACTTTCAGGTGTGCTGCCAAGCTGGTAGTCTAAGCTCTCTCAGTTTCTTTTTGGAGGCACTTAGTGCATAGTTTTCCTCTTAGCACTGCTTTCATTGTGTCCCATAAGTTTTGGAATGAAGTGTCTTCATTTTCACTAAATTCTAAAAAGTCTTTAATTTTTTCTTTATTCCTTCCTTGACCAAGTTATCATTGAGTAGAGTATTGTTCAGCTTTGATGTGTATGTATACTTCAATGTGTTTTTGTTGTTATTTAAGACCAGCCTTAGTCCATGATAATCTGATAGGGTGCATGGGATTATTTAATTCTTCTTCTATTCTGTTGAGGTCTGTTTTGTGAGCAATTATATGGTCAGTTTTGGAGAAGGTATCATGAGGTGCTGAGAAGAAAGAATTTTTTTTGCTTTAGGATAACATGTTCTATAAATAACTGTTAGATCCATTTGGTTCATAACTTCTGTGAGTTTCACTGTGTCCCTGTTTAGTTTCTGTTTACATGATCTGTCTGTTCATTGATGAGAATTGAATGTTGAAGTCTTCCACTATTATTGTGTGGGGTGTGATGTGTGCTTTGAGCTTTAGTAAAGTTTCTTTTATGAATATGGGTGCCCTTGTATTTGGAGCATAAATATCCAGAATTGAGAGTTCATCTTGGTAGATTTTTCCTTTGATGAGTATGACATGTCCTTCCTTATCTTTTTGATAACTTTTGGCTGGAAGTTGATTTTATTCAATATTAGAATGGCTGCTCCAGCTTGGTTTTTTGGGACCATTTGTTTGAAGAATTGTATTCCAACCCAAGATATCTGTCTTTGACACTGAGGTACCTTTCCCGTGTGCAGCAAAATGCTTGGTCCTGTTTATGTATCCACTCTGTTAGTTTATGTCTTTTTATTGGGGAATTGAGTCCATTGATGTTAAGAGATATTACGGAAAAGTGATTGTTACTTCCTGTTATTTTTGTTGTTAAAGGTAGAATTGTGTTCGTTTGAGTTTGTTGAAAGATTGCTTTCTTGTTTTTTTTCTAGGGTGTAGTTTCCTTCCTTGTGTTGGTGTTTTCTACTATCCTTTGAAGGGCTGGATTTGTGAAAAGGTATTGTATAAATTTAGTTTTGTCATGGAATATCTTGTTTCCTCTGTCTATGGTAATTGAGTGTTTTGCTGGGAATGGTAGCCTGGGTTGGCATTTGTGTTCTCTTAGAGTCTATATGACATCTGTCTAGGATCTTCTAGCTTTCATAGTCTCTGGTGAGAAGTCTGGTGTAATTCTGACAGTTCTGCCTTTATATGATACTTGGCCTTTTCGCCTTACTGCTTTTAATAATCTTTCTTTGTTTAGTGCATTTGGTGTTTTGATTATTATGTGATGGGAGGAATTTCTTTTCTGGTCCAGTCTATTTGGAGCTCTGTAGGTTTCTTTTTGTTTGTTTGTTTTTGTTGTTGTTGTTGTTTTGTTTTCCGAGACAGGGTTTCTCTGTGTAGCCCTGGCTATCCTGGAACTCACTCTGTAGACCAGGCTGGGCTGGAACCTCAGTAATCTATCTGCCTCTGCCTCTGCCTCCCAAGTGCTGGGATTAAAGGTGTCCGCCACCACTGCAAGGCCTCTGTAAGCTTCTTGTATGTTCATGGGCATCTCCACATAAAACCAGATACACTGAAACTATTACAAAAGAAAGCGGGGAAGAGCGTCAAGCACATGGGCACAGGGGAAAATTTCCTGAACAGAACACCAATAGCTTATGCTCTAAGACCAAGAATTGACAAATGTGACCTCATAAAATTGCGAAGCTTCTGTACTCACTGCTCTATTCTTCCTGATTGTGGATGCAGTGTGAACAGCCCCGCAAGCTCCTCCCTGCAGAGCGTCCCTGCTCTACGGACTGGGAGACAAAATGAACCCTTCTTGCCTTACTTGGGTTTTGGTCTTTTATTACACTAAGCCAAAAAGTAACTAAGCCACATACAAATCTCTGAGGATTATTCCCCAGAGCTCTTGCCTGTTTGGGGGTAACTCTTACAAGGCAAATGTCCTAGAGATCATACCCTTCCTTGTGACACACTTAAAATTGCAGCCTCCATGTGAAAGCTGGAAGCATTCATAGCTGCAAAGTTTGAAGGCACAGAGCTCTCTTCTGTTGTCTTCCTACTGACTTGGTCCACTAGAGCAGGCAAAAAGAAATGGCATTTGTTTTTTCTCCCAGGGAGATAGCAAGGCCACTCTGAAGTTCAGATCTTTCTGGGGGTTTAGTTCTCTAGTTAACAAAGCAAACTTGCCAGAAAACTCTAGCAGAAAAGCTTGAGGGTCTTAATTCAGAAAAACAATACATAAATAGACTTTGAAAAATCACTGCCGTGCTTATATTTTGGACAGGTGCTCCATTTGTCATGTCTTCAGGATATAGATTAGATTAGATTAGATTAGATTAGATTAGATTAGATTAGATTAGATTCAACCAATTACCACCAAGGAGGTGGTTTATGAAAAGATAAACTTATATTTTCATAATTCTTGAACTTGATATCTGAAATATAGGAGCCAACAGGGCTCTGCGGGGGCTTTGCAAGAGAGACCCCATCCCTTGCTCTTTGAGCATCTGGTGGTGCACTGTTATTCTTGGGTTATGGTCATATCAATTCCAGTCTCTGTCTTCATCTTCACAGTGTCTGTCTCTCTTCCTGTGGGGATGTATGTCATTGGATTTAGAACCCAGCTGGTACATAGTGACCTTTCCTAAATATTCACATACTTGATGGTTAGGTATTAGGACATGGATATGTCCTTTATGAGTTATAGGAGACTTAATCAGTCTACTATAGAACCAAAAATATGGGTTAGGGAGATGACCCAGCCATAGAGTTATTGAAATTTTAAAGTTTCACTTAAAAGTGAAATGTAGGAGTGTAATCTGGAACCCCAGTTCTCCTACAATGAGATAAAAGGCAGAGACAGAAAAATACGCATGAAGCCCTTGGTCCAGCTAACCTGGGAAACACAGAGGCAAAGAACAAGACCTTCAAAGAAAGTATTAATAACTAGGGTTGGCCTCTGACTTTAGGATGAGTATGTGGTATAAACTGGGAGGGACAGGGAATGAAGCACAGAGAGCTTGTGAGTATCAGAGCAGGCCTGGGCCCCTCTACTCACTTTTATTTTTCTCATGAGAAATTAAGCAATTCACTTACAGTTTCTAAACTCAAAGCAGCAGAGCTGACTTTCAATCTAACCCTTCCAAGGCTGGCTATTTCTCCTTGCATATTTCCATCCCTCTATCAAAGTAAGCCCATCTCTAATTCTCTACCCACTATGTTCCTGCCTAGTCTGATTGGAGCAGCTCCAGCCAGCCCCATGAGATTGTGCTTTTACAAATTACACCATACTGTCATAGAGAGCACAGCTTCTGAGAACATAATCTTGGTTAATGTCATTAATTTTGCTTCCACCACCCTCTCTACTTTGGTGCCAGCTTTGGACCAGAAAAAGCTTGACTTAAACCTAACTATTGTGGCTGAGGACAAAAGAGAAAGGCCTCTGGCCCTTTGTATCCCAAGAAGCAGTCACCAACACAGATGAAAGAAATGACAAGAAGAAAGAGAGAGAGAGAGAGAGAGAGAGAGGAAGAAAGAAAGGAGGGAGGGAAGGACAGAGGGGTGAGGGAGGGAAGGAGAGAGAGAGGGAAGAAAGGAAGGAAGAAGGGAAGGAGGGGAGGAAGGAAGGAACAAAGGAACGAAGGAACGAAGGAACGAAGGAACGAAGGAATGAAGGAAGAAATGAAAAAGGGAGGGAGGGAAGAAAGAAAAAGGAAAAAGAAAAAGAAACAAGGGCAAGAGTGGGCAAAGAAATTCACTGTCAAACCCCTGAAGTTTTACAGAAATTGATGGTGTGTGTATTATGTTACAAACCCTATGAGAGCACATACTAATGGGGAAAAAAAGGTCAATAAATATTTGAGCAATTGTTACACATTCCTGATTGTGTAAGTAAAGCTGATAGCTGAACAATTGCTACACATTCCTGATTGTGTAAGTAAAGCTGATAGCTGGAGGTTTAGCTGGCATTTCTTTGTTCATCTACCAGCCATGATGCTTTGGTCTGGAATGAATTAAAATGAGCTCACTACTACAAAAACCTTCATTATCCTTCCAAAGAATTGACCACACTGCCACAAGCATGCACATTGGGGTTCCTAGCTATAGAATCTCAATGAGGCCTTGCAATTTACTCTTGAAAAAGCTGTACTCTGCCTATGTCATTGGTGTATATAGTTTATTTTTGTTGTGATCACTGAGAAATTCTCATTGTCTATATGCAGTGAAAGTATTTAATGAAAGCACTTACTTAATGGGCCAGTATGTATGTGTCATGGTATGTTCTTTTAATTAAAATTTTTGGTGTAGGTAAGGGGCTCACAGTGGTCTAAGGAAAGGCAATTAAAAGCAGAGTGATTAATACAGTGTCAGATGTTTAGAAACTTCACATATGTGATAACCATTACTTTTAAGCAGACCCAGCATGTAGTGCTGTTGTTTAAGGCTGTAATAATTCATCTTTGACAAGTTGACTGAGTCAGAATCACTGAGGAGTCATGCTTTAGGCTGTGTCAATGAGGGGCTTATAAAGAGGGTTAGCTAGGGAGAGAAGAGCCACCCTGAATGTGGTGGCAGCATCCCATGGGCTGAGAACCTAGACTGAAGAAACTGGAAAAAAAAAAAAAGAGAGAGAAAGCAACCTGGGTAACAACATTCATCTCTTTCTCTGCTTCCTGATTGTTGACACAATGTGAGTAGATGCCTTCTTCTCCTTCTGTTATGTCTTCCTGGTCATGATGGACTATAATTCCTCAAACTATAAGCCAAAATAGACTCTCCTGTAAGATTTTTTTCAGGCATTTGGTTATATCAATAACAAAGCTGCTAATGCAGATTATAACTATGTGACAAGACATCACCAGGTGTTAAATTAAAAACATGACAGGTGTGATGTGTCTGATTCTCCCATCTCAATTCAACATAGTTCCTGTAGTTCAATGATGAGTCTCTCTTAGCCCATCTTTCTTTCCCCATGTATGGCATGAGCACATCACCACGATCAACAGATTCAGGTCCACAAAGTCCCACAGTGTTGTGAATGTCACACCTGCTGCCTGAGCTTTGGAGTTTTCATCAAAGAAAGGAAGCTTGTGAACCAACTTTTCTCTACAGTTCATGCTGGTGTGCATAAATGTCAATGATTCAATGACTCCTTGTTCAAATCCATAAATCTTGTTAAATTACACTGAAGTTAGTCATTGTGCTGAGCTCATGGGGCTATTTAGAGATTAACTTGATCTTTAGCTCCAAAGTGCTTCTCAGCCTAATGAAGGAAAAGGGGGCCTACCCATCAACAGGGAAAATTAAGTGTAACTGAAGGGTTAAATAATTACACATTGTTTCATGACTCTACAAGAAATTGCTTTTCACAAATAAATAAATGGTCCAGATCATGGAGCCTTGAATAACTAACTGGACAGAAACCAGAGTCACCCTATCTGCTTATTATATGGGTACATTACTATTGGAACATAGCCATCCCATTACTGAAGAAGGGCTATGATTATCTTCAGGCTATAGCAGCTGTGTTGAACAATGTTAAGAGAGGCCATTTAGTTTGTAAAGGCTAGAATGGTTTTTTTCTCATCTTTCCCTCTAAAGACAAGTATAACAAGCCCCAGTCTAGATGAAAAGATTCATCCTCCATTTTATAGAGCCCCAGCAGTGTGGGAAGGCACCCTTGAAGAAAGTGACTAGACATAGGACACAAGTAGTAACCAGGTAATGGGAAGGCACAAGAGAAAAAGACCGATAGCTAGAAATAACTTCACAAGCAACTTGCTATCAAGAAGGAATCTTCTTGGGCTCATACCTCAATGAATGGACCCTTGGTAGGCAAAGCTTATTCTCAAAGAGACAGCAAACATTTGTGCTTTGTGCCACCAGTATCATGATGGTCCATCCTAGCCATGAGGCTGTGGAAGTAGGAAATGCTTCCTTTCAGGGGCCGGAAATTCTCTTCTCTGGTAACTTCTGCTTGTTGCTCTTCAGATTTTTGGAAACAAAAGACAATTTTCAACCTCATCTCTTTACAAGATGAAAGTTCATGTAGAACAGTTCTCCTGAATCATTTACAAGACACCTGGGCATCCTTGCTGGCCTCCTCTTTCTATTTAAGACACCCATCTTCTTTTTAAGACACAAGCCAGCCTTGTTGCCATGGGGATTTCTCTTCAGTGGCTCTGTCATATTTCTGAAATATTTCCTTCTACTGTGATAAGTTTGTTAGAATCCTAGTTTTGAACTCAGGTAGACCTTCAAAGAAATTCCAGAGCCTCTTTTTTATACCTCTCTCATTATTTAAACACAGACTGCAGGACTACAGTGAGAGCTGGAGATAATGGTTGCAAAGAGCTCAAGACATAGTTGATTTCTCAGTTTACTTTTTCTGCTTGGTCGTCACTTCTGCTAATGAAGTTTGACAACACAGGAAAATTGGTCCACAAAGTAAGCTTTATTCTTTACCAAAATTCCATGTGTTTCTTCCTTTTAAAATTTCTACAATCTCTCTCTCTCTCTCTCCCTCTCTCTCTCTCTCTCTCTCTCTCTCTCTCTCTCTCTCTCTCTCCCCTCCCCCTCCCCCTCCCCCTCTCCCTCTCCCTCTCCCTCTCCCGCTCCCGCTCCAGCTCTAGCTCTAGCTCTAGCAAAAGTCAATTCCTAACCTGTCTTGCAGAACATCCTGAATCCAATTTAAATCCGCTCCCTCTGTGTTTCCTGCTCCCTCTGTGTTCATTCTCTGGTGCATATGAGCAGTGCAGTCTGCTTCTCCCCACTTCTCTCACCTGGTCATTACTCTTGACTTCCTGTGCCTTCCTGTCTCTTCAGAACAGGACAGAAGACTCTGACATTAAAGTCATCCTGCTGAACCATTAACCCAGCAATGCTCCTTGGCCAGGACACCCTGGGGGCTCACAGGTTCTAGGAGTTCACATCTCCATTTTTATGGCCCATTTGGAATCACAAAATACTAGTCTTGAATTCTTTCAGCCACTTAAAATGTTAAAAATATTCAAATATGAGCCATATAAAAACAAGGTATTTGGTTCCATAATGACTTTCTTGTTGCTGTGGCAAAAACTTGATGAAAGCAATTTAAGGAGGAAGAATACATTCTGACTCACACTCATATCCATCATGATGTACATATCATGGCAACAGGAGCATGAGGAAGCTGGTCACATCACATCCTCAGTCAGGAAGCAGAGAGAGATGAATGCTGGTCTTAGCTTACTTTCTTCTTTGTACTCAGTCCAGGCTCCCAGCCCACAGAATGGTGCAGCCCACATTTAATGGTCTGTATATCTCAATTAACTTGATTTAGAAAAATCCCTCACAGACATGTTCAGAAATTCTTTTCCATGGTAATTCTAAAGCCCTTCAAGTTGGCCATTGAGACTAATCAGCATATGCTTCTATCCTTGGTAACTTTACCCAAAAAAAATTCCCAATTCTTCATGCAGAGCTGAAGACAAAGCATTAGTAGAAGCATGTATATGAGTTTCCATGTGGGTTGCAAAAATGTGCATCAATCACTTACTGTCAAAATCATGGTAGTACAACCCAAAAAGTATACAGCTTTGCATCCCAGAGTCTGTGGCCTCATGTGATAAAAAGGATTTAGCACATGTGATTAAGGAGAATGTTTCAGAGCATATAAATGGGCCAGTGCAATTACACTTTAAAAGTAGATCCTTAAAAGAAAAAAATAAAATTGAAAGCAGATGATGCAATGGAGAAAATGGTTCTGAACAAGAAAATGGGACCAGGAAGGAAAGTTCTAGAATTAGAAAGATTCTGCAATGTCCAGCAGGAACCCTGCAGGTGCTCTGGTTTCAGTCAAAGGAAACATGAATGTCACGGAACTCTAGTCTAGTAAACTGGTACTGTTTTTGAGGCATTGTTTGTGTGGCAGTAGTAAACTAACACACTCAAGAAAAAGAAAGAGGAAATAAGAAGATCTACAAAAAATGATTTTCAAGACAACCCATGGAGATTGAGAGTTTTAAGAATTAGAAGAAAACAAGAACTGCAGGGTCAAAGGTGATGCAAAGACAAAGTCCTGATTCCCTTCTGCCTGAGTACTAACTACACTCCTATGCACAGCCCTACCACAGATGATAAAAGATGATAGCCACCAAGGTGATAGTCCTAAAAGATAGAGAACCACAACGTCTCCAGCTTTAAACTCTCTCCCAATTCCCCATAACAATAAGTCCAAAACTGTTTATACATAGTCTGCCCAGAGACAACTCTCCAACATTATGCCCCACCCTCTCCATAATTCAAAATACCTTGAACAGGCCAACTTACCAACAGGCCATTCAGCAATGTGATTCTTATAGACTCTTATGCCCTTAACTGAAGATGATCTCTTGGCCTCCTATGGGTCAGCCTTCATTGCCCACACTATTCTTTTGACCCAGCTTCCAGCCTCCCCTGGGGTGTTCTCTCTAATGAATCTTCCATTCTTGGCCCTTTATGCCACCCAGCTCTCTGCAGTAGTATCCCAACCCCACTCCTTAGGGAAGTGTAAGATCCAATTGTAAGCTAGGCCAAAGTTATAACATAACTGGCCTGTGGATAACAGAGCAACACAGAGACAAACTCTCAACTCAATAGCAGGAGTTTGTGTGGCCATAGAAATGTGCTGTCCATTTTGCTATGGATGGATCTGAATTACTTACAATATCGATCCTTTCACTTAGGTACCTAACTTTTAATTCTATTGAAATGTATTTAGTTTAAGTTAATATTTAAATAAGCATAGGTACTTAGTAGCTGATTAGAACATGTAGAAAATAAAAAGACAAGGTAAATAGTAAGACGGCAAAGCATTAAATCCAAAAGTTGCATGGGTTAGCAATTCAGAAACCACAATGAATTGACTCATATCAACTTATTTAAGGTCAAAGGTTACAAACTAGCAAAGGATGAATGCTAAAAAAGATCTATGTGGTATCAGGCCAGTGTTCAGTTCATGATTATTAACTCATAATTACCTCATATAAATAAAGTTGATAACATATGTTTATGAATATATGTACATATATAGATAGAGATAGATTAGTATACATACATGCAATACATCTCTGGTTTACCAACTCTTCAGACCTATATCTATCAGCAAACAAAACAAAGCACACATGTAATACCTTTATATTGGTCATTCTGCAACAAAAGGAGCCAGAGCTCCTTAGCAAAGTAACTAATGCCAAAATGAAAAATGGAGAATGTACAAAACAGGTCAAGAGCATCTGGTAGTCTCAGAAAGCAAAGAATAAAAAATATACACATGCATGTGTATACACACATATGCACATATATACACATGCACACACATGTGCAACCATACACACACAAACACATGCATATACATAAACATGCACACACACACACACACACACACACACACATACACACACATGTGCTTGTGTCTATATCTTGAGAGGATAAAGTTCTTTTTGCCATATAAAGCATGTGTAAGAGTTGCTGAAAGCTCCCTGACTTTTCTGCAACTGCTCTGAACAGTAGCAAAATTGAAAGCAAACACTCACACTCTCTCTCACACACACACACACACACACACACACACATGCATACATGCACTTACCCATGCATACACGTTACACCTTAAGTAAGTTATAAAGGAGACTGGTTTCCCTCTCCAGGGATTCTTGTAGCCACAGATTTTGAAGTGGCAGTCCCCCAAACATCCATATCAAAGCTAATCTCTTTATTCTTCTATTCAATTGGGACAGCACCTTCTTCTATTTTTATGAGAGAATGGCTATGAAACCAGCATACTTAATGTTTCCAAGGTGCTGAGTGAAAAGAAAGCTAAGATCTATAAAGAGAAAAGGCTCCTATCCCCTTTCATACAAATAACTTGTGGCATTATCTTAGTTCCTCAAGTCAGAACTTCTTCTGTAAATAATTCACAGTAATAGACCATGAGACAGCCATGAGAGGAAGCAGTAAATTATTTACAGCAGTGGTGAAATATGAAACCTAACACAATCGGGTTGGAGAATTAGGGATGTGTTAGGGATAAATGAGAGCAAGGCCTATCTGAGAAAAGAAACATAAAGCATAATGAACAAATTCACCTTTATACAGCTAAGACCTGCTGGGTGTGGCCTCTGAAACAATGATGACAGTTAAATACTGATTTCAAGCGGCTGAAAAGATTTTCAAGTAACATTTGGTTGTATGCCTCAATACCTTTGTAAGGCTCATATAACTTCAACACATACAATGAGTGTGTCTAATTTTGGGTCATATGAGATGAAAGAAGTGAACTTGTGCTAAGTTAGAATTCACTTTAGTACAGAAAGAGAAAGGTAGGAAATCCAGAATAACTTATCATTCCACAGTGTAATAGCTTAAGCCTTTGATATTCTTACTTTGACTCAACTTACTTCATATAATTCCACCATAGTGACAATTGTAATGCCCATGTCTTATCAACCCTCTCATTGTATTGTATATGAATTAGTTACTTCGCTATTAATGTGATAAAATGCCATGACTAAAAGTGATTCATGGAAGAAAGATTTTTTTTTGGTTTCCAGCTCCAGAAGAATAAGAATAGGTCATGGTGGAGCTGCATGGCGGCAAAAACAGGAAGCTGAGCAGTCACATCCAACCACCATCCTGAAGCAGAGAGAATGACTTGGAGGTGACTTGAGGCTTTAAAGGCTTGAAGCATATCCCCAGCTGTGTACTTCCTCCAGCACAGCTGCACTCCCTATAACCTCTCCAAATAGTGTGACTAGAGACCAAGTATTAAAATTCCTGAGCTCACAGTAGAGATGAGAAAGCTAAGTTTCTGAGAAGTATAAACATTTTGTCTGTGGTCACATG
Organism: Mastomys coucha; assembly: GCF_008632895.1. NCBI lineage: Eukaryota > Metazoa > Chordata > Mammalia > Rodentia > Muridae > Mastomys > Mastomys coucha. Next base: position 213,175,425 of record NW_022196905.1, read on the forward strand.
GCTAGGAAGAGAAAAGCTAGAGCAGTCACTGAGGACTAGCTTCAGAGCTACAGTTTCTTATTTTCCTAATAAAATCTCCTTAATCGAGTATATCTACAATCTTTCCAGCTTTCTGTTTTGCCTGTAGGAAGATACATATCAAGCACTTCAGAAGGGAAGCAGAATTGGCTCTGGGCCAAGATAGATCTGGAGTAGAGTCCATGCACCCAGACAAATAGATGGGTGGCACAAGTCAAATTTTTCAACCATGTTAAGCCTGCATCCTTGCTGACTCCTGTCACACATGTTTATTGAACACCTGGCTTGGCCTCCCTGCTCGCCAAAGCAAAGAGACAAATACAAACATGTCTTCACTTACAAAGCTTATGTTCCAGTGTTTATGTCAGGGAGTCCACTGGGGGTAGTTTGGAAGAATCACTGCAAATTAAGAAGACTGTGTGGTGTGTTAGAAGGTGCTAGATGTGAATGAGACCAGGAAAAAAGAGGGAGTATGTATGAAATTTGGTAATCAAAGAAGGTCACATGAAGAAGATATTTAAACAGAAGCCTAAAGGAAGCCAACTCAAACTGTTCACATTCCTGGAGGTGGAGGAAAGGTTCCAAACCCAGGAAAAAGCAAGGATCCCGAGATGGAAGTACAGGAGGTATTAAGATTTTTCTCTTGTGTGTTTGTGACTGGAATAAAAGCAGGGTGAGGGGGGTTAGAAGAGACATCACTTTACTGAGTAAAAAGAGGAGCCACATGAAAGTGATAGTGAGATTAGGCTTGGTACTTGAGAGCCCTACCTTAGCTGTTCTGCAGTGGAGGGAGCCTTGAGAAATGAAGCTTGCTTTCCATCAGGCATTGATAGTGGTGTTCTGCTTTGAGCAAGAGTAGAGGGTGGCAATAGCAAGAGTCTCACTGGTGAGAACTGGTTGATACCCAGGAGGTCTACAGAGAACACAAAAGTCACAGTTCTTATTACATAGATGCCTTCTCAGGAATAATAGCCCATTCTCACAATAATTCCAACTCCGATGATCTATAAGCACGATTCATCATGTAAAGAGGTGAAATGTCCAGAAAACAGGGCATCTGTCTTTGAGATTTCCTTTGTGTAGTTCCATGTGTAAGTAAGTATGGACCTGATGCATATGGAGAACTGTAGAAAGACAGAGACAGGGACAGACAGAGACAGAGAGAACAAAATATACTTAAAATTGTCCAATTGTCCTGCCTACAATCCAATACATGACAGAAGCTCAACAACTATTGATTATATATTTTCTTAGAGGAGAAGTATTTCCATTCCTAATTGTAAGCAAAGAGAATAAACTAGTGTATTCTAACGTTGGGAAATGTACCAGTAACAATCCCATTAACAATCTTCAGTCCAGTTCTGCAGTTCCTTCAATGGCTGCTCACTTGAGAGTAGTCTCTTCTATTGAGTTATCTAGCACGGGTACCATTTGCTTCAAGGTCATGTGCTATGTGCTTCAGAATCAACTATTCTAGTAGACAGGATAAACATTCCTGTCTAGATTTCTCTGCTGGATATTTATAGTTTAACTTGAAAAACATGCTTCACTTGGTGAGCAGCCTTTCCTTCTTCCAGATAGTGTGGGCAGTTGTCAGTCACAGAGCTGTCCTTCATTCCGGTTCTCACATTTTTCACCACTGAAACAGAAGGCAAAGAAATTTTGCAGCTCTTTCATAAAAGAAACATGAATCTTAAGCAGAGATTCACCAAGCAAGAAGATGTTTTCCTTTGGTCATTGGGTAGAAATGACCTACAAAATGGCTTCATGTATTTCTTTCTTTTTTTTTTTAAAGATTTATTTTATTTATTATGTGTATGAGTACACTGTAGCTGTACAGATGGCCGTGAGCCATCTTGTGTGTGGCTGCTGGGAATTGAACTCAGGACCTCTGCTGCCAGCCCTGCTCTCTCTGGCCCTGCTCGCTCCACCCTGCTTGCTCCAGCCCTGCAATGCACTGTAGCTGTCTTCAGACACACCAGAAGAGGGCATCAGATCTCATTACCGATGGTTGTGAGCCACCATGTGGTTGCTGGGATCCAAACTCAGGACCTTCAGAAGAACAGTCAGTGCTCTTACCCACTGAGCCATCTCGCCAGCCCAGCTTCATGTATTTCTAAAGATGAGGTATGAAATGCTCTGATATGTTTTGGTTCTTGTCCTTTCTGCCAGGTAGTGGTCCAACAAATATTGTCACTCAAGGATGTATTCAACAGCCTTTGACTAAGTGCCCTTCTGTTAATTAAACAATGGCTCCATCTCCAACAAAAAAATAATACTTGAATTTTAGTTCAATGACTAAATCTACAATACACAGCTTAATATGACTTCCTGGTCCTTTATCAAAGAGGTACCACAAAAGAGAATAATATTCAAACACCCACGTCATTCAGTGTGTTTCTTTGTGAATGTGGCAAAAAAAATGAGTACATATGAAGGATGTATGCTCTCTATCCAGCATCCCTAGCAACTCTTTGTCGTCTTCTTTATGGTCTATGTTTTCAAGTGAAAAGTGGATCAGTCTAGTTATGGAAGGCATAGAGCAGTGGAGGGAGCCTCCCGAGACAAAATGAAAAAGAGAAAGAAAAGAGAGAGGGAGATGCATGTGCCTCACCAAAGTAATCATCCACAAATGGCCTTTGCAACTTTTCAAATGCAGTCTGAGCCATCTAATTATCAATTACTAGGCTATTGAACCACAAAAGCTAACCTTTCCTACCCTAGCTACCTGTATTAAGAAAAGAAAGTGAGAGCATTCTAGGGCCAGAGCTCCCCAATCATGACATTCAAGATAGAGCTATTAACTTAGTTAAGGCTCCAGGCCACCTTTTCAAAGATCTTGGTATAATCATTGATGCTAACTAGGAAAGACATCCGTAAAAGATGTCAACAGTTCCACACTTCTCAAATTGGTGAGAATCAGAAGAAAAGACGGGAGTGGCATCCCAGAAGCCAAGCAAGCTGTGTCCCTGATCATCACCTTCCTATCACAAAGGAATGGTGTCATAGCAGAAGTACTGGGGCTGGGTCATACAAGCCTGGACTTAAACCAACTCCTGTAACAGAGTGATAGGATGCTGAAGTAGATGTCTTCAGCTTGGGGCTAGTACACAAAATCCATTCCCATTGCTTCTGGCCCTTCCTTTTTAGCAGGGTAATCCAGGTGGTACATGGGAAATATATGGAAAAGGTTTGGTGTATTATAATGATGGGAACTCTGATAAGTAGGGGTTTGAGGTGTTGAGGACCATTTTATGGACAGACTTATACCCAGACACATTAAACTCCCCAGTGTCATGCATATATTAACTATGGTATCATATGGGAATCTGGAGCTCTCTGATGCCAAAAGCTAGTGGTACATGTGACTTTGGTGGGAGCCCTGAACTGTGGCATATTTTAAACATCATATCAAAGAGTTCTTGTAGGTCACAGTACAAGACATCTGTGGTGTCTTTTAATGAAGATTCCAGAAAGGGACATAGAAGCCATTCAGACAATCTAGGGTGTTAGCATACTGCATGAAGAAAGGCTGGCAGTGCAGCTGCTGTGGCTTCATGGGCCTCACAGGTGTTTTAAAAGTTCCATTACTGCAATTATGTGTGCAGAAATATCCATTCATGGCTCTCAATTTACCTAATTTATGTTGTGAGCCAGAAAACCACTCATGTTCCTGCTGAGATACAAGACATGTAACAGATGGCAGCATCCAGGCTGGGGAATAAGTTGCATGTTTCTGACAATAAAACTAGTCAAAAACGTAGAGTTCATCACCTATGTGATCATTATTCTGGTGTCCTTGGGCCCCTGTGGACCACAGAACTCAGATAGCAACCATTATTCCCAACTATGGTTTTGGAAGGCCTTAACAATCTCTTGTGAGTATGAGACCGAATTTCAGTAAGTACTACTGACAACCCTAGCCTTGCTCAGCAGACATAGATCTTGTGTGCTGATGACCAGGTCCATGACACCCAGGAAGAAAACTGAAAGAAGCTTTGTGGAAAGACTTGCTGAGTTACCTGCTAAGTCCTTTTCTCACCCTGCAGGTTCAACAGAGCAGTGAGTAACTCTATTTACAGCCAATGGCACAAGGGCAAAGAAACAAGACACTAGGACTGAAATATACCTCAAACTATTTCATTCTTTTCCAAAGCTTCACACACTTTTGGAGGCTCTATCTTGCCACAGTTTAGCAAATGAGTAAAACATATTCATATTCTACGAAAGATGATTTGTATCATTTAAGTAAATTTGCAATGGGCAAGTTGGCCTAATATTGTATGCTAAAAGTATTTAGAAGATGTCTTATATCATGCATCTGTCATACAGCTTGGAGACACGAATATAGAAAAGTCAAGCTGAAATTGGGCTGAAAGATTCCACCCTGTTAGCTAGCTTTCACCGTGCCAAAAAGGTGCTATATAGGATGCTGGAGAAGAAAGCGATAAAACCCAGCAAATAAGTTGTAATTAACCAGGGCATCCACTAAATAAAGCAACTGATGCTTAGCTTCCATGGCCACACAAGCGAAGGGCAGGATTTCATGAGAGTTGTTGGAAATTCAACGAGAGAAATAGCCTACAACAGAGCAAGTAAAGGTCGTAAGTATAGCAACAGCCTCACCTTAGTGGGCATGTGCATCTCGATCTAAAATCTAATGGGCAGAGGAAGGCAAGATGCTCCTCTGGGCTCGCTCTTCAATGATGTGCTAAAAATGCCTCCTAACAACATGCATTCCAATTTGGCTTAGTAATTCTGTCCAAAGCAGAACCTAATATGAGAATAATCAGGACATCAGACTTCAACAAACTTTAGAAAAGTATGAGGGCATTTTCTTGAGGCTGGTCGATAAATGACCATTGGTGAATGTTTTGGTCATATCCAGTATCTACCCATCCTGATAGGAGCAAGACTGTCAGTAATAAAGAGAATATGTAGACTGAGACAAGAAAAGACAAAGGCAGCGAGTATGCAACGAATAGGGAGTGCTGAGGGGGTCATTCTACTGTTACTAACATTATCAGCACCCTTATTTTATAATCCCAAATGAGCTGACATATTCCAAGCCCTATTGGACTGAAAAATACAGATGCTGGTGAGTTTCGATTTAATTTCAGGCTTGGTACTTACTGGAATCTGCAAATCCCCCTCCTGTTCCTTTCCTCACAAATCTGCCTCAACCCCACTCTTTCCCTAGAAAAGCTGCTTTCCTTTAGTTTTCTGGCTAAGGCGTGGACTACAGGTTTCCTAGCATTCTTCTTCCAAAAGAGTTTATTTAAATATGGGGAAAAATCTAATTGAGAAGTAGGTATCTCCAGACAGTCTATCTTCCCCAACCTACCTGACCCTTCTATCTGTCTTTCTGCCTCTACTTCTGTCTCCTGTCTCCTGCCTCTGTCTCTGTCCCTGTCTCTCTCTGTCTCTGTCTCTCTCTCTCTCTGTCTCTCTCTCTCTCCCCCGTCTCTGTCTCGTGTGTGTGTGTGTGTGTGTGTGTGTGTGTGTGTGTGTGTGTGTGCACGTGCACAACTTTCAGGAGTTGGTTTGCTTTTTGCCCTCATTGAGGTAGGGTCTATCTCTCTTGTTTCTGCCACTGTGCTACATGCTCCACACCCCTGTCAATACTCCTATTTTTGCCTCGTGTTTCACTGTGGAGTCCTGGGATTACAGGTGCACACCATTGCACCTGACTCTTTACACTGATTTTGGAAACTGAACTCAGGGCATCAGGTTTGGATTGCAAGTACTTCTGCCCTATAAGCCATGTTGCTATCCCCATTTTTCTTTTTTATATATTTTGATTTACTCTTATAATTCATCATATATAAACACAGATATGTGTATGTATTACCTATAAAAGCATATGCATATGTATATATAGAAACAGAGGTAAGCCGATATAATATTAGGTAAAAACTAGTGAAATCAAAATTAAATGAGTAATTTAGTCAGCAATACTGTCCAGTTGTGGTTCTCTTTAGTTGTAACAAATGTACTACAAGAGGTCAATAGTGGGACTAGCTGGAAATGAGTATCTGACGACTCCATTCTACAAATTTCCTTTACAAATCTAAAATTATTAGAAAATAGTTCATTTAAACAAAAAAGAACACTCTAGTTGAGCAGACAGAGTGTGAAGGAAACCGACCTGCAGTCTCTCTTCTTCAGTGGGTGCTCGCGAGCTGGGGTAGTTGAGTTTTAGGTAAGGATGAAGCCAATTAAAATCACCCAATAATTTTTGGAAATCATACAAGGTTTTCAAGAGTGGAAAGTCTAAATCATTAAGATAATAATTAACACTTTCGGGGCAGAGGAGATGGATCTGCGAGAAAGTGCTTGCCTTGCAAGAATGAAGGCAGGAGTTCAGATGCCCAGAACTTACAGAAATGCTTGGTAAGTGTGGTAGCCCACCTGCGATTCCAGCCTTGGAAGGCAGATACAGGACATCCACAGAGCAATCTAGCTTAGCAAGACTAGCCATGTAGGTAAGCTCAGGTTTGACTGAGAGGTCCTGCCTCATTGAATAAGGTGAAAGAGATATGGAGGACTATTTGAAACTTCAAACTCCATCTCCACATGCACATGCACACACAGATACACAGGAACCTGTGCACATGAGCACACACAAGCACATACGTACACACACACACACACACACACACACACACGGGGAAGATGGGAAAATTAGTGTTTACTGAGTACTGCTAAGGCCCAGAAACCAAAATCAACTTGTTACTGGCTCTATTTTCTTCAATCATCCTAATTGCCCTATGTGGTGAAGCAGTTACATTCCAGCTAAAAGAACTTTTTCTGAGGAAATGTATTTATATTCACATTATGTTTCCTTATTTTTAGGGCACCAGCTTGAAAACCAATTATTTTCCTCTTGGGAGAAAAAAAAAACATTTTAAGAGAGGGTTACTATGGGAATCATAAACTAAGATGGACTGGGAAATTACTGCTAGAGAAAGGTCAAAGAACAAGCACTGACTGGATTGGCTGGCACCACGCTGCTCCAGCGGCATCCACTTCAGAGAGAGAATTAAAGGCAAGAAGCTGAGGCACAACCGCAGAGGCTTGGAAGAATAGTGTTCAGAATTATTCCCAGGGAAGCAGAGAGAAGACAGTTTGCTGCTTTAAGTATCTGTGTGGAAAAACTAAAGGGCCTCCTCTGAAGTCAAAAGTCTAAGGCCTACACGCCACAAGTGGCTGGATCTGAGCCAAAAGAAAAGTAAGTACCAAAAAAGGAAGAGAGAAAGAAAGAAAGAAAGAAAGAAAGAA
>NW_022196905.1:213183601-213221945 GCF_008632895.1 Mastomys coucha
AAAAAAAAAAAAAAAAAGAATACACTTTTTCATTTTGATATTGTTTAATTTATTATTTTCTCTTCTATTATAGTTTTTGTGGTTTCTAGAAGTTTCTCTACCAAGCCTAGTTGTATTATTATTATTATTATTATTATTATTATTATTATTATATTATTTCCTTTACTTTTTGAGATTATAAGCCTAGCCTATAAAGATTTTTTCCTCCCATGTTTTCTCAAAGCTTTATGGTTTAACACTCAATACTATAATACATATTGAGTTAACTTTTGTGTAAGACATGAATCTTGGCCGAACCAGGATGTGAGGAGGCGCGGGTCCTGGGCTTGGGTAGCCGGAGGCCCTCAGCTACAGCCATAAGTGAAGGGGATTGGCGAGGGGGAGGCCTTGGGCATCTTTGGGCGGTGGGTGGTTCCGAAGGGCTGGTAGTCTGACCCGTGTCTTGCCTGAACTCTCAGAGCGGCGGGTCCTGTCCTCGCCATGAGGCCGCAGCAGGGAAGGTGTTCATGCAGCGAGACTACAGCAGTGGCACGCGCTGCCAGTTCCAGACCAAGTTCCCGGTGGAGCTGGAGAACAGGATTGATAGACAGCAGTTTGAAGAAACAGTTCGAACTCTAAATAACCTTTATGCAGAAGCAGAGAAGCTTGGGGGCCAGTCATATCTTGAAGGCTGTTTGGCTTGTTTAACAGCATATACCATCTTCTTATGCATGGAAACTCATTATGAGGTCTTGAAGAAAGTCTCCAAATATATTCAAGAAAAGAATGAGAAGATATATGCTCCCCAAGGCCTCCTCCTAACAGACCCCATTGAGAGAGGACTTCGAGTTATTGAAATCACCATCTATGAAGACAGAGATGTGAGCAGTGGAAGATAAACCGCAGAATTACAGATCCCACCTCCAGCTGGGACCTTCGTCTATTCACTGGCCGATGGCAGTGTCCCTACCTCCTCTCCAGAGCATTATTCTCTTGTCTCTGCCGCCAGAGCCATGGAGCCACACCTGGAGTGATTGCTCGTCACTCAACATCCACTTTGTGTCTCCCGATTGTGTAGGACTCTGTGATCTTTTGATTTGTTTCCAAGAAAATAAAGGAAACAATTCACTTTTTAAAATTCAAAGCCATTTAAAAAACAGGCAGTTGGTCAGCCCAAGACAAAGTCATTTTCTTCCCTGGCATCAGTCTCACTGGTTCTCCTTGTCCCTTGGGTCAGTTTCCTAGGTGACTTTATGATTCCACAAGTCATGTCTTAGCTCAGTTCTTCCCCCAGATTGGTAACAGGCTTTGAGGGTGTGTATGCCTGTGGTCCGGCTGATCTGCCGCCCAGATTCCCCAAGCTACCAACCTTGACGTGCTTCAGATCTTATGACTGATTTCTGCTGTTCAATTTCAGAGGCTCCTTGAGAGAATAATATGTTACTTGTTTTAGTATTGCAGTTATTATTAAAGCAGTATTTAATGCAATTCGTATTGCTTCTCTGAAAGCATTTCTGTTAATGTGCATTGCCTCCAAATGTTGGGGAGCTATTGTGTGTGTTGCTTGTTCATTACAGCTAAGTAAGCACAGTAAACAGATACTCAGCCATCAGCTATGCCTGCCCAGCTCTGCCCCAGTGTGTGATGAGCAAGTGTCCTAAAACACATACACCTGCCCCAGCTCTGCCTCAGTGTGTGATGAGTAAGTGTCCTAAACACATACACCTGCCCCAGCTCTGCCCCAGCTCTGCCCCAGTGTGTAACGAGCAACTGTCCTAAACACATACACCTGCCCCAGCTCTGCCCCAGTGTGTGACGAGCAACTGTCCTAAACACATACACCTGCCCCAGCTCTGCCCCAGTGTGTGACGAGCAACTGTCCTAAACACCTAACTCTAGTTTTGTTACAAATATAACTTAGGAGAGAAAATTGGTAGAAATAATACTGTATGTTGCTAATTTGTAACCTACATATAAACTCTGATTCATAGCCTCCTCATATACAGTATTCAGGGCACAGAAATCTTTTGGATGACTCAAGTAAGTTTTGGCAAGTTAAAGTTAATTTTTCCAGCCCTTCTTTATCTCTATACTCTCTTGGTGTTGGAATTTGTTATGTCCTCTCGTTTAGGAATTGAGTGCACTGTGTTTGAGAGAAGTTAAGAAACATAAGGAATGAACGAAGCAGTTACAAGTTGAACTTAGAGATATTGTAGGTACTAATACTGGATTTAATCTTTCAGATTTAATTTGTTTTCTGGGCTTTGTAGTTATTCAGTAAGCCCCTTTGATCTGTGTAATAATTTAATTGTATAACCCTCATTTGTTCATGTAAAGCCTATACTAGTCTGTCTGCCTTTTAAACTGGTTGTAATAATGTTGCCAAAATATTAACACATTAGTAAAACTTTTCTTAAATAAACCCTCAAAAAAAAGACATGAATCTTATATCTATGTGTTAGTCAGAGCACTCCAGAGAAAAAGAACCAACAGAAAGTTAAAAAAAAAAAACAGGAATTTTATTTTAGACTGGGTCACATGACAATGAGCTTAATAGTCTCACAACTATCTTCAACAGGTTGAAGACCCAAGGAAAACAATAGCTATTTGGTCTCAGAAGGCCAAGGCCTCAGAACAAAAGAGAGGTCAATTGTGCAGCCCATACCCAAGAACAAAGGCCTGAAAGCCATTGAAAATCACTACTGTGATCCCATTTCCAAGAGTGAAGAACCTGGACTCTGATGTTCCTCCTAACAGACACAAGTAAACACCATTGAAAAGAGTCAAATGTGGAAGAAAGCTGGCATCCTCCTCCCACAGTCTCAGCCATCCAAGATCTCCAGCCTTTGGGGCACTATAACATTATTCAGGGTGGATTTTCCCACTCAGTTGACTCTCACACACACCAGTTCTCCATTGGTATGCCCAGGAGTATTCTTTGATTATTTTCTGGAAATCCCTCAATGTAGTTAGGTTTTTAATTAAAATTGGCCATCAAAGACTAGAGAGAAGAGACTCAGTATAGTTTGGGGGTCTATTTGTTTTAGCCAACTTCATCAGCAGTACCTCTTGAAAAGACTACCAAAGAATTGGAAAGAGAGAAAGGAACCAAGCAGATAAAGCAATTTTTAAAAAGAGAGAAGAAAAAGGACTCACTTCACTCAGTTTAATGATAGGGTGTGTATTTACAGTAAACAAAACATTGTTGTCCTTGCAAAGGGAAAGACACTAAGATCTATGGGATGTTATAAATGGAATTGTCATACATAAGTCTTGCCAGCTGATTCTTCACAAAAGTACAAAAGGTATTCAATTCCAACAAGAACAACAACAACAACAACAACAAAAATGAGGCTGAACTCAAATCCACAATACTCTAAAAAAATAAAGTCCAGGTTTAAATGGAAAACATAAAACTTGCAGAGTACTAAAAAAGTCTTCAGGGATTAGGGCTTGGCTGGGAGCTTATAAACATGGCATCAAAACAGGAATACACACGAGAAAACACTGATCAGTTTGATCTCTCGAAAATTTAAAATCTACATTTCCAATTTGATTCTGATGTTAACCAAGTTTAGTTCCATGGGACAGGCAAAGAATTGACAGTCCAAAAAGACAATAGGCCTAAATCTAGAGAACAAAAGTAAAAATATTTTATTGGAACAGGCTGATATCTCTCCTTCAAATGAGAGAGGAGACCTAGAGTTTGAAGTCCAATGCAGTAGGAGAACTAGGCCGGGGTCTAGGTTAGGCATTTTATCAGTGCCCTGGGTCCTCTCATTTTTCTTATATTCTCATCCAGATGTTTGTCCTCGAACAGGCCTTTTTCTCCTCCACTTCTTTTTCCATGAGAAATGAAAGATATACCTTCAAGTATAGCTTTCAGGAAATTGTATAAAAGAAAAAGGAGGTGGATAAGAAAGACAGACAAGAACAAACAAGTGATGGACAATAGAACAAATTTCCTCATATTTAAAAATATATATATTTTAAAGGGCGTACCCACAATCTCAATGTCTACTTACAAAGTAGAAGTAGTTGTTGGAGAAGAAAATGGAATCATGAATTGTCCCATTTTAGCCCAAAATTCCTAGCCCTTCTAGAAATCCCAACCCTGTTTTCCTCTATCTGCTTTTATCCCTCTAACTTTTCCTCAGTGTTTGTTTTCTGGTATCTGAAAAGCTTTCAACTGATATGATAGAAAATGTGAAAAATATTTTAATGCAATAAAGTCTTTCTTATCTTAAGTGAGCATAACTTGGAGAAGCTAGAGTCAGGAACAATCAATGGCTACCAAACTCAGTCCAGGCCAATGATTTCTAGATCCTTTGTTTTTGAGCTCAAAGAATGAGTTCACAGATAATGGAAATGTGAAAGGAGTTTTATTATATAGATAGGCTTAAGAGTAAGAAAGCAAGCAGAGCTCCTGTACATCACAAGTAGGCATCAGGATTGTTTACTACTCTAGAGGCAAGTAAATCTTTATTAGGACAGGCCTCTCCATCTTAGATATCTGAACTGGAGTTTTGTCATACCTTCAGGTATAGCTTTCAGGAAGTTGTATAAAATAAGAAGAAGGGAACAAGAAAGACAGACGAAAACAAATGATGAACAATACAACAGGTTTACTCATATTTAAAAAAAAAACTATTTCAAAGTATGATCTCTAGTTAGAAATACCCAAGATGGAGTCTAGTAAACAAAGTGGGGACAAGTGGCAAGCAGTTTAGAAACAAAAGGAAGAAGAGAGTCAGAAGGAATAAGAAGCTAGAGACCTGAAGAGAGATAAGACAGGAAAGAAGAGAAGCTAGGAAGCTTGAGAGCCTAGTAAGATAGTGCCTGGCAACAGAAGAGAATTCCTTGCTAAAGACCAGCGTGCGTACTGCAAGGAGAAAGGGCATTGGGCAAGAGATTGCCCCAAAAGGCCTTTGTGTGGATCAGATCCCACAAACCCATTAACTTCTCTATAATGTTTCATACCCTCTGATAAAGAATCTAACTGAGTACCTCCTCCCACCCTTAGACAGCTAGTGGGCCTGCACTTCAGGGATTACAACCTGTGTAAGTTTAGAGATTCTAAATAACAATCATGACTTTTGTGTTCTGGTCCAGATAGTGCCTAGATTGCTGTACCACCCTTATGAAGATGTACTGAATTACTGGGATCCTGAGGCTAGAGACTTAGTAAGACACAAAAGAGAGTTAGGGGTTACCCTGGCAGTTATGTTGGGACTGGTCTTAGGGACTGCAGGGGCAGCTACAGGAGCATCTGCTATCCTTGCAGCATAAGGTTTATGGGGAGTTTAGAGCTGGCATTGATTTAGATATAGAGAAAATAAAAAAGACTTTGACTGACCTCCAAGAATCCCTGACCTCCCTCTCAGAGGTGGTCCTTCAGTACAGGAGAAGATTAGACTTGCTATTCCTTAAAGAAACTTAAAGAAAGAGGTCTGTGTGTTGCACTAAGAAATTGAGCTCAAGGCAAGAGCTGGTTTAAAACTTTGTTTAATTCCTCCCCTTGGTTCACAACTTTGGTCTCTACAATTCTAGGACCACTGATTATATTTGTATTATTGCTTACTTTTGGCCCCTGCATTTTAAATTGCTTGGTTGCCTTCATTAGATAGCATTTCAGTACAGTACAGATTATGATGTCGAGGTAACGATATCAGGGAGTGAACCAAGATGAGATGCAGCAGTATAGCACATAATCTCAAGATTGAAATATTCCCAAGAAAGAAGGGGAAATGTAAGAATCGAGCAAATAGGGACACCTTATAAAAATACCAAGGAGCAAGGAATGTCCATTTAGCCTAAAGACAGAGCTTCAGAAAGGTTTACAAAGCAAACACCCATCCCCCAAAAATGCCCGGTTCCAGGAAATGTCCCCGGGAGGGTGGATCTCCCTCCACCTCTCCTAAGTGCAATTGGTATCTCCCCCTCACCTGGGGCATAAAGGTCAATGAGAACAAAAGACAATGGGCTCCACCAATGAGAGATAACCAACTCATGCTGTAAACCTATGTACTGAAAGGTATAAAAAGTGTGTGTGCTTTTGTTCCTGGTTGTCCCCTTTGCTCTGAATGCAGGATGACCCCAGTATACTGGCAATAAAAACCTCATGCAATTTGCCATGATCTCCCTTGAGAGTGGGGGACCTACACCTGAATCTAACAATAACAATGGCAAGAAAACAGAACTTTACCAAGTACCCCTAAACATTTATGACATTTCTGGTTTCTGGCCAGGATGAAAGTGCCAGTGGAGTCAAGGATAACATTCCCAACTTCTGGCCAAGGGCAAGGTGTAGAACTGTTCATTTATGAGGTTTCTGCCCCTAAAATTATGATTGTTTCTGCTCTCCTATCCTTATAACAATAAATGCCTGACATACAATTGTGATAGTAAAGTTATCATATCCAAATATCTGTCAGCAATTTACTAGAATTATGATTGTCATGGAATCATCTTGTCATTCACAAAGGTTGCAGATGCTGAAAGAAGCATTATTCAGAAGTTTCTAACATGACTTTAGAATCCAGGAAATGTACCGAGGTTCAACTACTTGCTGATCTTTGGACATTGAATGTCAGTGATGGCTCTGACACCTATGCCGCCCTTATTTCTGAATCTCAAGGCCGTGGACAGCACCTGGCACCAAATGGGATCTTGACAAATGACTGTAGAATTGAAGTGTCTAAATCAAAAATGAACTTTCTCTCCTCCTACTGTGAGATTACTATTTTTTTTCTCTATTTTATATTTGCCACCTGTTGCCTGCAGGACACTGGCATTTTTCCAAACCCATATTAACATAAGAAATAGACCAGATTAATTTTTTTTTGGCTTATTGGGCAAAGGAAGAATAACCACAAAGCAGAAAATGACTAAGGGTGTTTCTTAAGCACAGCTGTTTTTGAAAGTGAAGATGGGTTTTCTGAGCCACTATCTAGAGGTCAAGATACTTCAAGTGACAAGTGTCATCAATCATTGTTGGGCACCTCTCTAGGAGTAGCTACTGATTTAGAAAAACAGTCATTGTCTGCCCATGCAACAGTCAGTCCTTGGAATGAATACACACACACACTCACACACACATGCACACACTCACACACACACACGCACACACACATGCACACACACACACACACACCCATGCACGCGCACACACACACACACATGCACGTTCACACACACATGTATGCGCACACACACGCACACACACACACATACACACACACAGACACACACACACACACGCACACATCAAATTGTGTCCTCACTCTCATTAGATTTACATGAAACTGAAGCCTAGGCAACAAGGTTATTCCCTAGACTGACATGTAGGTAAATGGCAAAGTTGGAGATGTAACCTAGATCTGTAAAACTTGATCTACAATTTGCTTACTCTGGAAATCCCATGGATCTCAGAGATAAAATAATCTCTGGAAAACTATTAGGTTTGGCTTCTTGGAAAATTGAAGAGATAATAAGCTAAGTAGGTAACAGCCTTTCTTTTGAGGTTGAAACAAGCAGAGTATGATACAAGCACACACATTAACTCTGTGATGCTCTGTTCAGAATACACAAGCTAAGATGGGAGGAGCCAGATGAAGATGACCCTGCTTATTGAACAAAGTAAGTCATTTTAAAATAAATATATACAATAAGCAAAACATTTCCTGTGGTGAGTGTGGGAAGTCCTCAGTAAATGTATGTTGTTGACATGGGTACCACCACATCACGGACCCTATCTCAGAGACAAAGAGAAACAGAAGCCTTCCCTTCTGGTCTGTGTGTGAATGATGAGAGTGTGTGTAGAAATGTTCACCATAGCTTTCTTCTCCCAGAGACTGCTCCTACTGACATTAATTAATCTGTCTCCTTGATTCAGCTGTATGCTGTAAACCCTGCCTCCTTGCTTATCTTTATGTAATAAGTGTACCTCCTTCCATTGTTTGCAAAAGCTCCACCTATCTGTTCAATTCTATATAACAAACACACTGAGCAGGGGGGAGGGGTTGTTGAGGTTTTTCCACTGAAACAGCCCAGACCACCTGACCCCAGCTTTCTGTCTGTCTGTGTGCATGTCTTTTCTTCATTCCCTCAGTAACCCAGTCAAACAGATCAAGTCCCTGGATGCCATGCAAGGACTCGGCCACTGTCAATGTCAACTGCATACACAGAAAGTGGACACATAATCTCACCACTAGCTTTGAAGGTGTTGGCATTTAAAAGCTTCTGGAAGAGGGACAGTTCAGTTTTTTTAATGATGTGAGCATTAGGAGGTCAACCACACCCCAGGGGAGGTCAGATTCCCAAGAGTAGTGGGAAACACAAACTGAACTTGATGGAAAAAGGAAGAAAGAAACTTAGTTAGGTGGGTACAGAAGTGGGAGTAGAAAGGGTAAGTGGGGGAGGAAATGGGGAAGGGAAGGATGAATATGATCAAATTATATTTTATAAAATTTTCAAAGGAGTCAAAAGAAATGTTAAATCTAAGGAGACATAAAATGGCTATGCGCTAAAGACCACAAAACATTGATGTACAGAATCAAGGAAGAAATACATCTATGAAGAGGCATGTGTTTGTGGATGAGACACAGGACAGTAATGATGTCAGCTTGCTTTACATCAATTTATAAATACTATACAAATTCAGTCAAAATTCTGAATGCACTTTACTAAAGGGTAAACTGAATCAAGAGAATATCATACCATAGAGATACATAATATAGCTAGCCTTATTCAAACAATTTTTAAAAGTAAGTAGATGTATTATCTGATTTTTGGACTTCTTATAGTGCTGTGTTAATCCAGGCAATGTAGACATGTAAAAGAATAGACACAGATATCACTGGGACAAAATAGAACACTGAGAAATACATCCACAGTATGAGACTTAATTACTAATAAATATATAAAAAGCTATTCAATACCACCCACTCTAACTACATATCCATTTGCAAAATGCCTTTGATCTACACAATTAAGTATATCCAAAAAGTAACTCAAAATCACAACTGTATATATAAAATATAATATCACAAAAAATTTAGAGGAAAATATATGTGAGGTGAATGGAACAAAGATTCTCAGATATGACATCAGAAGCATGAGCCACAAAATAAACAAATATATCCATTTCATAGCTGTAATTTACATCAAATTGGAAACCATTGTCCTGCAAAAGGCATTGATGAATGATACAAGACACCCTGCAGAAGGGAACAGAATGCCTACAAATCAGAGCTGTGATGGGGAATTTTGATGATGATCACATAAGAACTCTCATAATTGCTAAACACTCTGACACAAAAACACAATTCAAAAATGTGAAAAAAAATTAAATAGGCATCTCATCAAAGATACACACAGCATTTTCAACCAGGGAGGAAATTCAAAACCACGGATATCAGTATATATCTACTAGTGTGTGTGTATGTCGCATATGGTGTACATGTGTACATATGTGTATATTTTGGTGGTGTTTTCAAGAAACAAGACATCTTAAACATTCCTAATGGAAACATAGAATGGTCAGGGTTCTTTTACACTTAATATCTATTATTATATCTCCCAGTAATCTCACTTCTGTGTGCCCAATCTGGAGAAATGAAAATGTGTGCTCAGACCACACTATAAATGTGTGCATAGCTTCCCTATTCATAACTGTGTCAAGCTAGAAATAACTTATGCATTACTCAGTGGGTGAGTGAATCAACACAGTGGTCCATCCATACAGTAGAAAACAATACAACAAAGGAATGAGAAATGGACTGTTAACACTCAACATGGAGTGGATTTCCAAATCATTGTGCTAAACATAGAAGTTGGGGCCAAAGATAATGCCCACACATCTGTACTGGTTTGGTCTGGTGCTGCTATGTATTCAAATACTAAATTTGTACTCTAAGATCTGGTTGCTCCCAAACAAACAGATCCTCCTGTTTATAAGCTTTTACTGTGTAAACCTGTCCCCTAATTTATTCATGATTGGTTAAAAGATGACTACAGCCTGGACTGGGCAAAAGAGAGGTGGCAGAGAGAGGATTCCTGGACTTGGGAGTCTCAGGAGAGAAGAAAGGACAAGGGAGAAGGAAGAAGCTGCTATGGTACAGATGAATCATGAGCACATGGCCATAAGGGCCAGCCTGTTGGAATAGGAGTGACCTCAGCAGAACATGGCAAATGATATCTCATGGTTATTGACAAGGAAGTAGACAAAACAGCTTGGAGGAATGATATCTGGCCAGCTCTAGACTTTAAGGCTTATTATAAATATAAAGGTTTGTGCTTTATAATGATCTAAATAAACTAAATGATCTAAAGTGAGGTAGAAATTGCCAAATAATTTCTATGACAACACATACCTTCATTCATATGACATTCTTAAAAAGGCAAAATTGCACTGATAGAAGCAGATCACTGATTGATAACGTGGAAGGGAGAGAAGGATGTGACTGCCAAAGAGAAGCTTGAAAGGAATAGTTTCAGTCTGATGATATTGATCTGAATCCTGATCATCATGCTGGTTACATGAATCTACGTGTGTGTTGAAAGTCAATACATTCCTCCAAAATTCCCAATTTTACTATATGATAATGTTAAAATAAATTTAGAAAGTATATACATTTAATGCCTCTAGCAAGAATCCCCAAAGCTTACAAAGAACAATGAACCTCTCTGTTCCTCAGTCCAACTGGCTGTGAGTCAAAGGAACTCAAAAGCAGTCTGACCCTAGGCTTCTCTACAAGATAACCAATGTATTCAAGAGATATGGCAATGCCTGAAAACAGAAATAAGACAATACAATATATCCCAAGAGAAATGCTTACATTAGCAAATGCCATTCAAGAATAAAATTCAAGCACATGTCTTAGGCCAGGGACAGAGTTCAACAGGTAAAAGGGTTTATTTTTTTAGCCTGGTGACTTGGATTAACACTGACAATGCCACTTAAAAGGCAGTAGTGCTCATCCATAATCCCAGCACTCCTACAATAACATGGAAGATGTTAGAAAGAGACCTCCCAAGCTCAGGGACCAGCTAGCCTGGAGTAAAATAAGACGCTTTGCCTCAAAAAGGCAGAAGTCAAGAAACAACCTCCAAAAGATACAGTCTGATCTTCACAGAAGCACCCTGGCATGTGGATGCACACACACACAAACACAAACACACACACATACACAAATGAATAAAATATATAAAGAATGAGTGAGATATTTCTTACTTAGATCTCTTCCTATTATATTGCCAGTGTAATATCTCTTCTTGTTGTTTTTCTTAAATCATCGTACTCAATATTTACTGTAATTATTAAAATTGAAAGCTTGTGCCTTTCACAAACTGAGATAAAGTCCTAATTATGAACTCTTTAAGTATTGCTTCTGCGTTTGGCTGTTTCCTTTTGGTTGCACATTGTACCTTTTCTTTTTTTCTGTGGTTTATTGTCCAGTCTATCTCCTTGTGCATTCTAATCTAGATAGTTTCCTCAGGGACAACTCCAGTTCATCAGTTCTCTCTCTAGCTGAATCTAATCTATTTATTAGTTTAAATACTCTTTTCATCTATGGTAATATTTTTTTCCACTCTTGGAAATTCTATTCTTTACAAACATTCTAGAACTTTACCTTTAAAATGTTTCTTTTTGATCATGTATTCATCAACATTGACAAAGAAAGAAAACCAATCTGAAACTAAAATTATCCAAGTCATTGGTTAAAGAATATAGGTTTATCTCAATACACATTAAAAACATTTAATTAAAGTATAAATAAAGTATTCAGCAAACTCAGAAAATAAGAGAACATCCTTAAATAGATAAAATATAATATAAAGGAGTTGAGATGGCTCAGCTATTAAGAGCACTTTCTGGTCTTGCAGAGGACCCAGGTTTGATTCCCAACATTCACATGGTGGCTCTCAACCATCTTTTTCCCTAGTTTTTGAGAATCAGAGTCCTTTCCTGTTCACTATGAGCACTAGAACTGCACACACTACACTTAAATATACGTAGGCAGAAGACTCATGCATACCCTTGTCCATGGTTGTCCAAACTCCTGCCTCGACTTCCTCACAATAGTGGACTATAATCTCAAATTATGAGCCTAATAAACCTTTTTGTTCAGTTGATTTTATCAATATATTTTGTCCCAGTAGCAGAACCTAAAATTAAGACATCACCTTATACTGATAAGTTCAATTTCCTCTCACACATTTGTACTGACACAGACATTTGACTGTTATAGAATTAGCAAGTATCTTATTTCCAGTCAACTTTTATAGAAAGAAAATGGTATGTATCTTGCATGGTTATTAAAATCCAACCTCCTTAGTAATGGGGAAAGAAGACTGTGTCTCTCCACAGTTGTCAGCATCTTCTTCCTTTTGAACCTGGAGATATCATTTACAGTCTCCTAAACTTAGCAAAGGCCTTCAAAGGGAAATCCAATATTCTTAACCAAAAATAAATAAATAAATGAACTATAGTCAGGTCTTCAGATTAATTTCTTAAGTTACCACAAATGTCACAGGCAAAATTGGCAAATAAAAAGTTATTTACCAAATTCACTAACAAATGGGAACAAAAAACAAATCTATATTGTCTTATCTCTTTATATTTGAATATATAATTTGCCCACATTGGAGTGAAGTAATCAAATATTTCAGAATGAACTTTTTTCTATAAACTTTGTATGTTCAAATTTTTATTAGCACATTTGATTTAACATAGTGATATGTTTCATAAATACATTTCTAGTCACCTATACCATATGCTTTGACTATATTCACTCTCCTGAATCCTCCACTTTCTCTCTCTCTCTCTTTCTCTCTCTCCCCTCCCCCTTTCTGAAATCCTCTCACTTTCATCTTTTACAGATGTGCACTCACATGAAAACACACACACACACATACACACACACCCCTAGGGTTCATTGTAATATTTATCATCCTAAGTCTGGTCTGTTTCACTTAACATGATAATCTCTAGTTCTATCTATGCAAATGTCATTTCATCCTCCTTTATGACTGAATAAAACTCCATCATGTATGTTGTGGTTTGAATGAGAATATTCCCAGTACGCTCATAGGCTTGAATACTTGGTCCCAAATGAGTAGCACTATTTGAAATGATTAGGTGGTAGGCTTCGTTGGAGGAGATGTGTCATTAGGAGTGGGCTTTGAGGTTACAAAAAGCCCATTCCTGGCCAAAAGTCACTCTCTTCCTGATGCCTGCATATCCAAATGTAGAACTCTCAGCTACTACTCCAGCACCATGTTTGCCTGCCTGCTGCTATGCTTCCTACCAACATGATAATGAACTTAACCTCTGAAAATGTAAGTCCCAATTATATGCTTTCTTTTATAAGAGTTGCCATGGTGTGTCTTCACAGCAATTGAAAACTGACTAAGAGAGTGTATATGTACCATATTTTTCTTTTCTTTTCTTTTTTTTATTTATTTAATGTATGTGAGTACACTGTAGGTGTCTTCAGACACATCAGAAGAGGGCATCAGATCTCATTACAGATGGTTGTGAGCCACCATGTGGTTGCTGGAATTTGAACTCAGGACCTTTGGAAGAGCAGTCAGTGCTCTTAACCACTGAGCCATCTCTCCAGCCCCACCATATTTTTCTTTATCTACTCATGTCTTAATGAATAACTAGACTGATTCCATAGCTTATTTATTATGGATATTGAATGCTTTGGTATAATGTAGACATGTTAAAATGTTTTAACATAAATTTAGCCCCTCCCATAAAAAGACCATCTGTGGATGACTCTGTGCTGCCTGCATTTTTATGTTAATTCCACTCTCCCAGGAGGGGTTGTCTGGAATGCGGAATGAGTCACATACTCAGGTGACTTCTTATAAACCTCCCCTAATGAATAAAGGGATCAATCACTGGGTGAGTAGGAGAACTTCCAGGTTGGACAGAGGAAGAGAGGAAGCAGGAAAGAGGGATTTTTGGATTAGGGATACCAAAAGGGCAAGATGTACCTGCTAATGTCTCCTGGTTTCATGGCAGATCCTCCAGGATTCACTACCATAGAAATTAGATTTAAATTGGCTTACAAGATTAGGATTCTAGTTGTTGTGTCCAGATACTGAGTTACCATTGTTTCTAAACTAAGTTTGGGTGGTGATTTTTTTTTCTGGTAGTGACCCAACTGAGTTCCAGAGAGAAAGGTACAGTGGCAAAGGGTGGATTTGCCTGATGTGCACCGCAAAGGCTGTGGGGGCAGGAGTTTGAAGCATGGGGTTGGCATGGTAACAACCTGCCAGTGGGAACTTAGTGAGTTGGGTGGAGACATTTGTAGAACTACCGAGCCAGAGAGTTCTCCAAGACAAGAACACCCTGCTGGTGCTATGTGGCCCCGCTGAGGCTATGTGGCCCAGCCAGTGCCTCGCATAGCATGAAAACCTGCCATTCTTTTTAATATTTCCCACAACAGCCATCTGTATAAAATATAAGGTGTGTGTGAAATGAGAGATGGAGCATTCCTATAGCCCTTTATATGATTGACTATGCAAGCCATAGCTCATGTTTTAGCCAGAATGAAAGGAAACCATTTATTTACCTGTTATTTTCAAACCACACACTTCATTTATAAAAATACCTTACTGTGTATTTGACACATGTACTTCAAAACCCTCCCTACAAATCTTAAGACAGGAAATGATGGTAGTTTATTTAGTAGAGGACAGCAATTTGGAACTAAGAGGCACCAGAGTGAAGTTCTTACAGGTTAAATGGGTCTCCCACTTGCTTGTTAAGTTAAAGGTTTTGAATAATGCAACAGCTCTTAAGCTTTACCATGAATCAGAATAAACCAGAGTGTGCTCTTGAAAACATTGCTTGTGAGAAACATATGGTCAGAAAACAGGTTGGTGATGGGCAGGCTATAGGACACACAGAGGCTCAGCAGGAAAGAAGTCTCAGGAGAAAGTAGAGATATTGAACTATTCCCTTGCTTTGCTTGTTTTGCTTTGCTGTTTTATTTTATTTGAAACAGAGTCTCACTATGTCACATAGGCTGCCTCAAGCTTATGCTTATTCTCTTATCTCAGCTTCCTGAGTGCTAGTACTACAAGTGTACACTCTCACATGAGGCTTGCATTTCAATATCTGATCCATAGTGAAAAATTCAGACCTGCACATGAAATGTATTGATTCCTTGCAGTATATAAATTATACCACCGTATTTTAAATAACAAATCAGACATGCTGACACATGCCTATAATCCTAGCATTTGAGAGTTAGAGGCAGGAAGATCACAAGTTCAAGTCCAGCTTTGGCTCCACTAAAAATTTGAAGCTAGCTTGTGTTATATGGGATCCTGTTTCACACACACACACACACACACACACACACACACAGACATTCTGATACATATATGGGCTTCACCCTCCTAGAAGTTCTGTAGAGGCTTGAGAATCTCAATTATAATGAATGAGTTGTGGATAGTGCAAATGCTGCTGTCCTAGGCACATTTTGAGGAGCACTGGGCTGGCTCAAGGTTGCTATATGTACTGGTTTCTGCCAGGTACCCATAGGATCATCTTTCTCACTTGCTTTAGATCCTTCTTCAAAAATCCATTGTAGTCTAGTGACTTAGAACATTAAGTAACCTGCATGCCTTTGTGATAAAGAGCCCACCAGAGAAAAATCTTTTTTCTGGTAGTTGGAACTATATGCAGATATTCAGGACCCAAGCATAGTGCCAAGTATTTAGAGTAAGGGTTTTTTAAAAGCAAAAACCACTATCAGGTATCTTGGTCAGCAGCTGTAAAGAGAGGCTATGTACAAGCAAGCAGTTTAACAGAAGGTAAGATAAACTAGCTGGAAGGGAAAGTTTGCACAAGCAGGCAGCTTAATGGAAGCTAAATTCTCTGGGGCATCTTGACCTCGTATTGCTAGAATAGAGTTGAGTAATTTTTCACAGGATTCTCCATCAAGAAGATAAAATTCTAGTTAAACCTAAAATGGCCTCAGCAAAAGTACAAGATGGAGGAATTTCTGTACTGTCCTGCCCTATCACAACTTTGCAGTCCTGAAAAAATGACATTTGATCTTCATTTCTACCTATATTGACTGAGGTTCCCTGAAAATATAATGGCACTGGAAAGAAATTTGACTGAGAACTATTGAACATCTAACATTTGTGAATGAGTACTTCACCATCTTTAAATGGGCAGTCAAGATGAAGATGACTGTCATTAAATGAGCTAAGACACAATGGACTCATGGAGAGCAAAAAATAGACACAGATGAGACACAGCAGTTGCTACTGACCATTCTTAGCTCTCATGGGTACGAATGGGATGCACTGGAAGTGTCTTCTTTGGCTAACTGGGCTTCCTGGTGCTTATTTGTCATCTTGAAAGCATATATAGTCACAGAGTAAAGGAGAATGTTGAAGACTATGTTCCCCCCACATTCTTCTTTGACTTTACCAAGCAAAATATTTGCTACACTGAGTCTCAGTTTCCTTAGCTGTACAATGGGGCACTAGTCTTAAATGCATACCAGAAGGTCCTGTATTCACTCATCTCAGCCACCTCATAGTTCCTGTGTTAACCAGAGAAGCCCCAAGAACAGCATGTGTGAACAAAGTCCACATATAATGCAAAGCCTCCTGTAATGTTGCAGCTCTGAGAATGGGGCTTAAACCCACACTGGACTTCCTGATTCCCACCTATGTGAGGTTTGAGAAGGATGCTCCCTGACCCCAGAGTCAAGTGCTCTCCTCTTTAGTCATTGCTTTTCTTGGAAGAGCAGAAGCTCATCCATATTGAAGCCATCTCTCTCTCTCTCTCTCTCTCTCTCTCTCTCTCTCTCTCTCTCTCTCTCTCTCTCTCTCAACTGCATTTCTGAAGCTCTGGGCCTTCTGCAGTGACAGTAGCATACCCAACAGCAGGCTCAGAAGCTTCCTTTCTGTCTTAGTCAGGACTACTTCTGCTGTGATAAAGCAACATGATCTTTTGATGGGGAGAAAAGGGTTTATTAGGCTTACATTTTCAAATTGCTGTTCATCATTGAAGGAAGTCAGAACCTGGAGATAAGAGCTAACTTCGAGGACATGGAAGTGTGATGCTTACCAACTGGTTTGCTCCTCATGGTTTGCTCAGCCTGCTTTCTTATAGAATCCAAAAACAGCAGCCCAAGAGTAGCACCATCCACAATGGACTAGGCCCTCCCCAATCAATCATGAATTAGGAATGTCCTATAGGCTTCTCTACAATCAGAAGGAGACATTTCCTCAATTGAGGTTCTCTCCTCTCAGATGACAATAGCTTGAGTAAAGTTGACATCAAACTAGAGTGTTTTGGGTTTCCCTGGTGCTGTTTGTATTCTAACGTTAGTTCTGCTTCCTCAAGAGGGGTTGTCCCAACAAGAAGTGGATCACATTCTCAGGTGATTTCATGTGAAACGTCTCCCCATTTGAACTGGTCAAATAAAGGCTAGAGCCTGTGATTGGGCAGTGGAAGGGAAAAGTGCTGGAGGTTTTAGAGAGTGGGGTAAGAGAGGAAAGAAGAAAAAGGAAAATGGAGGAAGAGAAGATAGAAGAAAGATGGAACAGAACAATGTGGCCTGTAGAAGCCGTAACTAACAAGGGATCTCATAGCTGAGGAACGGAGTAGTGTAATGGTAAATCTGTTCAGTCTAGGTGTACGGCTTATTGATATTGTAACTGAGTTGTGTTTTTGCATGGGCTTTTGGGGATTAGAGATTTACTACAACAAATTGGCACCCAAAGTGGGTTCCAGACTGAGCCTTACGTCTTCTCTGCTCTCAGCCCCCACACACCCACCACCCACCTCCCGCAGAGAGCTTTTCCTTTCCACAGCCTCCCTTGTTCTCTTAAGCCATAGGGAGGCCTGAGCACTCGTCCTCCCTTACAAAAGGAGAAAATCTAACTTTACACTACAAGTAGATCAGGGCTCAGTCCAGGTAGGGATTTCTCCTCCCTGAATGCTTTCTCTCAACAAAACCCACTGTCCCCCATAGTGAGAGAAAAATCCTCAGCAGAAGGTTGGTTGGACTCGCGTTACTGCCAGCTCCTCCCTCTGTTTTAGTGCATTTGCCAGGCTTCCAACCCTTCTTCCCATTCTTGTTTGATGACATCTCTTCCCCTTGTCCCCTGTTCCAGGGCAGGCTTGCTAGTTCACCTAAACCAGACTCCTTCCACTTCTCCATGTGGAAGCTGGATTTCCTAGACACATTAACATCCAAGTCCACAGTGCAGGATGTGTTGCTGCTGGAAGTGCTTTCTAAGAAAGGCAAAGCTAGGGGTTGGAAAGACAGCTTGGTTGGTAAAGTACCTGTCGTACAAGCATGATGGTCTAGGGTCAATCCTCAAAACTCACTGCGGAAGAACCAACTCCAAAGAGTTGTTCTCTGACATCTACACACATATCATGGCATGTGTTCACCCACAAAATCTCTCAATCTCTCTCAATCTCTCTCAATCTCTCTCAATCTCTCTCCCTCCATATTAAAATAATAATAATAAAATAATAATAATAATAATAAATTTTTAAGCCAAGCATGATGTCACATCCTACTAATCTCGGCTCTAGGGAGGCTGAATCAGGATCTCTGGGGTTCATTAGCTAGCTAGTCTAGCCCACTTCATGAGTTCCAATAAAAAGAGACCCTGTCTCAAAGAATGAGGGTAGATGACACCTGAGACTATCCTCAGGCCTCCATGGGTGCACATACACACACATGCATATGTATACCTTGTTACACCTATACATATAAACATACATGTATACACAGAGAAAGAGAGTTTTGTTGGGACACAGATACACTTTCACACTCTTCCAACATTTGCTCACTGAGGCTTACAGACAAATCCTACATCACAGCCTGTGTCATACTACATGAACTCACTCGCCCTATCCAGCCCCACTTTAAGATGTACATCTCTGAGCCCTTGGTGGCATTATTTGTTTTTCTTTTTTTGGTTAATAGTCTGAACCTAAAGTGATATCTGACTTTGTTACTCATTTATTATTTGATACTCAAAAAATTGTTTCCCTTTTTCCTGTCTTAATTAAATAAATGTAATAATAATATCCATTTCATAGCCCTAGTGAGAATTGATAAATTGTTAAATGAGTTTATTGCAAACTCTTTACCATCTCATTAGTGTTATTGTCCCTAGACCATATCGAATAGTAGTTACTCAATGGAGGTATTCAATATTGAATTACTTTGTCTTGGTTTGTGTCTGTAGTCAACAAATCAGGACACCTTCTGGGACTGGCAGTTCATCCAGTGCTGGACCTGAGGCTGTGCTATCTATGACTGGCTACTGTACTCTTCATCTGGAACAACCTTATTCCTCTTCCCCTCTCACGTTCATCGTCAGTGATGTGATTTTATCAGCATCAATTCCAATACATTGAAAGACCCCTCCAGAGAGGAGACCCTCACTCCAGTCTCAGGGTTACACGACCCCCACGAAACTCACGAGAGATTGATCTTGCTGCAAACACACGAGGTTTATTCGGGGAAACCAGTGCACTGGGGCCGAGCTCGTAACCCACACAGGAGCAGAGGAGTCAGACCCCTAGCTCAAGAAGTGTAGGGTATTTAAAGGAAAAAAAAAACACAAACCAGGGGGAGTGAGGGGGAATTCCAATCCAAGTTACTCAGTCAGTCAGGGAGGGGAACATATTCTTTTTTAGGAATGTAATCTCACTTAATCATCTACTGACTCATCTACCAGTCAGCAGGGTGGAGAGCCTCGTGAATCAGTTGACCTTCATTCCTAGTTCTACCCTTATTCATGAGGGGCAAGTTTCGGGAATGAGAGCCTGGAGGCTCTGAGTCAGTCAAGTTTCTGGAACCTAGAGCTCTGAACCGGCTGATTAGTGTTTTTAGCTTAGGAATCTAGAGAACTTTTTAATTTTTTCTCATTTTTCATACTTTTCAACATGTCAACTTTAGTTATAATATGTTACAGCCATTATGGCCCAGGTCACCATCATCTTTAGCCTGAACAACTTCAGTACCAGTTGTCTTCTGTTGGCTCTTGTTATGCACCAAACTACCCAAAACTTGCTGGCTTAAAACAACATTATGTAACCCACAGTGTTATGGGTCAAAGAAGTGAGCTGGACTCTTCTGTCTTTTCTGAACTCAATCCTATTCCTGTAGTATGTTTTCTGATTTGTCTGGGGATACTCTGGTCTCTGGTGGCCTCTGCTGGGACATTTTCTCTCTAGTCCATTTGACTTTTCTGTTCCAGTAGATCAGTCCAAATACATTCACTTAGCAGCTGTATTATTATTCAAGTAGACATCAAGGTTTCTTGATTTCTGAGATCAAGAGAACCATAATCTTCTACCACACTTCATCAAAGAAAGAAAATCACAGTTTCAGCATAGATCTAAGCTGCGAGGAGACAGACCTCTATTTTTTTAAAATAAGACTTAAAAGATCATTGTGTAAGAAACATGGAGAGTGAGAAAGAAAACATGCTTGTGAGTGAGCAACTGGTCCTAGCCTTTCCTTGTTTTCTTCTCCCTTACTTTATTCCCATCCACTCTGCACAAAATTCAGAAGGACCTTATGAAAATGCAAATTTTTCCAAGTCATACTCTTACCTAGCATCATCTATGGCTTCTCATTGCTTTTGAAATAAGATGTGACTTTTTTTTATTATAGCCTGAAAGGTACATGCATTGTCCTCTCCTTTTCATCCCATTTACCTGCTTGTTCTGCTCAACCTTCCTCACTTTCTCCCTGATCTTCCAATGGGATGCTGGTCAGCCTCAGCCCTGAGCCTAGCTTCTCTGGCTGTCTGGAGGACTTTTTGTCCCTGCAGTTCTTTGAGCCAGGAACAATTCTGGGTCAGAGTTTTGACAGTGGGATGGCAACCCCATCCTTTTACTTGATGCCTTGTCTTTCTACTGGAGATAGATGCTATGAGTTCCCTCTCCTCATGGTAGGGCACTTCATCTAAAGTCCCTCCCTTTGAGCCCTGAGACCTGAGAGTCTCTCACCTTATAGGTTTCTGGTACTTTCTAGAGGGTCCTCCCACCTCCCCACCACCACCACCATGGTTGCATATTTGCATTCATTCTGCTGGCTCTCAGGGTTTCTCTCCTATCTCCCCAACCCCTATACCTGATCATGTTTCACTTTTCCCCTACCCCCCTCTCCCACCCAGGTCCCTCTCTCTGCCTCCCATGATTATTTTCTTCTACCTTAACAAGTGGGATTGAAGCATCCTCACTTGGGTTCTTCTGCTTGTTGACTTTCTTGAGGTCTGTGGATTTTATCCTAGGTATTTTGTACTTTTTTGGCTAATATTCCCTTAATAGTGAGTACATGCCATGCATGTCCTTTTGGGTCTGAGTTACTTCACTCAGGATGATATTTTCTAGTTCTATCCATTTGCCTGCAAACCTCATGATGTTCACATTCTTAAAAGCTAAATAATATTCCATTGTGTAAATGAACGACATTTTATGTATCCATTCTTCTGTTGTGAAACATCTGGGTTATTTCCAGCTTCTGACTGTCACTGAACTTAGTGGAGCATGTGCCCCTGTGGTACAGTAAGGCAACTTTTGGTTATATGTCCTGGCTCCTTCGTAACCTCTGAGTTTCAACTTCAAATTATCCACTCAGTTTAAAAGAAGCCCTTGTTGTTCTTCCAGTGTGGCTTCTCCACTTTGAAAATCACAGTGACATTGCAGCAGTATTCGAAGAGGATGCTGTTAAGGGTTATTCATTCCTTCAGAGAATACAATGTTGTTCTCATGAAATCAGGTTAATTCTCCTGGGACTGTGCTAGCAACAACAGAAATGGGTGGCATAGAGAGTTCATTACTTACATTTTTGTCTTTCTGAATGTTCCCAGTTGCCTTTGTACCATGAGGTTTTTCTCAGAGGTCAAATAGATGTTAGACCTTTGCTCTTGAACTTCTGAGTCTATAGAACAATGAACAAAAAATTAAACCTTTCCATTATATATCATTCAATCTCGTCTTCTTCCATAACAACAGAATATGTATTAAAATGCACTCTAACCTTACCTTTGTCTCTTCATAATATTCTACTATATCAGGTGTCATTTCTGTCTCCCTTCTCCCTTCTCCCTTCTCCCTTTCCTTCCCTTCTTCTATCTCTGTATTGATCTTGATCTTGATTTCTCTCTATCTCCACTTAAAATGTGAAACCCAGAGCCTCCTGTGTCTTGGTCCTAGGCTCAGAGTGTCAACTGATTCCCAGCTCATAGTAAAGGCCGAATAATATCAGCATCAATGGCAATTTTGCTGAGTCACAGTGCCTGCTGAGCTCCAGATTAAACACTAGATTCTTGTTATCTTAGGTTGTCAGTGCAGCAATTGTAGCAGATAAACATTTTCATCCCAATTTTATAGTTGGAGAAATTGAAACCTAGACAGGCTGATGCTCTTTGGAAACAGTAAATCTCTGTAGTCAGCAATTGTTCTTTCTTTGCCTTGTACTTCTCAAGATGTTTTTCATTGCAATGTGTCCTTTGTTAGTTTTGCTTTGTATCTTTGTGCACAGAAGTGGGTTGAGCCTTATAATTGGTGCCTTGTTCTGTGTCTTTGAAGTGTCCAATTTACTGCTGACTGCAGGAAATCAACTTCTTGCAAGTAGAAATATTGTTGGTATACCAGAGCTTCAGTCTCTGCTCCACCTCTTCTCTCTAAGCTGAGACTGTCTGTGAGACCTGGTCACTGTCATGAGATGATGGATAATAGGTGTATTTGAAGACACTTCTGACTCAGAGAGGGGAGACTCACTGCAGAGCTCACCACTTTCCACAGGTATAAATAGAGAAGCACAAGTAAGACATAGGCAGTGTTATGCACCCAGTGATATCTGCCACTTCTGGCAGATTACACCAGCAGCCAAGAACATCTGTAGAAGGTTAGTCTTCTTATTCTTTTATGACCCTTTCTCATCCAAAACAGATATAAGAAATCATGGAACCAAAGGAACTAACATTTACAGTCATATTATCCAAAATGTGGGCTGATCTCATAAGCCTAAGGTCAATATCAAGAATCCCCATTTCCAGAAATGATCTATTTTCCTGAAACTCTATTTTGATATCAAATAATAGGCACTTGTGAGAATAAAGTACTTTAAAATGCATCTGAGTTTTCTTCATATGCAACAGAGATATCTGCCATATGTGTTTAATGCTCTCTATACAACCCTTTCTTATGTGGACAGTAGAGCCTCATATTTCAACCTTTTGTCCATCATGTCCATTATGTCCTCAGGCCATAGAAATTCTTTAGTCTTCCTTCCTCCCAACTTCAGTCTTTATACAAAAACTATCAGGTACACTGTGTTTCATCATGAAGGATGTTCTAGCTATCTCTGCTCTTAGCTAGTGTCCTTTATTTGAGAACTTCTTCCACTAACCCCTGACTGATCCATCTCCCAGTACACCTGCTCTTA
The DNA here is from genome assembly GCF_008632895.1 of Mastomys coucha. NCBI lineage: Eukaryota > Metazoa > Chordata > Mammalia > Rodentia > Muridae > Mastomys > Mastomys coucha. The sequence continues at coordinate 213,207,052 of NW_022196905.1, forward strand.
ACACATAACTATTATAATACTATTACTATTGTTTGCATTCATGATTATTTCTTTAAAATCTATCTACTCCCTGAAGTTATAAACAGTTTGGGTGTGGTAACTATGACTCTCTGGGGCTTTCTGCCATCACTATTCTTCCAAAGTCTTTCTAGTTGGTACACACAAGAGTTTAATTAGGTTTAGTTGACTGATTGAACAAATGAGTGGATAGCAATCTTGTTTGAATCTTTCTAGTCATGGTAATCTGTTGTCTTTGTGGCAGATTAACAAGCCCATAAGTGTGAAAATTGACAGACTCTGAGAGGAAGATATTAACACTCATCTTGTCAGTGAGCTTGTTTTCAATGACTGTAAGAGATGGTTATGTTAAATGCAGTAGTGGTGATATTCATTGCACAAACTTTGTGAAGACTAGATGAAGGTGGTGACCAGATGAGAAGTGTTTCACAAGTGTCAGTAATTATGCTTACTGTCAGAATGTACCAACGTATCAGAACAAAGGATCATGTTCTGAACATTTAGGGACTATTATGGAAACCTTTCTTCTAAGTATTGGTCAAATTCACCAGAAGTCTAAGGGTAAAAAGTGCTCAACTCCCCCTTGAAACCCTGGGAGGCTGACCCATGCTTAATGAGGGATTCACAGTCTTCTTTCACTTTCTTTAGTTCTATCTGTTTGTCATCCCTTCCCCACCTCTCAGTTCTTGGTATCAACTGAGTTCATCCAGCAAATACAGAGGAAGATGAAAACATTCAAGATCACCCCACAGAGAAAAGTCCTTTCCCATGGCTCATTGACATTACCAATTAAATGCATCCCTTCATATGGCTCTCAGCTTCCCCAGAAAAATGGTCAGAAGCATCCCTCAGAAGCTACTCTCACACCACCAAACACACCTAGACTCCCAGGTTCACCACCTCGCCTTCCTACCCATTATACATCAACAACACCCACATCATTCCTCTACTGTGTATTCAGAGTCCCACATAAAGGTAGGATCCTGCACAGGTGCTTCCTCTCTAAACACCAAGCTTCTCATCTTGAATGGAAGCTTACACACCCACACACAAAGAAGTAGGTCTTCTAATAGTGGTCAGAAGAAAGAGATTTGATACAATTAGGTACCTACTAGATGTTCAAAAAACTATTAAGTTCAGTTCCAAATATCTGTGGATATTGTTAAAAGCACAAGTCACTAATTATGCACAGAGAAACAGAACATCTCAAACAAGGACTCTAATTCAGAGTCTGTACAAGCATCAATCATCAACAGTCCTTATACAGTTGTCAACTAAACAGCCCTGGCCTCCCTTCTAGAAGGCAGCCTGGTCATATCCAACCTGTGTACATGATGAGGCTTTCCCCCTATCTCTTCTCCTACCACCAGCTCCAAAAGATGCTTTGGTAAGACTACAGTCTTTCCAAGGACAAAACCTTTGCCTGCCTAATTTTATGCTGACAGGTAGCCAGCCCTCAAAAGGTTGTCTGTGAGCCAGCTCAAGGCTGGTTGTTTACTCCACGTGGTTAAGCTAGAATGGGTCATTACTCTCACTCCGTACTTGGCAACTAGGTTGTGTGATTTCCTCCCAGGACATAAATAGATTCCCTGAGGAAGAGTCTTTGTTTTATATCACTAATGAAAATAACAAGGAGATACTGATAGGGTATGTCTTAAGGTCTATGCACAGAAATCTGATGTCGTTTTCAATATCCAGCCTATAGCATCCTCATTATGAAATATGTATTCAATTCTTCCTCCTATAACCCTTTTACTTCAATTTTCATTTAAAATATGATTTGGGGACTAAGGAAATGGTTCAGAGGAAAAGTGCTTTCCACGCAAACATAGGAGCCAGAGCTCAGATCCCCAATACACATGTAAAAGGCTGAGTGTGGCAGCAAGGACCTGTATATCTAGCAGTAAAGAACAGCTTGGGGAGATTTATAGGCTCGCTACCCATTTAGCCTAGCGGACACATTAAGCCTCAGGTTTACTGAGGGACCCTTTCTCAGAAATAATATATGCAAAAGCAATGGAGAAAGATAGCAGATGTCTTCTTGTGGCCTTCACACACACACACACACATGTACTGGCTAGAACATTCATTAGTGCACACACACACACACACACACACACACACACACACACACATACCAAATTAGACTCCAGAACTCCACCTCTGGGTAAATTTCTTAAATAGGTATCTCAATGGGTAGAACGGCTCCCCTGCACAGCATATTCTAGCAGCCAGGGTAAGCCACACTGCTCATTAGAATGCAGCAGTGATAAGTTCATACTTGTCAACACTTACCGCATGCTACACAGAGTAAAGAATCACACTTCAGGAGAAATAACATTAAGATGCTGAATTGTAATCAAACCTTCTCCTTCTTAAGGACACTGAACACTCCTCACCATTATCTTGCCAATTCCTACAAGCTGTTCACTAATTTGTCTTTGGCACATACATACAATAAAATTTGTTCCACTGCAAAAAAAAAAAAAAAAAAAAGGTCACCATTTTTGGGGAAGGAACATGTTGCTGGAGCCCCAAAAGACAAATACTGTATATCTCCTCTCATTTTGGTTACCAGATTTGACATGCATATATACAGAAGATCATGTATAACATAAAAATACTAGTAAATTTGGTTAAAAGGAAAGGGGACCGTCATGAGGGGAAAGAGTTCAGAAAAGGAAGTGGGGGGTGCAGGGGAATGCATTCAACACACAATATGCATATGTATAAAACCTTATTTCTAATTTGTTATAAAGATATAAATCAAATATTAAAAAGTAAAGTGAGCAGCTAACCAGCAGGGAGCCATTGTTCCCTTTGGGGTCCCAACTCTCTAATGCAGCCCAAACCAACTTCTGACCTTCTGAAATCTGAGATATTAAAACATCCAATTATAAACAGATAAACAGATAGATGATGATAGATGCATACTAGACAGACAGACAGACAGACAGACAGACAGACAGACAGACAGACAGACAAAGTGTTTACCAAACCAAACCCCTATGAAACTGACAGCCACAAATTGAAGAAACCATGTTGGGATACCCAAAAGTCCTGTTAACAGACACCTAAAAGAATGTCATTAAAACAATGTGGTATCTTCAATGCAACTAATGTGCTCTCTTCTGTTCTAACAAGGTCATGAATAATAGATGAAGGGAGTTTTGTCTGTTTTAATTAATTTGGTCTTGAAGTGAATTCAATCCAATACAAAATTAGCAGGCAATTAAGACTCATTGGCCCAAATGGACAAAAATGTACCAACGTTATTGGTTAGAGAAGCAAAATAGAAATGGACAGGGGCCATGGTACATTCTCCCAAAGCAAAGCCAGGAAAAGGAAAGGGAATCTGCCATTTCCCACAAGGAGACAGCTTGCCTTCTTTTCCCATCCCAGAACTGATTTCTTGCCTCCTCACTAGGAGTTTCTGAATACATATGTTAGGACATTCTCAGAGAAATGCCTGATGAGTGTCAAGATTATAGGCTAGAGAGATGACTCGGTGGGTAAGTTGCTTGTTGGATAATCGTGAAGACCTAGTTCAGAGCTCTGAGACTCACATTAAAGTCAGTCATGGTGGTATATATCTGTGATCCCAGCACTGGCAGGCCAAAGATAGGCCAATCCCCAAAGCTTGCTCCCCAGACATACTAGCCAATCGCAAAACTCCAGATTCAGTGAAGACAGCAGGCCTCAAAAAATAAGGTGGATAGTGATATCAGAAGATAGTTGCCATCAACCTTTGGCTTCTGGACAGATGTGCATAGACTTAATATGTATGCATGCACACGTGTGCATTTGTGTGTGTGTCTGTGTGTGTGTGTGTGTTTGTGTGTGTGTTTGTGTGTGTGTGTGTGTGTGTGTGTGTGTGTGTGTGTACAGAGAGAGAGAAAGAGAGCAAGAGAGAGATTTTAATTCATTGGTTTTATTTTTGTTGTTTTGTTTTAGAAATCTTCAAATAATTCTTGAGAACTAGCGCTGTACCTAAGCACTGATATAATTATCAACAGCATTCTTAGACATATACAGTAAATACATTTAGTTCTAAGGAATCACCAAAGTTTATTAAGCACATGAGTTTTGCAGATTCTTGGCTCCATTATCCACTTGGCAATTACATATAATGTTATAATAGTTTATCTCAAAATAGTGCTTTTCTTCCTAAAATAGTAAAAATATACTATTGCTTTTCTTCAGTCTGCGTGTTTAATGAGCACTTTTTACTTAACCTTTTAGAACTGGGAAGACATAAACACTTAAAATTACTTTAAGGGTGCACACTGTGGAAATGCTTGCTGAGACACTCTGTCCAGCAGTGGAAGCAGAGCACAGAGACATCAGGTCATGCCCAGCCCTTGCTGTGTTATGGACTTGGGAGAGCTGGCCCCATGGCAATGAACATTTACAAGTAAAGATGTTTATAGGAAAGCATGTACAGTGTAAACACCACAATGTCCAGTGCCACTAAGATGAATGAATACATGTTGGAGAGGAAGGGAAGAGAGAAGCAGAATATGCAGAACAGACTGCAATTGGTAAACGAGTCAGCAAGATAGTTTTCTGACTTTTGGATTTGATTGTTTGTTTTGTTTTGTTTTGTTTTTTCTTTTCTGATATTTATTTTTCTTTTTTTATTTTATTTTAGGGGAGGAGATTACAAGGGAGAGGGTAGATAGAGAAGAACTGGAAAATAAGTAAATTGGGGTGAATAATGTGAAATTTCCAAAGATTCAATTAAAATTATGCTTAAAAATTACTTTAATACCCACTTATCAGTGAGTACATACCATGTGTGTTCTTTTGTGACTGAGTTACTTCACTCCAGATGATAATTTTTAGTACCATCCATTTGCCTGTGAATTTCATGAAGTTATTGTTTTTAATAGCTGAGTAGTGCTCCATTGTGTAAATGTACCACATTTTGTGTATCCACTTCTCTGTTGAAGGACATCTGGGATCTTTCCAGCTTCTGGCCATTATAAATAAGGCTGTGATGAACATAGTGAAGCATGTGTCCTTGTTATATGTTGGAGTATCTTCTGGGTATATGCCTAGGACAGATATAGCTGGGCCCTCAGGTAAAACTATTTCCAATTTTTTGAGGAACCACCAGACTGATTTCTGGAGTGGTTCTACGAGCTTGCAATTCCACCAGCAATAGAAGAGTGTTCCTTTCTCCACATCCTCGCCAGCACCTGCTGTCACCTGAGTTTTTGATCTTACCCATTCTGACTGGTGTGAGGTGGAATCTCAGGGTTGTTTTGATTTGCATTTCCCTGATGACTAAGGATGTTAAACATTTCTTCAAGTGCCTCTTGGCCATTTGAGATTCCTCAGTTGAGAATTCCTTGTTTAGCTCAGTACCCCATTTTCAATAGTGTTATTTGGGGTTATTTGGTTCTCTGAAGTCTAACTTCAAAAAGCAAAAAGCTCCAAATACCCACGATAAAATTCACAAACCATGTGAAGCTCAAGAAGAAGGAAGAGCAAAGTGTGGATGCATCAGCCCTATTTAGAAGAGGGAACAAAATAATCATGGGAGGTGGAGGGAGGAAGGGATTGGAAGGGAGAGAGAGGAAAGGGGAGGGGAAAGGGTGTCAGGATCAGGTGTGGGAGGAGATGGAGAAGTACAGAGGGTCAGGAAATTAAATGAAGGTGTGTAGCAGTGAGGGATGGAAAACTTGCAATAGCCACTAGAAAGTCCCAGATGCCAGGAAAGCAAGAGGCTCCCAGAACTCAATGGTGATGGCATTAGCTGAAATACCCAACATAAGGGAGAGAGGACCCCTTCTTCCTATTGAATACATAAAGCAAGTCATATACTGAAACAGTAAGTTCTTTTCCTAATGTCACACAGCCACCCTCAAAGAAGAGCTAGGACTTGAGCCTAAGAGGTATGCCCAACCAGTAATGGTCAGCATGGTTCGCATGTAGCCAAGGATAGCTACGAATATAGCCTAACCCAAAAATCACAAACTTGGTTAAAATATCACGTGTTTTGTGACCTTTTTATAACTTGATTGAATAGTTCTAAAGTGTGAACTTCATGGATGCTGTGCTGCAATGACAAATGGTTGAACATGCTTGGCAGATAATCCAGCTTCAAAGATGCTGCCTGACAGCCTTGTTCTCAGAATGGAATACTTGTCTGATCCAAGCCAAATGCTAGACCAAGACCTTGGCTTCCTCATCAAGATACAATTACACTATTTTCTCCATACATGAACTTCTTCTAAGCCCAATATTTCTCCTCCATGGGATGTGTTCAGCATGGTAAATGGAGAACAACAATGAGCCCTTTTCAATGGCTTCTCTTTGAATGTCCTAAGATGGCAATGCTGCTCATGTCTTCTCAGAGTCTGACTCTCATTTTACACATACTCTATACTCTCACCTTTGGGATTATCACCTGTTTAATGAAAGAACCTTTCTGAGCTTCACCCCAGACAATGATTCGACATAGCAACTCTAAGAGAGCATCAACCATTTAGTTTCTTTCTCCAAGATGGTGTAGATATATTGCAAATCAGTGGGTTAGGTCAATTCTGTCCAAAATATATTCTGTGTCACCCTCTCTGTAAGATTTACTTCTTTTGTCATTGTTGTTATTTAATCTTTTCTTTGGCATTCAAGTAATTATAGTTAGCAAAATAGGAAGCCACATGGTAACAAAGGCCTGAAACTAAATGCCATGACTTAGAAACTTTATAGATATCTGTAAACTGGGACTTGGTATTCCCCCAAGAACACTTATAGCTCATACACTCTGGGGAAATGCCAGATTATGCCAGCCACTATGTAGTCTAGACATTGTCTCTCCTGAAGTCTTAAATTCCATCTCTAATTTTTAGAGTGTTCCACTCCAGCTGACCACAATATTCATCCAGCTTCATGGTCACATTCTCTGCTGGGTTCTCCAACCCTACAACAGTGGTTTTGTACCTATCATTTCCTCTGTCTTCTCTTGTCTATTTGATCCCATGTCTATTACTCCTCATAGCTAGCTCAAATCAAATCATCTCTCCATGTGTAAAAGGAATACATCAAACCACACCTCAAGGGCCAGGAAGACGACTCAGCCAATAAAGAGTTTACTTCACAAGGATGAAGATCCGAGTTTAATCCTCAGAACTTACATATAAAAGGTGACTGTGATAGTACATCTTTGTAATCCCAGTGCTGGAGATACAAAGACAGGAAGATCCCTAAAAATCAATGGTCAGACAGTATAGCCAACTTGGTGAACTCTAGGCCAATGAGAGACTCTGTCTCAGAGGAGGTGGACAGCATTCCTGAGGATTCATTCCAGAGTACACTCTGGCCTCAACATGCTTGCACACCTCCATGCACCCCCATGTAGATGAACATGCATACATACATATGCACATATACAGGAAAAATTTCATAAACCTACATGGTATAAAATTTTAGAGGGAAACATGGGCAGAAAAATCTTTGTGACCTTGTGTTAGGCAACAATTCTTTAGCTATGACACTGAAAGGATGATCTGTTTTTAAACCTGATTCATTTCATCAAAATGAAGAACATTGCTTTTAAAACAAAGTTCTTAAGAAACTGAAAAGACAAGCCACAGACTAGAAAGAAAATGAATTACAAATGATGCCAGGTAAATGTCCGGGTCCTGCCTCCAAGGCAGTCCCTTTCATTTACATTAAAAGCACATATGTATGTATATGACGTAGCATGCTAGGCACATTTTCTACTCTTGGGTCTGAAGCAAAAACCTTAGCCTTGTAAAGTTCCTATTCTAAATGTGCCATTTCAGAATACTGTCAAGCATAGATTCACACTTGACTTGTCTTTTTTTCTTGCATCAGTGTGCCTTGTGGATTCATTCCCCCAAGTAGCTACTGCTACTTGTATGTATGCTGCTGATACGCTCCATTGCAATACCTCTGGTTCATGCCACCATCTTTGCCTCCTAAATGTGCACTCTGGATTTAGATGCCTTTCCTGCCTTAGGGGTTTTTATATGTAGCACCCAGAAGGATCCTCCTGAACCAGAATTCTGATCATACCACATTCCTCACTCCCTCCATCAAAATAAAAAGATCATCTTTAAAGTCCCAATGAAGCCCAATGACATATGTCCATGTCCCACCTTCCTCAAGACCCTAGCAAACATTTTTCTCTTCACTTTCTCTGCTATAACAGTCCAAACTTTCTTGCTGAGTTACAAATGGGACAGATGAGGATTCTGCCACAGGGTATTTGCACTTGATTCTGTCTGCATCTAGAATTATTTTCTTTAAATGTCTGCACAAATATAACCTCACCACTGGGACCTTCCCTGACCATTTTATGTGAACTAGAAGTTGATTGCCCTGGAGTTCCTTCGACTACTGTGTCGGCTTCATTTTTTCCACTGTTTTCATCACCACTTGAAAAATATCCATTGATTAATTGATTGTGCCTACCTCAGCAAGCCATTAAGGCCCTGGAGAACAAGTGTCACTTTTCACAGCTCTATTTCAAATGCCCAAGATAATGCTGGTATATGGAAGTACTTGGAAGATATTTGTTGAAGGAATAAACCAATTTTAATTCCCTCCCTCCCTTTCTCTCCCTCTTTTTTGTCTACCTCTGAATGTCTTGTTTATACATGACTGTGTACAAGAGAATCCACATGCGTGTGGTATGAGCAGAGCGATAGCCTCATTCCACTCCTCAGGACACATCTACTATCCTTTGGTTTGAGACAGTTGAGGTGCTGTCTCATTAGTCTCCCATTTGAGTTTCCTCTTCCAATATCTTCCATAATATCAAACAGCATAATTAATGCCTCTAGTCCTAATAACAACCCAAATTGTGCATTTACTACCATGGAACTCATCAACTAGACTGTGATGTCTGGCCAGTGAACTCCAGAATCCACCAACCTTTGCATCTCCAGCATTTGGCATCACATCTGATGTTTTTATGGATTCTGAGGATCAAACAGGCTCTCATGCTTTCACAGCAAGCACTATACTGTCTGAAATGTTTCCGCAGCCAAACTAACTGCTGTTAAGTGGTGTACGATTTCGTTTTCCCTTGGGAACTCACACATAGTCACAGAGCTAGCAGACACATGCCTAAAACATAGCACACCAACTCACAGGGTAGTTCCTGTCATTCACCGAGGGTTCCCAGTCTCCTGACACATCCACTGCTGCCTATTTTAAAACACTGGGGTAGCTCAGAAAATTAAAGGAGAGTTCCCAGTGTCTCAGAGACTGGACATGGACATCTCTTGAGTCCTCATCCTGCTGTTTCCGTGCTGTGCTTCCTCGGATGGGTCACTTTTTCCAAGTCTATGTCCTTATTTCTAACTACAGAGATATGTAAATAATTTGGGTTGTTATGAAGACTAGAGGCATTAATTATGCTGTTTGATATCCCGGAAGCTATTGGAAGAGGAAACTCAAATAGGAGGTTAATGGGATCATCACAGGTTGATAGAAGAATCAGGATAGAATCATCCATAAGAGAAACCTGGTAAAAAGAAAGGTATCCTAAGGGGACATATAGCCCAGACAGCATCAGGGTGGAGACAGTACTTATAGAATGCATCTGAGGAATTTTCTACTATTGAATGTGGAGATAAGAGAGTGCAGAATAAGGCTTTAGTCAATGTAAGTAAATTCTAGGGCCTAATCCAGCAGGAAATGCTGGTAATTGGCATATGTGAATGTCTTGGCATTTGGAAAACTTTGACTCAGACATCAGATTATGTATCTCTCTAGCTCATTTTTCATCCTTCCATGTACAATGTAGTGACCCAGCATTTCCCACAAGGTCTCCACCAGAATAGATTCATTCTATCCTCCAGCCCGGGTTTTCATGAAGTCCTTCGGCCTTAGTAAGAATAGGAATTCTCCAAAGAGAACTGATGTTTCGATAAATAGACAACATCTTTTTCTTTGTGGGAAGTTAAAAATGCATTTATTAACAAGTTTGGGATTGAGATGGAGTCAGCAAAGACAGTATTTGTAGGCAGGGCAAATTCATCAGCAGCTAGAGACACTGCATCTCTTAATGGTGGCACAGCTTGTCTCTGGGGTTCCCATGTTTAAAACAAGCTACACTTTATTGTCCATGGGAGGAGAGGTATGACAGAAATTTATCCTAAGTAAAACTTTCCCTTCTCCCCAATGACTTTCTGTTGGGAGCCATCTAGAATAGCCTAAGGCTAGCAGGTAGCCCTCCTGGAGGTGGCCTGCCGTTCTTTGCATGGTCTGCAATGGGTGAACTTGATGGCAAGATCCAAAAAGAATTCATCTTAGGATGCTTCTTGGGGCTGGTATGCCTTTCCTGCCATTATTAAATTAATACAATAATACCAGGGAGTTAGCCTACTGTATTTATCAGATTTCCTGCAGATTATCATAAAGATGAGGTTTCATGAATTGATTGCTATTTAGATGAATTAATTATTCTCTGGAATTCCTGATTTGATTCAAATAATTTTAGGAAGAAACTTTTTTTTGTAGGTGCATAATGTAATTCTTTTTTTTTTTTTTAACTTTTATTGCATTATGATGAGAAAAGTTACATGATTTCAATTTATCTGAATTTGTTAACATTTAAAAACATATTTTAAGTAAATAGAATTAAATCACATTCTTGTTTCCCTTTTGTACCCCAACTCCTCCCAGAGACTCCCTCAGGAAGAAACTTTTAACCAGCCTAGCCAGAGAGGCTTCTGGCGACCTGGACAGAGGATGACTAGCAATAAATCCTTTACCTAATCACCCACTGTTAGCAACAAAATGCCACCTCATTAGAAATTCACCTTTTCTATTTATACACCCAAAAGAAATGTAGACAATTAAATTGGGAGGGGTTTTGTAAGAGAATAACAAAGAGTAAGACTGAATGCTTTGCTTGACATTTGTAACTCTTATATCAAGTTACCACAGTAAGAGCCAAGATTTTAAGCTCTACTAAATATAAAACAAACAAACAAACAAAAACACTTTATATATTTATGTTCATTTAAGAAAACACTAATGGTGATGCATTACTTTGACATTTATAGTTAATACATTTGGAGTTATTTGAAATTCATATTGAGAAAAACATGTATTGATTCAGTATTGCTGTAGACGAGCATCTACATAAGACTGTTAAATTGATTGTTGTTTTATATCAAACAACTTTTATAATACTCATTTTTATTGTTATAATATTTTATAAATTTTAAAGAATATGACAAAAAAGATATTGTAGGTATTGAAGGGGGGTCTCTGGGAGGAGTTGGGGTACAAAAGGAAAACAACAATGTGACTTAATTCTATTTACTTAAAATATGTTTTTAAATGTTAACAAATTCAGATAAATTGAGATCATGTAACTTTTCTCATTATAATGCAATAAAACTTAAAAAAAGAAAGAAATTCATCTTTTCAAGTTACTTCTCTGTCTTGAACCCATCAGCATTTTAGATGCAGATATTGCAGAAGGGTAATGATAATAACACGTATATTAGTTAGCTGCTTTGAGTTGGCAAAGCATTTTCATTTCCATCATATCTGTAATTTTGAACAGTCTTGAATTCAACATCTCCAGCAAGAATAACTGACACTGACAGCTCTGAGGTGGGTTGGCCTCTCTGTGGTGGGTTGACCTGAGGTTGCTTGTATTGCTAATTTGGGCCCAAGGCTATTTGCCCCAAAGATGATTGAGTCTGCACACAAGACACTGAGTCTCCCCGCCCCCAGTTGATTGTGATCGGTGGATAAAGATACCAGCAGTCAACAACTGGAGAGAAGAGAAATAGATAAAGTTGAGTCTCGACAGGCTTAGAGGAAGGAGCAGAAGGGAAGAGAGAAGAAAGAGCCACCATAGAAGAGCAAGAATGTGCAGGAGGGAAAAGGAGAGCTGGCATGTGCTGAGGACCAAGAGAACATGGCCCAGAGGGCTGTCCAATTGGGTTAAGAGCAGCCAAGATGAAATATACTAAATCGTAAGTGAGGAATTGAGAGTATTGATGGGAAAGCAGATTCTAACGTCATGAAGAGTAGGCAGCTACCCAACTATTGTGCTGCCTAAAGCATATTTAAAAATATAAAGACTGTGTGTGTACTTCGTCCACGAACATAAATGGTCTAATTTGGGTAGAAACCCCACTTCAGGTTTTTTTATTATTACTATTTTTTACAACAAGTCTCCGAAAGTTGCCTCTAGAGTAGATGACTAAAATGAGAGAACGAACCAACACTATAAAATTTGTGAGATAATAATTCTTGTCCCCACTGAAGGCCAAAGTGAAAAATCTTAATGAATTGTCTGCAGTCACAAAGGACAGGTGAAACAGAGTCTGAATCCTTGGTTCACAGTTCTGGCTTGTTCCCAGGTGCTGTGAGAAACACCATGACCAAAAGTAAGGTCCATCATCCAAGGAAATCAGAGTCTGAACCCGCAGTACGAAGTGAAGTAGACACCTTGGAGGAGCGCTCAGGTTCAGTACGAACTGAAGTAGACACCGTGGAGGAGCGCTCAGGTTCAGTGCGAACTGAAGTAGACACCGTGGAGGAGCGCTCAGGTTCAGTGCGAAGTGAAGTAGACACCGTGGAGGAGCGCTCAGGTTCAGTGCGAACTGAAGTAGACACCGTGGAGGAGCGCTCACTTCTGGTTTGCTCCCACAGCTTGCTTGCTTAAGTTTGACTTCTGATACACCCCAAGACCACTCGCAGGAGGCTGAGCTCTCCAAACTCAATCATTAATCAAGAAAATATCTCACTGCTGTACCAAAATGATGAAGGAAACTCCGCAAATGGAGTTTCTTCTTTCTAGATGACCTAGTTTGTACCAAGTTGATAAAACTAACAAGCACAAATATTGAGTTCAAGCCACAAAAAGGCATCCAGTTTCATCAAGCACTGCATTAATTTTCGAATCATCATGAGAAGTATCTGACAGAGCAGCTTAAAGCAGGACGCATTTAGGGATTGTTCATGGACTCAAAAAAAAAAAAGTCCATCACAGTGAAAAGGGCATAGTAGGGTAGCTTGATTCCAGGCAGCAGCATGAGTGTGTGGCTTCTTTTCATATCTTGGCAGGTTAAAAAGCAGAGACAGGATGAGAAATGGAATCAAGCTCTAACTCTCAAAACCTCAAACCCAGGATAGAAAGATGGCTCAGCAGTTAAGAGCACTGACTGCTTTTCCAGAGGTCCTGAGTTCAATTGCCACAACCATATGTAATGGGATCCATTGCCCTCTTCTGGTATGTCCAAAAATAGCTAAAGTGTACTCATATAAAATAAATAAATACATATGCAAACTCAAATCCAACGATACACTTCTAAATAGTTCTAAAACCTCCCCAAATTGTGCCATTTGGGGAACAAATATTCAAACACTTGAGCCTATGGGAAACATTCTACATCCAAACCATAATGGCTACTATATTTGCTTTGGACTAAAGTGTCTGAAGCTAGGTGAGAGTTAACAGAATATTGGGGGTTTGACATGGGTAAAATATTAAATGACTGAGAGGATGCTGTTAAGAGATAGGTTAAAAGGTCCTGGCTGATCACACACACTTGAACCCTACATTTACCTTCACTTTCTAAACTTTCCAAATGGAGATTATAGCACCTTTAAGCAAAAAATTATTATGAAGATATAAATAAACATCTACAATAGAATTTTGAAAGTGTAACAACCCACATAGACATCAATAAACAGGAGGCAATTGGAACCTGTGAAGCATATAGTTTTATTACTTACCTTCAAATCTCAAAAAATATCACTCTTAATAAATATCTATAGAAGATCAAATCCCTCTTTCTCTTTTTATATCCTATCCTCCTCACTTCCTCCTGCTTGGGTTCCCTTTGGGCATATTTATATGTCTGCTGGGGCATGACTATCTCTTACATTCTTACATTACCCACAAACTTGCTCTCCATGCAACCTTGCTAATTTAATCTTGCAAGCTTAACTTTCATTGAAAATTAATTAGAAAGTCAAATTTTACAAACAAGGCTACACAAATGAGAAAGCAGCATATGTGCCTCTCATATTGACTGTAAGCAGATAATTACATTAAATCTTGCACAAGTCCCTAAGTCCTCTTGCCTCCCAGAACCCTTTACTTCAAAAGACCCTGAAATCCCTTGGAGAAATTCACTTTCCACTTTCCAAAGATTCCAAGGGCTACTTCTCATATATTACATTCAGCTACGGGGACAGCTAATAGTCTGTCCTCTCTGGAAAACTCTCTCCTACTCATCATTGCTGTATAGCTCTCCTGTCTGCAAACATAAGCACTTTGGTGGGTTCAGAAAACTCTGACTCTGGGAAATGTTTACAGGCAACTTTTTAAGATCCTGGGACAACAGTCTAGAGAGGGTGGCATGGCCAAAGATACACAGGTAGCATCAAGTAACATGCTCAAGGTGGAAGGCCAGATTTCACCATCACTTTATCTGTGGGTAGCCTGAGAGCACAGGGCTCTTTTCAGTCATTTCTGGACCATTCTATACTTGAACACCTCCAGCAACAGAGAACTTATGACCTGGACAACCCAGCCCGATTCTCAGAGGCTGGGAAGATGAATTTGTTGATAAAAAATATTTGCCTTGCAAGTGTGAGGATCTGAATTAGGATCCCCTGGACCCATGTCCAGAGCTAGAGGTGGTGGTATTAAGATGATGGATAGAGACAGGCAGATCTCTGAAACTTAGTGGTCGCCTATGTTCTCATAATTTTTAATACTTGCAGTACCATATCTGGTACAAGTAAAATGTTAATAAACCCAGTGAATGAATGAATGAATGAATGAATGAATGAATGAATGAGTAAAGGTGGACTAAAACTCATATTCATTATATATAAAGAAGTACTGTATATATATATAT
>NW_022196905.1:213221955-213238861 GCF_008632895.1 Mastomys coucha
ATATATATATATATACATATATATGCAACAAAAAGGTCTTGGCTTTCCATAGGCTCTTTGGCAGTGAGTTAATATTTCACTATGAATGTAATTTTTAGTCCATCATTAACTCACTTGTTTCTTAGATGCAGTATGCAGTAGGTAGTAAAGATCATTAGGACCTAGAGATCAGAAAGCTGAAATTCTACATAAAGTGCAGTGTGAAAGGGGCCAGCCACACTAAGGGCTTCTGTGAAGTGCTGGGTAAGCACAGAGGAAAGTGGCTAATTAGCTGGAGTAATGTCATAAGAAAGTGATTGTGTGTGTGTGTGTGTGTGTGTGTGTGTGTGTGTGTGTGTGTTCAGGGCTTGCTTGACTTGTAAGAGACTCTCAACCGTGTTTTAGTGAAAGAATAAATGATACATTGCCATTTTTGAAAGATTAGGAATTGTCAGACAAAAAAGAAACAGCTTATATATTTATTGTGATGTTAGGGAAGGCATTCATTTGCAGGGCCACCATAGCAAAGTACCCCAACCACGAGCCTCAAAATATCAGGTGTTTCCTTTCTTCTGGTTCTGGAGGATAAAATCTGAAATCAAAACATTAGAAAGGTGACTCTTCAAGAGGCTCTATTCAGAATCTGACCCCATGCTACTCTTTGACTCCTGGACAATCATATTTATAGGTGTCCCAATATACTCCCAGGATCTGCCTCCATCTCCACAATGTTTTCCCAACATGTCCCAACATCCCTCTTCTCATAAAGACATCAGTTACAAGATTAGGAGCCAGTGAGCCACTACAACCTCAGCTAAAACAATCCCGTTTCCAAATAAAGTCCCATTCACAGGTACCAGGGGTTAGGGTTTAAACACATTGTTTCAAGCGAGAACTGGCAAGAACACCTCACAGAAAAAGAGATCTTCTTATTTAAAATGTATTTATTTGAGGCTTATCTTAGAGCACAAAACAGAAAAGGAACTCTTTGTCTCTGTCTCTGTCTCTCTCTGCCTCTCTCTGCCTCTCTCTCTCTCTCTCTCTCTCTCTCTCTCTGTGTGTGTGTGTGTGTGTGTGTGTGTGTGTGTGTGTGTGTATACATGTATGCACATACAGGTAACAGCTCAAAAAATGACTTGAACTGTCATCCTTCAGGAATCTTTCACTTTGATTTTTGAGATAGAATCTCTCACTTGCCAAGGAGGCAGTCCAACTGATCCAACTGACCAGCCAGCCCAAGGGATCCAGCCACCTGTCTCATCTCTCCAGTGCTCAGATTATAAGCCCATTCCACTATGCCTGGCTTTTTTCTAAACATGGGTTCCAGGGATTGAACTCAGGTCCTTGTCCCTGCAAGACAATCACTTTGCAAACTACTAAGCTGTGTACTCCAAGAATCTGCTTTCCTGAATCTATGGGAAAGACAATAAATAAACAACTTGGATGCTGTTGTGGTGGGTATAAGTCAAGTAAGAGGATAAGCTGGGGCTACTCAGGGTTGTGCATTCAGGGAAGATGTCACTATGGAGAGGACACTTAAAGTGAGATTTTTGACGAGAAGCAGGACTCTGACAGAAAGGAGTTAAAAGCAGTTATAGGACAGGACCTTAAAAAGTAGAAAAAAGTCCAAGTTGACCTTCTCCTGTGGCATCTAAGGCAGTTTCCTCTGCTACCAGACACTGACACCCATCATTTCTCTTTCAATTTCCAAAGGAGCCATCCAGGCAACCAATCACAGGTGCACCTGTCTCCCTGAACCTGCCAGATCGCATTTGGAGGATGTTGGAAGGCCTACAGAGTCTCTCAATGGCTGTTTCTGAACTAGGCCAGTTGCCCTGAGTCACAGGAGCAGCAAGGATCCCTTTCTTTCTTGTGTGTTTGCATGCACATATATGTGCCTGTGTGTGTGTGTGTGTGTGTGTGTGTGTGTGTGTGTGTGTGTGTGTGTGTGTAATAGCCAGATGTTGCATCAAATACCTTCTTCAATTGCAATCCACACTCTTCTGTAAAATAGGGTCTCTCAGTGAACCTGGAGCTCCCTGGCTTGCCCAGAGTAGTTGGCTGGTAAGCCCCCAAAGATTCTCCTGCCACTACTGAGATTATTGAGCTGCCATGCCAGGCTTTTTATGTAGGTTCAGGTCCTCGTGTTTGTGCAATAAGGGCTTACTGGCTGAGCCATCTTCCTGAGCCTCAGTGCCAGAATTTTGACTCCACTGCATCAAGCATGGATCTTGGAAATAACATGGCCCACTGTGAAGGGCTTAACAGCTATTGCAAGTTGTGGCTGCAAGAAATGAGTAGTAACTCCAACTTTAGCAAAAATGAACTGGTTTGTGAAGTACATGATTACTCTGGAGCCAAATGTAAATTGCAGAAGCATTTCTTAAAAAGAAAGACAGCTGGTGGGACCACTCAGGGGTCTTGGAGAGGTAATCGGAACAAAAAGACACTATTGGAGCAAATTTGTCTTCTATTAATATTCAAATTCTAGAGACAGAATATTTGACTGACTTCAGAGTCCCTTACCCTTCTATTGCCCAAGACTGGAATGCCTTGATTGACAAGCCCAAAGGCTGAATCCAATGGGCAAGAGGCCATTTCCCATAGTAAACTGTGGGCACTGTGATAGGAAGACTGTAAGAGTGCTTACCAGGCAGGCAAAACCTACAGAGACAGCTCCATGATCATCAGTGACTGCATCTCACCACGCTTAGTGCTGCTGAGGTAAAGCTCACAGAGCTCTGGGGAAACTTCAGGATTTACTGATAAGAACTATGGCTTTCATCTATATCGAAACACTGAAATTTTCAGTAGTCACCTGTTAAATTTTCTCCAGTAAGCTATGTGCCTAGGCACTTGATAGCCTCCTTCCATTAAAACAGCCTGATGAACAAAATACAGTATACAGTGGCATCTGAAAGAAGTCCCTGGGTGGACTCTTTCCTTAAAAAAAAAATAATAAAAATAAAAATAAAATCATTCCTATTATTAGGGATCTGGTGAAGGATGGAAGAAATGCCAAGCCTGGGTGTTGAATGGCATTGAACCTTAATGTGACCCACATTGACCTCAAATTAAATAGTTCCCATTGTGCTGTGGAGACTGTGTTCCTGGAAAGGTTGGCTATCTGGGTCTTCCAACAGTGGCTTCTCTTCCTGTGCCTTAAAGCAGATGTCCAGATAACTCACAGGAAGAGAAGCCTGTGCAATAGGAGAGACTGTTATCTATGTAGAGAGGAGATTTGACCCTCCTATAAGCTGGTCAAGACAGGGCCCAGGAAAGAATGGAAAAACTGATCCCTGCAGATCAAGGTAGAGTGAGAAGTCCTAGGTCCACCCTCTCCACTGGGCTCAGGATAGGATCCTACCCTTGCATAGGTACAGGGAGACTCTGGACTGCATAAGTGAGTGCACTGCAGGAGTCTGAGGTGCCAAGAAATGCACTTGTGGGACCCCAAGGGAGAGCAACCATATGTGCAAGATAGGAGTGTCTTAGTTTGCTCATCGCTGCAGTGAAGTCCCTGGCAAAAATGACTTAAGGGTGGAAGAGTTTATTTTGGTTCACAGTTTGATGGTGCATTTGTCCATCACCAACATGGGGATCGGCATAACTTAAGGCAACTAGCCACATTGTATCCACAGTCAGGAGTCAGAGAAAAATGAATTTTGGTGATCAGTTTGTTTTCATAAAGCTCAGGGTCCCACCATGGAATGGTGCTTTCTACATTTAGTATGTAATTTTCTACCCTGACTAGCTCAGTCTAGAAATTCCCTCACAGATGTATGCAGAGATTTATCTCCCACATGTTTCCAAGGACCGTCAGTCTTACAATCAATATTAACCTTCACAAGGTGGTTAATCCACCAACCACCTCAGGAAATTCAAAGGTGATGTATATGCCCTGTTGAGTGCCAAACATTTTTATTGATGCTAATGACAGAGCATAAACCAAAGCTATAAATCTAGAACACCTCTAGCCTAGTTAATAAAGACAATGAAGACAAAATTCAAGTATTTACTTTGGATAAAAAGCCACAGACACACAAAGAGAATAAAGGAGAGGAAGAAAGGGAGCAAGGGAGGGAGGGAGGAGAGGAGGGAGGGAGGAACAAATAACAGAGACACAGAGAGAGACAGAAAGAGAAAGAAGGGGAGATCAAACAGCAATAATCCCAGCAAAAGAAAGAGAAAGAAAAAAAGAAAAAGGAAAGAAGAGGAAAGAAAAGAAAGGAAAAGAAAAATCAGGAAAACCAAAAAACAAGAACTAAGCAGCAAGTCTTGTCATCAGTGTATATGTGTATCGAATTATCACACTACATTCCATAAATATTGTTAAATTACATGCAACTAGTATGGGTTAATTTTACAAAGGGAGGGGGCTGGCAAGATGGCTCAGCAGGTAAGAGCACTGACTGGTCTTCTGAAGGTCCTGAGTTCGGATCCCAGCAACCACATGGTGGCTCACAACCACCCGTAATGAGATCACTCCCTCTTCTGGTGTGTCTGAAGACAGCTGCAGTAAAATTACTCCAGAGCGGGCCCGGAGCAAGCGGGGCCAGAATGAGCGGGGCCAGAGCGAGCGGGGCCAGAGCGAGCGGGGCCAGAGCGAGCGGGGCCAGAGCGAGGAGCGAGTGGGGGGGGGGCAGCGGAGGTCCTGAGATCAACAGCAGCCACACACATGATAGCTTACGGCTATCTGTACAGCTACAGTGTACTCATACACATAAAATAAATAAAAATGAATCTAAAAAAATTTTTTTTACAAAAGGAGAAGTAGAGAGAAGCATCCAGTGGGGAGGGATGCAGGGAAAGTTGTTGCCTTTCTTTTTTACTGTATGTTATATATAAGGTATTTGTCTGCATGTATGTCTGTGTGCCACATAGATGCTGTTCTTTGTGAATGCCTGCTGGAACTGCAGATGGTTATTAGTTACCATGTGGGTACTGGGAATTAAACCCAGGTCCTCTGAAAAAGCAGCCAACCAGTGCTAGAAGCATCTCCCTAGCTCTGCATTACCATCTCTGACCACAAACCTCCAGCCACCAGCAAGGCTACAAACATTGCAAAGATGTTTGAAGTTGTATCTGCTGAAGGCCAGCTTCAGTTCTTCCTGATCTCTATCTCTGCAGCCATGCCTATTCATCAAGAAGAAAGAACCAGGGGATGGGGGTGGATCTGGATGGATAGTTCGGTGATTAAATATGCCTTCTGTTCTTCCAGAAGACCAGAGTTTGGTTCTCAGAAGAACTTTTAAGTGGCACAAACCATCATTAACTCTAATTCCAGGGGACTTAGCACCCTCTTCTGGTCCTATGTACATCCTCATCCAACTGGAAGGTACACAGAGAGACACACACATGCAGACACATAATTTTCTTTTTAAATAAACCATTTTGTAAAAGGGGTCAGACTTTCTCTTCCAATGCACCAGTGGCCTCGCCCCAAGCACAAGACAGACATTTTCCAGAACATTGTCAGCACCCCAGCTCAGTCTCAGGCTGTCTTCCTCCATGCTGCCTTCCACTCCATCCTCAGTCTTCCTTCAACCCTGACCTCAGCCTCCTACCTCTACATGGTTGCATGCCTTGCTCCTCCCCTGGTTTTCCAGATTGAAATCCACGTCCAGAGCTCTCTCATCTCTTATTCCTGATTAAGTTCAACCTGCTCTGATAGTTTGGCAGCAAAGCTGCAGCCTGGTATTTCCAGGACAGCTGCCATGTTACCTCATCTGTGAGGCAGGGTACACAAGTGAATTGGAGAGCTTCCATGAGTCATTTCTCTCTCTGTCTGGTTAGATAAGATCTCTCTTGCTATTTCTCCTGTACTGCAAATTCTAGGACTCGCAGGTCTGAGAGTTTCCATCTAATTCTCCTTTTTTTGGATTTCCTACCCCATCATAAGAACATCTTGTGTGCCACCATATCTGG
This sequence comes from Mastomys coucha, assembly GCF_008632895.1. Lineage (NCBI taxonomy): Eukaryota > Metazoa > Chordata > Mammalia > Rodentia > Muridae > Mastomys > Mastomys coucha. The sequence goes on from NW_022196905.1 coordinate 213,227,863, forward strand.
CTTTTTGTGGGTTCTGGAGATCAATGTCAAATGCTTAGGCTTAATCAATGCAATATGCTCTTACCCACTGAGACATTTCCTTAGTCCCAATCACTGACTCATTTGAAGCCATAAGGCTTTTGCACACAATTGCTTGGGTATCCATTACACATCTACTATGTGTATAGCCATATCTGGGTGCCATAAGAGTTTAAATGATGGCTTGGCACATCAGCATTTAAAGGGACCAACAAAAGAAACTGTTAATGCCTCTGGAATTGTAAGATTACATGATTTGTTCTGAGCTCTCTGAAAGCAGGATACATTTTTTTATATAAATTTCTCTCATGCTGCCTTGTTAATTACCTCCCTGCAAATGCATATTATACATTATTATGATGCTGCATAAAACATCACAGCCAAGGTTACCATTGCATGATTGTACTGTGGAGTCTCAATGTTTGAAAGAAACTTCTGCAATTATGATTACAACATGGATGGGGGATATTAGTCCTACCTTGAATCTGAAAATATGAACAAAGTCCATCATTCTCTAGTTATGTTTCCATCACTGAAAGTGGTGGGATTCCAGCATGGCACTGACCAGAATCTGGCAAGGAAAGTTGAGAGCTACAGTGATTGAATTGGCACTTTTAGCCTAATGTTTGAAAGCATGAGTTACCACAAAATAACAAGGGTGAGCCCAAAGTTCTGCAGCATAACCACCACAGCCACAATAAAAATTCACAAAGGACAAGAGTAATGGTTAACCCTTACCAAGAGCTTATTAACAACAGGTTAATTAACTACAGGTCTTTTCTGCTAAGGGAAATGTACATCTTAGCTCCCTAACTTCTCTAACACACACATGAATGAGATCAGAAAACCGAAGCTTGGAGAGACTGAGTCTTGCCAGGGGCTGCACTACTGGGAAGGAGAAGGCTGAGATCCAAGTTTAGTTTTTCAGCACCATCAGGCCACTGGACTTTATAGGTATAGTTCATCTCCTGCCCGTCTTGTTTCTAGAAAGGAAAGGCTCTGAGTTCCACTATTAGGAAAGAAAACCTAATGGTAAACACATGGCTAACATGAAGGATTACTAATGAGCTAAACATGGTCGCTGAGCCTGCCATGAAACTGAAAGCAACTATCTTTGTTTCATGTTACCCAGTGACGGAGTCATTAACCCATTCCTGTGAGCCACTTATGTGCCCACACGGTCTCTTCTCTCCCTTTTGGCAACATGTCTCCAAGCCACTACACCAACACCTTGCTATATTCCAAGACTGACTACATCCACCTTCTGCTGCCTTGATGTGAACACTTGTACAAATGATGCTTAGTCTGTAAATCCATAATACCACTCAGTCAAAAATTTATCTCAGCACTGAAACCTGATCTGGAAGATGAACAGGTTTCTATGAAAAGAATTAAGTCATATATAACTGTATCTGAAATACTCTTGCCTGCACTTCCCAAGTCTGCCTGCCTTCTGGCCACCTGCCCACAATGATGTCAGACAGCAGCAGCAGGTTCCTGTACATCTTGACCTCTGTGGGAAAGATTAACACAGCTTTCCTAAAACCCAACTGAGTTTTAGATGTCCTGTTTTACAGGCACAACACCAAAACTGTTGTGAAAGCCTTGGGCAATCAGGAGCTGACTCTTAAGCAGAATAAAGCATGGGATCTTAAGCAGAATAAGGCATGGGATTGAAGTAAAAGATAAAGAAAGTCGAAAGAAAAAGTAAGATATAGTGCCTGGGCTGAGCAGAGGAAAATTTGAAAGACAAAAAAAAAAGAGGATGACACAGAAAGAAAAAGAAGAGAGTTGATTAGTGGGTGAGGTACAGTCTTGTCCTTTCTAGTGAAAAATCATAAAATGGAAGGGTTCACAGAAACAGCAGATGATTTGAAGAGCTCTCAGAGCAGAAAATACCAGTGTATTCCCCTCTGAAACACCCCAACAAGCCTATAAGTCTCATAGAGAGGCTTCTCCCATCAAGGCACAAAAGTAGTAGAATTGGCATGGACAGCTGTGATGGTGGCCTTGTAGAATGAAGTCCTATATGACCCAATATAGAAGGAAAGACAGGTCTTTAAAACTATTAATGGTACAATGGAAATACTGAGAAATGCTAGCTAACCTAACCAAGCCTGGGTCAGGACAAGGTCAAGACTAGGGTTACAGAAAGCATGGGTTCTCAACAAGAGGCCAGATAGAACCATGCATCAAAGACACATGGTGACATGGGCCAACTAATTCAGACATTTTGACAGAAGGTGATTACAGATCAGAAGTCACTGTCCTTCTGATACATGGCTTCTGAGGAAATATAGGGGAGAAAGACGAAGGTGAGCACCTTGAGTTAGCTATGTTTTTCCCCCACAAACAGCTGAGTTTTGAACTACACTTGAATGTGATAAGCCTGGTTGGCTTTGCAGTGTTAACTTACTCAGCATCCAAGGAATACAAGGTAGAAGAGCCAAGACAAACTCCAATAGAGGAATCAAGCAGTTTAATGTGTTACAAACTTGAGTTTTAAAGATGATTGAATATTTAAAACTTCACCCCCCAACATTTGTTCCTAGCATCTCCAAGCAAAAATGGAAGCCATATGTCATCTGAGGCACACTGTAGCTGCTTCAGGTCTTAAAGCTCTAGGTAAAGACAGAAGCATCCCTTCCACTTAAGGGTATTGGGAAATGAGTCCAGGAATTGGCAGCTATATACAAGATGCAGCTACTGATGTTCTAAGGCAGCCAGCTCCTGGTTCTCATTTATTTTCACTTATTCTTTCAAAGAAGAAGAAATTTTGCTTTGCTAGTCCCCTTGGGAAACTTGAGTGCCATCCACATCTCCAACATGACTAATGGTTTTATTGCCAAGCAAAGTTAAACTAGGGGATAGGGGAAATGGTACCCAGGACACCAGAAGAATACCTTCGTTGCTTGGAAACGCATTTGGGTTAAGGGGGAACATTTTTCTCCCTTTCACAGTATACCCATGGAGGTTCATAAAACAGCAACTCTTATCCCTGCCTTCCACATTTTTCTTTATCTCTTTGATGATCTGCTTTTTTACCATAGAGCAAAGAGCAAAGTCTCTCCATCTGACCTCGTCCTTGGGCTCCCTTCTTGCTGGCATCCACCTACTTTAGCACAAATGTTTTTATGTCCCTGCTCAGGAACATCTCTTATTCCAGATGGTTACTTTATTTCCAAGAGAAATAGAAAGTCTGTTCAGAGTGTAAATGTAAGCCAGCTCCCCATTCCATCTTCATCACCCATAAAGGTAATTTTGGACATGGCCCATTTGGCTCCCATGTACTGGTCTCTACAGTTGTTAAGCCCAGAAGCAGGATGTAATTTTAATATAACATGCTTACTTAACACTAAAAGAGCTTGTGTTCTTATTTGAAAAATTGTAGGTTAGAAGAATGGCCCCAAATTCTTTTCTTTGTATCTATATTCTCATAAAATAGCTTTTCCCACCCATAGTTAGAGTTGGGGAAGGGGAGGTAGACCTTTAATCCAGTCAATAATGTGGCCCATTTTGACCAGCAGATCAAGAATAGAAATGACATAAATGAATATTTTATAAGTATTTTGTCTGACTCTCCTAGACCTTTCTCCACTCACAGCACCCAGCCACCATGAAATCAAGCCCAGACTAGCCACCTAGAGAACAGAAAACCATATGGAAAGAAGAAGCAGGTATTGACCTGGTCATCACAAACCAGGTCACCCTTGCCAGCTCTCTAACCTGAATGCACATTCCTGAGCACTCCTAGTACAGACTAGCTGAACAGAGTTCAGGCCATAGGAACCATCAATTCCCAATCTGTAAAATCCTGAGTAGAATGAAAGGCTTTTGTGAAAGCCCTTCAACAACAGACCCGTCATAAGGTGACACAGATGGATATGAAGGCAATGAAGTGGCTGGTGTCATCACCTCTGATTGTTTTCTACATCACTGTACCTGAATGTCAGACCCAGTTGATCAGTTTCTGTCTCTGTGTGTTAAAGGACCCTGGCATGCCCTAGGCTCCCACCATCTTTCCAGTGTTTGTCAACCTGAAAGCTTTCTTGGTATTATTTGATTGTTTGGTATTATTGAAATTTCCAATACCGCTCGCTGCTGCTTGCAAATTAAAAACATCTTGGGGCAGGGTGGAGCTAGTAAGATGGCTCAGTGGTTAAGAGCACTGGCTGCTCTTCCAGAGGTCCTGAATGCAATTCTCAGCAACCTCATGGTGGCTCACAACCATCTATAATGGGATATGATGCACTCTTCCAGCATCTTCTGTCATGCAGGTGTACTTGCAGATAGAGCACTCATATATGAAAAACAAATAAATAAATCTAAAAACAAAAAACAAAACCAAACAAACTTTTAATGGCTTTTGTCCATGGGGACAAGACCTTGTATGTTTGTCTGCAAGAAGAAATCTGTAGACACCTGGACATACCACAGAATCTTTTAACATTTCTGTATCATAATTACAACTGACATTCCTGGGTCAGGAGAATTACAAATTAACTGAATTCCTATTTCCTGCCACTGATACTGTCAGCCTCAAAAATGTGGAGACTTGAGCAAATAGTGACCTCATTAACTCTAGAACAAAGATAATACAATACAAATTAAAATCAGGGAGTCTTAGAGACTTCTGGAGCATCTGCCTTTGAGGCAAAGTTCACTCTGCAGATGATGATGAAGTTCTGAGCTTGGTAGGTCAGAGACTTGTTGGCAAAAAAAAATGATGTTGAAATTGATAAGCAAAAAGGATGTCATCATACCAAGATGACTCCAAAATTTTGCTCTCTTACTTAATCAAACAACAGCAGGCTTCTTGCCGGAATCTTACAATTCAGCAGAATTTAAATCTACATTTTTTTTCAGTTACAGAGTTTTTCTTTAATTGATGTCAATTTTTGTTTGTTTAAAAAAATGTTTGTTTAAACCTTTTGTTTAAATGATGTAAACATTGATGTTTTGCAAGAAAAAGAAATTAGAGAGAAATAGTTCTTTTTAAAACTTGTTTGTGTTTTTGTCTTCAAGAGGAAATCAAATCTGTACATAATGGAATATCACAGGTTAAATCCTGTTTGTTTCTATTTCCCTATACATCTCTGCAGAGAGGCCTAGTAGCTCTTAACACAACCAGAAAGAAAGAAAATAATTAAAAATGATTGTCATAAAGAAAGAAAGGATGAGATGATAACAGCTGGAAAATTTGTTCCAGGGTCCAGCTTTGTTGTTTCTTATTGTTAGTGTTATTTGGGGCACCATGTCAGATGGCATTGGTAAGACCATGACTAATAATGTCTATCAGATAAAGGAACTATAAAGATTTGAAGAGCTCACACTATATGCCTGACATACAATAGGTGTCTTATAAATACTCTGCACCTTCAGCCACTAATTAGACTCTTTGTGGGACAGTCTACTCTGGCTTTTCTAGCTCTGCCTTGTTTGTAAGTCAAATCCAGTATCCCCTCTCAGGAATGAACCCTTTTCCAGCTGCCTCTCCTGACTCACAGTGTCACATTCAGGATTCCTTGCTCATCTGTCTTTCTCTCTGGCTAGTCTGTGAGCCTGTAAAGGACAAAGGAGGTATTTTAATTCACCTCTCTGTTGCCAGGACCAAGTACAGAGGCTGATACATTAATTAATATTTGTACAATTCAAAAAAAAAAAAAAGGAATCAATGGATGGGTACTAACTCCTCCAATTAAATTATCTCATTGTTTAATTTCTTTATTAAATTATTTCAATTTCTGGTCCTGGGTAACTTGTAAATAATAGAAATTACTCTTCCAGACTCTGGAAGCTGAGAACTCTGATCAAAGTACTCACAGACTTAGCATCTGATGAGAAGGCACTTCCTGATTCACAGACAGAGCTTCTTTCTGTTTCCTCACACAGTGTAGGGGGGACAACTTGATAGCTCTCTAGAATCTCTTTTAATCATGAGAAGACTACCATCATAATATAATAAAATCCTAGTGTTCCACCTCCTAATGCTATCACTTTGGGGGTAAGGATTTCAGTTCCTAACTTAAGCATCAAAAAGATGCTCCTGGCACATCGAGATGTGGGTGTTGAACTCATCCCAAACTCTGCTTCCGTTGATTGGTTTCCTATTGGTACATACTGAGTCATGCTTCTTCTTGGTGGCAGAATAATTTACATTGACCTTCCTACTAGCCCCAAAGCAAAAGGCTTTTCCATCTCAGTAGGACCCTAAGCATCTAAGAATTGCAGATCTTTGGTCTGAAAGCCTAAAGAAAGGCAGGAAGAACATGCATACTCTAAAAAGGCAGCTACACCAACTGGGTGTAGCTACCAGAAGAGAAAATAAATGCCTAGCAGGCATTGGAAAAGAAACATGCCTAGCCAGTGACCTGAGCATACCTTGGGCACAAATTTCACAGCCAGTCCCACAACAACCAGAGGAAACTCCACTCCCAGGTGCTCTAATATGCCCAGGATCAGAGGTGAGGAGGACACAACATCTGTCCCAATACTGGGAGTATCTGGGACCAGAGGACCCAGGCACACAGGAACTCTGCCAGCCCAGTGGCTCGTGTTGCTTCTAGTCTGTCTGGGTTGGCCGGTGCCCTGAGCAGACCTTGGGTGCAAGCTCTGCAGCCAGTTCTACAACACCCAGAGGAAGCTCCACTCCAAGTCACTCTAACAAGCCCAGGATCACAGGATCACAGTGACAGCTTGACTCTGGAGGTTTCTGACACAACCAGGATCACAGGAAGGACAGGCTCCAGTCAGACTTAGCAAGGGCAAGCAGCACTAGAGATAACAGATGACAGGAGGCAAGCATAAGAACATAAACAACACAAACCAAGGTTACTTGGCCTCATCAGAACCCAATGCTCCCACCATAGAAAGTTCTAGACACACCATCACATCAGAAAAGCAAGATTCAAATCTAAAATCACTTCTTATGATGAGGATACAGGACTTTAAGAAAGACATAATTAGCACCCTCGTAGAAATACAGGTGAACACAGGTATACAACTAGAAGCCCTTCAAAAGGAAACAGAAAAATCCCTTAAAGAAATACAGGAAAACACAATCAAACAGGTGAAGGATATGAACAAAACCATCCAGAATCTAAAAATGGAAGTAGAAACAATAAAGAAATCAGAAAGAGAGACAACCCTGGAGATACAAAACCTAGGAAAGAAACCAGGAGTCATAGATTCAAGCATCACCAACAGAATACAAGAGATAGAAGAGAGAATCTCAGGGGCAGAAGACACCATAGAAAACATTGACACAACAGTCAAAGAAAATGCAAAAAGCAAAAAGCTCCTAACCCAAAACATCCAGGAAATCCAGGACAAAATAAGAAAAACAATCCTAAGGATAATTGGTATAGAAGAGAGTGAAGACTCCCAATGTAATGGGCCAGTAAATATCTTCAACAAAATTATAGAAGAAAACTTTCCTAACCTAAAGAAAGAGATGCCCATGAACATACAAGAAGCCTACAGAACTCCAAATAGACTGGACCAGAAAAGAAATTCCTTCCATGACATAATAATTAAAACACCAAATGCACTAAGCAAAGAAAGAATTTTAAAAGCAGTAAGGGAAAAAGGTCAAGTAACCTATAAAGGTAGGCCTATCAGAATTATACGAGACTTCTCACCAGAGACTATGGAAGCTAGAAGATCCTGGGAAGATGTCATACAGACCCTAAGAGAACACAAATGCCAGCCCAGGCTACTATACTCAGCAAAACTCTCAATTCCCATATATGGAAAAAACAAGATATTCCATGACAAAAACAAAATTTACACAATATCTTTCCACAAATCCAGCCCTACAAAGGATAATAGATGGAAAACATCAACATAAGGATCAAAACTACACCCTAGAAGAAACAAGAAAGTAATCTTTCAACAAACCCACACAAACTTAATTCTACCTCTTACAACAAAAACAACAGGAAGTAACAATTACATTTTAATATCTTAATATGAAAATTAATATTACTAACATATCCTAATTGATTGAAATCCAAAAATATGAGGAATTAGAAATTTGTTGATTGTCATCCAATGGTCTCTCTAATTTGGTAACTGGAAAAATAGGTCCCATATTGTACAATCCATATACACTTTCAGCTTGTTTGTGCATGACAGTGTCTTACTGTGTACAACATAATGGTCTTGGAATCTTGCTTCTCCTATCTCATCCTCTCTATTAGTAGTATTGTTTATTTCATGTTTTTACACAATACTATGGTTTTCAGAACAGCTTACATATTTCAAAAGTATTTATACAGCCAAAAGAAACTTAGACAATTAAATAGGGAGATGGCTTGTAGGAGAACAACAAAGAGTGAGACTGAATGCTTTACTTGACGTTTATAACTATTGTATCAAGCTTGAAGAAGAGGACTTTATATGTTACTCTTTCTCTGAGATGAATGCTTTTCCAAATTATCATAGCCAATGAACCAGATTCTTACCCTCACCTAATGTCTGTGCCATCCTCCAAGCAGAACCATTGTTCATTGAAACAATTGATGAATGACTTTATGGATAGACCATCTTAATACAATCACCATTTCTTAAATGAATGTAACCTGTTCTCTGTGGGCTGAGAATAAAATCACTCACTCCAGTCAAATAGCTTTGACCATAGCAGGAAGTCTTTGTCCAAAAATCATGCCTACAATTCATTCCTTGCCACAGCAGAACTGTCAACTCTCAGCTTAGCTACAATGCAGGTAAAATCCTTCGGTGATGTGAGGGTCATTGAAATACAGCCTTATTACAATGAACTCCAATGTCTAAAAATTGTTCTTATTTTGGGCTTGTACCACAGTAAGAGCCAGATTTTAAGCTCTACTAAATACAAAACAAACAAACAAACAAAAAGACTTTATATGTTTATGTTCACTTAAGAAAATACTAGTAGTGGTGTATTATTTTAAAATATACAGCTAATATGTTTGGAGTTATTTAAAATTTATATGGAGAAAAATGTATGTATTTTCAGTACTGCTGTAGACAAACATCTACATAAGACTGTTAAAATGATTGTTGTTTTATATCAAACAACTTTTATAATACTCATTTTTATTGTTATAAAATTTGTAAATTTTAAAGGATATGACAAAAAAGGTATTGTAGGTTTGAAGGGGGTGTCTCTGGGAGGAGTTGGGGTGCAAAAGGGAAACAAGAATCTGATTTAATTCTATTTACTTAAAATGTTTTTAAATGTTAACAAATTCAGATTAATTGAAATCATGTATCTTTTCTCATCATAATGCAATAAAACTTAAATCAAAAAAATAACAAAATAAAAAAAAAACAAGATGCACATAGCTCACACCTTTTAAATACTTAACATCCTTTCCCTGGTAAGAAATGTGAATGTTTCAAAAAAATGTATAGCAAATGTAAGCCAAACATAGCAAATGTTTCTTGCCAAAAACAAACAACAACAACAACAACAAAAACCTTTCAAATGATTAAAAATGTTCAATTTGTGTTTTGATTTAACAACCTCCTAAATAGAAAAGAAAATTGCTTCATTGGTGACCAAATATAAAGGCTACTGACGGAAGAGACCTTGCATGCTTTTGGTCTGTTATAGATAATCGACTGAATTCAACTCGAAATTCAAAAATAGGAAGAAAGCAGCAGAATACAGAGAACAGAAAAATATTTCCACAGGCGATTCCTTCCCAGAACTTGTTCTTTAACTTGTCCAATTTGTGACTAACCAGAAAATATTTCGGTGTTTAAATATTTTTTTTTAATATTTGAACAAACTTTTGATAATGTTGCTGCCTATAGTAAGCACATGAGAATGGGAATTTCTAACTAGGGGTGTTAAAACTCTTGTCCCTTTAACTCAAAGAAAATAGAAATTAGTTTGAAATGAAAGAAAGAAAAGAAAGAAAGAAAAGAAACATGCCTATTACAAATGCCCACCAGTCAGCAGTCCGAGGTGCTCTGCGCCACTTCCTTGACATTTGAGTTTCCACTAATGTTGACCTCGTGCCTCCTTCAGCCCATGTTTGGGAACCACACTGCCTGGCACTTTGAGGAAACTCAATAGCTACCTAATATTTCCATGGACCATTCTGTTGGGAGAGCTCTGCCATCCTCAGTCACATCTTCAGTTTCCCCTCTGTTCTTGGTGCTAGGGTTTAAAGGCTTCAGGAAAAGACACCCACATCTTTCTCCACAGTGCAAGACAAACTGAAATACTCAAAGAGTCGGGAAGTGGAGATGCTAAAGGTCACTCTCACCTGATTTAGGTGCTTGCATCAAAGTATATGTGAAGGGCAGGTGTTGCTGCCAACCCACCCTAAACTCCCCCCTAGGGGTTCAGTTTTTTGACTGTGTAGGGACACAATCCCAGCTCCTAGCTGGCACATCATTGTTCCTCACCAAAACTCTATAAAACTCCCTTACTTTAGCCCAGATGCAAGAGTGCACTGACCTCCACCTGTGAGATCAGTGAACCTGCCCGAGAGCTTCGCCCTGATAAACCTGTCTTTATCTACTTTTAATCTGATCTAATCTGGCCTATATTTGAGTCACCGAGAAAGAGAAAATGCCTATTGTCAGGAATAAGCTTCCTGGTATGGTCCATCCTGGAACTCGGCAGAGTGACTTGCCTGGCCACAGAGAATGCTGCTCACTTGCAGCTTTCTCCCTTGAAGCCCAGTCCAGGAAAAGCTCTGCAGTGCCAAGAAGCACAGAGGCTGCAGGCCTCTGAAAGAGAAAAACAGGGAGGGATCAAGTCAGGTATGTCCCTCCTTCTCCAGAACTAGCCAACCAGGAAAGTCTCTGCTCTTCTGGAAGACGGAGGATAGGGCACGTGAGTAAGAAGCCTGGTGTCTTTATACCTTATATGTAGTGACATCCCAACAGAGGGAAAGGGAGTCCTGTGCTGTAGCAGCAGCCTTCCTGCCCACCCCCTTACTCCCCTACCACCACACACACACACACACACACACATACACAC
>NW_022196905.1:213239159-213262507 GCF_008632895.1 Mastomys coucha
CACACGCACATACACACACACACACACACACACACACACACACACACACGCACGCACACACACAGGCAGGCACATCTCCCACAGCTCTAAAAGCTGTCTCTCCACAAGCTGTTGCCTGAGTTACAGCTTTGCATCTGGTCTATTGGCACATCTCTGGGGCTGCAATTCTATCAAAGAAAGCTTCACACACTTTTTGCAAACAATCAGAAGCAAACACTGGAGGCATTGCTGCTTGCTCTCTGGACCTGGCCAGGAAGGTTCCAATGTGAATCTCTTGCGCAGAGAGGCAGTGTGTGACAAGAACACAGGAAAGGGCCAGGATCTGACCCATAAAACCAACTTGTTGGCAGCTCCCTTGTCTTTCAGAAAACAAAGTGTGCAAGCTGCCAAAGACTTCTGCTGACTCATGGCTTCTCCGCTTTTTACATCAAGTGCTATTGTTCACCCTTGGGATTTATGGTAATTCCCACTCCTCAAGAGATATCTCTGCAAGAGTGCCCATAAACCTCAGCTACACCATTTCATTTTTCCTCACTAATTATTTTCCCTCCCAGTTAGCCATCAGCAATTTTTAAAGTCAGAGGCTATTACTTAGATACAGTGGGGTGTAAGACCTAAGATCAGGGATTCAGCTTACTTCTAATTAAGGGTAACTCAGGCAATAGAGAGATGAGAACCTAGTATGCACAGCAGACTCTTCAGGGCACCATGGGAGACTAGGATTAAGCAAACAATCGTGCCTACCCTTGAAGAGATAGCCATTCCCAAAGCTATCTAGTGAATGCAGAATGACCTAACCACACAAGCACATTTTAATACAGGTATTTCTTGTTCAAGATATTTCTGACTACATCCATTCTTGATGAAGTCACAAGGGGACAGCATCCCTTTCTATTCCTGGTGTTAGGAAAAGCTAGGCTTCTAATGACAACTTACTTTGTTTCCAAACAACAAACCGAAAATCTCACTAACTAATATCTTCACTTTACATTTTGCCTATCAGGGAGTTCAATCCCAATAAAAAGATATTTTACATACAGCCCTAGGTCCTGATTCATCCATCCCTGAATTGTGATCTGTTCACTGGGTACCACATCATGAGTTTGGCTGGCTACCATCTCTTCATCCATCCCTGTACTGTGATCTTTTCACTGAGTACCAGAGCATCACAGTTTTAGACAGAGACGCTAGCTATCTCAGCTTCTCTGATCAGGCCCACTGAAGATGTTCACCACTCTAGAAAACTGGCAGCAGTTCACACACAGACGTGGGACAGGGGCTGGGATGATCTAACCTATCAATTTGGAGTAGAAGGGAATTGACTAGAAAAACTTCTCTAGAATGGGGCTTGAGAGTAGACCAACGTGTGTGATGCCAAGAAGGATCACAGCATTCCAGAGTCCCGTAGAAGTCACCAACAAGGATTTCCTCCCAATACCTGAAGTGAGATGGGGGTCGGGGGGGCGTGGAATTGGACTTTTGAAATGAAAAGACACTTTCTTTTCTTTCCTAATGGCATTCATGCCTGGTATGTCATCCCTCTTGACAAATAGCATTCAGTGAGCAGACATTTTGACATCTAGGGTGATGCAGGTATATCTGTCACATGTGTGTCAGTAGGTGGCAGAAAAGAGTGAGGCTATATCTGTGCTCAGTGTTCTAATCTATGAATATCTGAAGAATTAGTAGTCTGACATTACTTGAAAAAAAAGTGAGCCTGAGAAAACCACCAGTCCAGTGCTTCACAGGTCCCAGGGCAGGGAGCAAACCCAAGACTAGAAGAACCCTGCCTGGAACCACAGGTCCCAATTGTGAGTGAGTCTGAGACAGAGGACTCTCAGAGGGGCACCAGACCAGGAGCTAGCCTGAGATGACCACCAGTCTGCTGCCACACAGTCCACAGGGGACAGACAATGCCCCAGGTGACCCCTGCCCTGTGCTATAATGTATGAGTAGGGCATAGCTCTCCTGACATGACCCCAGACATTCCAACACCCTAGGCACCGCTAAGAGGAAAAAATAAGTGATGGAGAAATGGAAGACAAAAAGAAGCAGAAGATGTGGGCACAATGAAGAGAAGCAGAACTGAAGACTTAAGGATATTGAGGAACATTATGATGTGAGTAGCCAGTGATGCCACCTGGGACCACTGTGGAGTCCTGGCCTGTGCTGCCACAGAAGCCACATCTAGGTCCATGGCCCTGTAGCTGCAGCCTTTGTCCTTGGTGCGGGCTGCCACTTGAGGACATGTTGATGTCTTAGAGTTGTGTAGAACTAACCCCACCCCTCAGCTGAGCATCATGAGGGGGCTTGCTCTGGGAACCTGTGAGCAGGAAAGCTGACACCACCTCTAGTCAGCTACAATACTCAGGAGAATAACTCACACATGGAAGTTGCAGGTTAGCCGGCCTGAGTGTATGAATGTGAGAGAATTGACCCTGCCGTTTGTCTCCTGTGTGGTGGCATGGACAAGCTAGAGATGCCCTCCACTCCCTTGCCCCATGTGGAAGGTGGAAGAACTGGCCCTAGGGTCATGAAAGCAGAAGAACTGCTCCTGCCCCTCACCTGCTGCAGCACTCAGGAGACTGGGCCCTGCACCTTGCCTGGGCAGCACAACAGAACTGGCCCTGAATGTGGGTGCACAGGAAAGCCAATCTCGAGGGTGTAAGTGCAGGAGAGCCAGCCTTGCTCCTTGTCTGCTGTGCAGTGGAGCAGACAAGGGAAAGATGTCCTTCTCCCTTCCCTCATCACCTGTCACCTATGGCAGTCAGGACAGCTGGCCCTGGAGTCATGAGAATGGGAGAACTGACCCTGTCCCTCATTGCCTGCAACACTCACTCAGGAAAGCGAAAGTGAGCCCCATACCTCTCTGGGCAGCAGGGTTGAGCTGGCCCTGGTTGTGGGATTTGCTGGTGAACCAGCCCTTAGGGTTTGAGAGAAGGAAGAGAGGCAGAGTCACCAGTTCAGATATCTATCAGGCCCAGAACCAAGACTTTGAATTGGCCCACCCCAACATGTACACCATTGACAAAGTGCATGAAGTGGGGGCAGGCAATCTTACAGATCCAAAACTATAGGATCTCAATGACACAGGACAACAACAGAATATCCAAGAAGAGTTACAATGAGGTTCCAGTATTAATAGAGTAGCAGAAGCCAGAAGCCTTGTACCAAACCAACAAGTCATCGCACTGTGACACACGACAACTTCTACAATGAAATTTTGTTTTTCTCTGTTGTGGGAGAAGTTACAAGTATGGAGGGCAGGTACGAAGGGAGGGAGAAATGAGTGGGATTGGGATTTGAAATTCACAAAGAATCAATAAAAAATAAAATTAATAAAAAGAAAGAAAAAGAGGAAGCTGGATCTGCAGCCAGAACAGGCTACCTGTAAGGATGGACTTGGAAAGGAGTGAAACACTTCAGCAGAGTGTGAGCTTGGATGTGTCTCTTAAGCACCGTAGTCAGAATTCAAACCTAATACTGGAGTCTCTAAACCATCTGGAAGGAACAACGAGGTTTGCCAGTTGTAGAGAGTCTGACATTCTCCTGGGGGGGCAGGATGTGGGAATCCCTGGTCCTTTACCACGGTTCTCCGAGGTATTGTCATTCATCGAGATATACCTTACTATTGCCTCCTCATCCTCACCCCCTCATTGCACTAGCAAAGCAGAATCTGCATTTAACCATTTACCTCTACCTCCACCTAAACCAGACCACTGTCACCTCCTGCCTGGACAACTGGCCAGACCTCTAGCAGTAAACCCTTGCTCCTGTAGTCCATTCTCCAACCACTGAGTGGAGGGCTGAGCTAATCACATGTTCTTGAATACAGGCCTCTCCATTGGCTTTCTATTGTCCCTGGAATAGAATTCGAATTCCTCCTATAGCTCACAAGAACCCTAGCCATGCAGGTCACTACTCTCGTCTGCTATCCTATGTCCTGTCTCACACTACAGTTTACCAACATCATCTCTCTTTACATCTGCAACATGTCTTCCTACAGCAGGGCTTGCTGCCTCAGCTTAGAGCTCTCTTCTTTCTCCTATCTGCCCTCTTCCCTGAACTCTTCCTTCTTACCATTCTGGCTTTAGTTTAAATGGAGAAGCTTCATTAATCACCTGGGACAAAGGAGACAGGAGATGGAGAGAGAACACATACTCCTGATGCCCTCACGGCTAATGTACAAAAGGGAAGCAGACCAGAGAGATGTAGGAAAATTGATGAAAATGGTGATCACTATATTAAGAAAAATAACTTCAATTCAGAATGCCAAATATCACACTTTTCCCACATGCAGAATCTTGTTGTGTTTGTGTGTGTGTGTGTGTGTGTGTGTGTGTGTGTGTGTGTGGAAAAGAAACTATGAGATGGGAGCTTTAAGGGAAGAAGATAGCAGAGAGGGGATCATGAAATACATGTGACATGGAAAGAGAAGAGAGGACTATTTGGGAAAGGGGACCAACAAGAGGGGGACAGAGAGTGATAGAAGTCTGCAGGGAATATGAATAAAGCAGAGTGGCATGCATGTATGACAATGCCATAATGAAATGCAGTGCTTTCTTGAGCTAACTTCAACAGCTCCTAACCACAAAATAATAATAATAATAATAATAATAATAATAATAATAATAATAATAATGAAGAATGGAGAAAAGGGAAGGAAGAAATGAAAGAAGGAGGAGGGAGGGAGAGAGGGAAAGTGAGTGAAAACATAAGTCACATAGAAAAGACATGTTTTTGCATCCTGTGTCTCAGGTGTTTAAAAAGAAGCTTTCAGAGTCTCAGGTCACTGAGCAGACTGGCAGGCGATCCCTGGACCACATTTCTAAGCCCCTGAGTCTCCCTATCAAAGGATCCTGTTGGTCTTTCTGTGCCTGAGACTTCCAAGGTAGGTCTGTGAGAATATTCAGACCAGGAAGGTCATGTCAGCAGAGCAAAGGCAAGCCTTGCCACATCCTGACAGGAGGACAGTGACAGGCTTCCTACAACCTCACAGAAGGCCAACCCCCTCAGAGAGGATGGGGAAGAGAAGTGCTCTGCATTTAATGCTTTGGTTCTAGAGCATTTCTAACATCAGGCTTCCAGCTACAACAAACTATATAAGATGGCCCATATCTTGGGTGGCCCAGAGGAAACAGAGGCTCAAAGAGCTGAAACCATTTTCTCATTAAATATGGATTTGGAAGGAAAAAGTTTAAACCCACATCTGCCTTGCCCCTTCATACAAAAAAAAGGGGGGGTTGTTTTTTTTCATTTCAGGAGTGAGTCTCATTATTTCTTTCATGTCCCTCCTTGTCCTTCACTCTGATAAAACTCCAAACCAACTACCCACTCTCTAAAAGCCTAAACTAGAGACCCCTGAACCCAGAAGCACACATCCTGCTTTCTCTGTGACCCACTCTCCACTACATGCTCTGCCAGCTTGTCCATGTTCTTTCAGAAGGGCAGCTCAGCTCCTTCCTCGGTTTCTCCTCAACAACCCAGATTCCATTGGCCTTTAGTGCCCAAATAAAAACCATCACATAAAAACACTGCACTCTAGAGACATCACCAGCATACAGAGACAGTGCAGTGAGGGTCTCTACCCTCTATTTTACAGGTGGGGAAGACTTGAGGTTCCCTGAAAACCCCAGCCATGCTAAACCCTGATCCTCAGCCTCTTTCATTGGTTGAGTTTATTTCCTCCCAATGATGCCCTCCCAGCTGAAGACATATATCTGTCCAAAGTTTCTCTAGCTGTGTCTTTTGTATCTTTCCCTCCAATTACCATACTAAACTGTCAGACATTTATGAAGGGAGGCCCTTAAGAATTCTGTGGGCAAAACCTCTTCTTTTCCTACAGAGATGCTAAGCTGAAGGAAGGAAAAGGGCTGTCAAAGTTCCCCTACATCAACCAGGTTAGAAGAGCATCAAACCCACATGCCTAAGATCAGTCCACCCTGTGCTCCCAAATATAGCTGACAACTTTGATTGCCCTTATTTCCTAGAGATGTCTGATAAAGACTAATTAGATAGTGTAAAAAGACCATCACTCATGCTGAGCAACCAAAGTAACCGTGAAGCTCACAAGTAAAGTAAATTCTCGTAGTTAAGACAGGGCGGATTCGTAGGTGTAAATAAACTAAATAAATAAACTAAAATAACTAAAATAAATAAACTAAAAGTGACAATTCGATTTGTGTTGAGTCATTGATATTTAGTACGCACCAACTACTTCAATACAGTAAGCTCTGTCAGAGATGGTGTTACTTACAGGCTGAGCATCCTAATCAAGAAATCCATAGTCCAAAATGATTTAAAATTCAAAGCATTTTGAGGACTAACAAGATTCTCAAAAAGGCTGCTATGAAAAGGAGAATCCATCTCCTCTAAAGAAGAACCCCCTGATAAAGTCAGCTAATCCCAAGTGGTCATCCCTAATGGTCATTCCTAAGCACATATACACAAGAACAACACAACAAGGACTCAACAGGTTCTACTTGTACATCCGAATCCATAGCTATGTAGCAATAATTAAATAAAAAGAAGTGATAAAATAATTAAAGAACACAAGGTCCTGAATCTGAGAGGGGAAACTGGGGGGGGGTGCGGCTTAGAGAGAAAGGAGGGTGTAGAGATGACACAAATACTATATTTGTGTATTAAACTCTCATAACTTTTCAAAAAACTTGGGGTTGAAGGGGCATGTTTTAGTTTTTGGTTTATTGTTTGCTTTTTGTTTGTTTTGAGACAGATTATTTCTATGTAACCCTAGCCAACCTGGAACTCACAAAGATCTGCCTATCAAATACTAAGATTAAAGGTATATCCCACCACATCTAGCAAATATTATTTTTAAAAACTACTTTAGAATATTTTAATTTTGGATTTAGGGATGGAGAACACGGAACTAAAAGAAACCTGTGAAAATGTTCTAAAATCTGAAAGTCTTTAAAAACTGAAACTCCCTGATCCTAAGCATCTAGAATACAAGATATTCAACATATAACCCTATTTTATGCACAAAGATAAAATACTTCACCCAAAGTCACACAGCCAAGCAATATTGAGATGAGTGATTCCAGCCTGCCCCGCTCCTAACTAGAATGCTATGCCACTGTAACACACAGCCTTTCAGCCCCTTCTTTTGGCCATGAACTCCTTGAGGGAAGACTACCTCTGAAGTCTGAGGCCTGAGTCTGCCTTGATCTGTGACCTTGGACAAGTTATGCAGCATTGCCGGGCCCCAGTTTTCTCAAGCATAAAATGAGGCATTTGAACTAAAATACCTCCAGACCTCCTTCCAGGCTTAAATAATAATCACTCTGAGCAACTGGGAGCCAAAAGTCTTTCAGTGCATCTGGCTGCTTGGTTGGGGGCTGACTGGAGGCTTTCTGAGTCGGGGCAGGACTAAGCTCCCAAAAAACCCGATGGCTTTGGGAGGTTTTGGTTAGCTGTGACAGTAACTCACAGTGAGGTGGTTTTTACCATTTTTGTGCAGACTCTCATTACTTCTGCTTAGCAGCCCTATGAGCCTTGTCATTGTCACTGCAAAAGTGCTGGGCATATCAGGAATTAGTCAACTACAAGTAACAGTAGGCTAGACCTATGGGGTTAAGGAAAAAGATGCTTTCAGAAGTCCAGAAGCAGGCAGCTATAGTGACAGTGGCAATAGGGATGGGGTCTTTGTGCCCCTTTCTTTCTGTAGGCTCCACACTCCTGCTTAGAGCCAATTCCCCACCCCCAAGGCCATAAAGCTCCAGCTTCCTTTTTTCAAGGCTCACACTCACATGGTATCCTATTATCAACTATTGCTACAAGGTAAGACAAACTGGGAAAGCTCTATTTCCTGCCTGTATTGATTTGCTAAGACTGTTGTAACTCAGAAGCACTGGCTGGATAGCTTACAAGGTGACTGTCTGGAGTCAAGATGTGGCAAGGTGGCTTCCTTCCCAGGCTGAGAGGGAAAGTTTTATTCCAAGCCTCCAGCCTTCCCTGTTGGTGGTCATCTGTTGTGCTTCTTTGTCTTCTCTCCATATGTGTCTTTGTGTTCAAAGTTCCCCTTTTTTCTTATTTTTTATTTATGTGTATGTGTGTGCATGTTAATAAGCATATGAACATATACATGTGGATTCCTGGGTATATCTGTGTACATGTATGTGGAGGCCAGAAGTCAATTTTGGCTGTCTTCTTCCATCACTATCTACCTTATTTTCTGAGACAAGATCTCACTGAATCTGGAACTTATAAATTGGCTAGATTGCATGGCCAGCAAACCCAGAGATCCTCCTCTTTCTGCCTCTCCAGTACTGCCGCCATACCCAGGCCTTTAAAAAAAGATATGAGTTCTAAGGTCCTAGCTAACACTCTACCCCTATGCTTGTATATCAAAGCACTTTACTGACTAGGCCATCTGGCCAGCCTAAAGTTCCCTTTCTCGTAAGGACACCAGTTGTACTGGATTGAGTCTGCCCCTAATGACTTCATTCATGCTCACCTGATTACATTTGCAAATATTCCCTCTCAGAATTAAGTCCCTTTCTGAGGATCTTCAGTACATGAATTTTGAAGAAATACAGTTCTATCCCCAATTGTGGAGGCAGCAAGGTTAAGGGAGGCATGTTAGTAAGCACTGTCTGTAGCCAACAGTTAAGAGGTTTGTTCAAGCCTGATGAACAACAAGGGTTGGAAGATATCTCTCTCTCTTTCTCTCTGTCTCAGTCTCTTGTCTACCTCTGTCTCTCTCTGTTGTGTAGAGTGGCTGAAGGACCCAAATCGAGGTTCTGATTCCATTGGTTAAATCTATACATGCTGGCTGTGTGGTCTTGAACCACTTGCCTAAGTAGGGTTTCTAGCTTCAATGAAAGAGACTCATTCAAAATTTAGTAAGTATGAACCTGAGTCTCTTGGCAGGCATTGTTCTCATAATGACAATGGCCTAAATAGAATGAAACAAGTTTATTGAATAGTATAATTTTAAGACTCTGATGAAATGAGACATATCAATAAAATATAAACATACAACAAGCACTAAGGAAATGTTATCATCCAAGCAATGGCTATCATCACCTCTCTCCTGATCTCAGGCTCTCTCAGGTTTACTTTAATCTCTCACTGCACAAATGAGAGTTATGGTTGTGAATCAGCCATGGACACGGCTTTGGCACTTACAGCTCTTCTGCTCACACTCTGATGAAAGATGTGTTTTCCAGACATAA
This sequence comes from Mastomys coucha, assembly GCF_008632895.1. Classification (NCBI taxonomy): domain Eukaryota; kingdom Metazoa; phylum Chordata; class Mammalia; order Rodentia; family Muridae; genus Mastomys; species Mastomys coucha. The sequence goes on from NW_022196905.1 coordinate 213,248,360, forward strand.
ATCAAGAGATTGAAACCACATGCCCCTGGATGCTCAACAGAGCAAAAATGATAGAAAGGCTATACCTGTGGCCTGCAGCACTGAGCAGATGGGGGAGCTGTGGCTCCAAGTTCAGCAGATACAGCAGATGTGGCCAAAGCAAAGAGAATTTGGAATCCTTGGGGGAAATAGTCACACACACACACACACACACACACACACACACACACACGCACGCACACGATATATTTTGAAACACTCAGTCCAGAATATGGTCTTTTAGGATGGGGAAGCTAAGATCTGTATCTTAGGAGGAAAGAGAAGACTGAACAAGAGTGACCTTGGAAAGAGCAGAGAGAGAAAACTAATGTCTCATTATACCCTGTCAGATACCAGACACTTCATATTCATTATCTTTATAACTACCAAGGGAGGCAAATGGTATGACAGACAATAAAAAAATTTCCAGATGTGAATTCCAGCTGGACCATCCAGCACTAAATCATGTGCTTTCTCTAGGAGACTACTTAACCACCTTGGGTTGCTTTTCTTATTTGTTATGATAAGGATAATAGGGCAATAGAAGGCTGGAGAGATGGCTCAGCAATTAGGAGCATACAAGGCTCTTGAGGAGGACCTGAGTTTGGCTTCTAACACCAATGGCATATGACTTACAACCACCTGTAACTCTACCTATCTTCTGTCATTGAGAGGCACCAAAATGAATGTGTCTCCCCCTTCATCACCGCCCCTAACCATGCCCCCATACATACGTATGCATAAATAAAAATATTGTAAAAGGTTAAGGATAATAATGTCCAAAACATATAATAAATAAAAAATAAGTGTTTGTGGTCAATAAAGCATAATTGCTACTGCTGTGGGTTTTATCCCCATCCTTTCTGCTTCTGCTGCATCAATGATCAAATATACTTTAATGGAAAAGGGCAAGTTGGGTGATTCTAGAACATTCTGTTAAAAGCCTTCTTGGCTGTTTACATGGTTGCTCTACTCTTCATCTCAGAATATATAGAACAGATGCCGGAGTACCCAGAGTGCTTCAACTAGCTAGTTTGTATAAGTTAAAGCAAATGTTTGGAGGGAAAACATTATTAAGCAAGCTCCAAAGATAAAATGATAAAGTCACCATGTAACTCCTGCCAGTACCATCAATCACCTTGAGTTGAAAGAAGAGGGCAGGGTTATTATAATCTGCAATCCCTTCCTTCTTCACTTTCCAAGCTCAGCCCATATCCTGCTGTCCTCCAAAGACAAGAAGAAAGGTTCAGCTTTCCTCAGGTGAAGAAGAGTTTCAACAATAGGCTGCTAAGACCACCATTTGACTTATAAGTACCCTGAACAAAAATTAATCTACTTATTTTAAATCAAATACTTCCTAATAAATGTATGTTTCCAGGTATTCTAAGCCTCTTACTCAATGTCTTATTAAAAATAAAAAATCCCATGATAGGCAAGAGAAAAATAGAACTAAGAATATTCTTCAGTATCTAAGGATACTGAAACGTAGGAAATGTAGACAACTTTCCATGGACAGTAGACCTGGATTTTGAGGTCACAGGCACTAGTGCCCAAAGACCATGTTTTATTGTACCTTACTCATCTCCTTCCTGAACAGACAACCCACACATTCAGCCTCCAGTCCCAGGACTGAACTGGGAGCCTAGGAAGATAAGCCTTTCCTAAACATGCAGAAATAATAAAAGTGGCTAAATCACAAATAGCCACCTGATTGTTGTAAGAGATTCATTTAATCTACAACATGGTCTGATAACTAGAATGAGATCCAGTGTGCAGCAGAACCTAAAATTAAGACACTCAAGTAGCAGAAGCCATATGTCTGTGACTGAATATTAAGACAGAGACAGGATTTGAGCCTGTACAGAAGGACAAGGAACCCAGACTCCCAGTAAATACATACTATTCTGTGACATTCATGTCCATTTGAGTTACTGTGTAAGGCTGTGTTCAGAGAGAATCACCAGGATTCCTAAGACTCTTCATTATTATCCTGGAAAGCACTAGTAAAAATGGTATTGTCATTAGTGAGCATTCTTGCTACATTAGGAGCCAAACTCAAAAGCAGAAATGGCAAGGAAGGCAGTGTATGTGGAGCAGAGAGGAGCGAGGGTGAGTGTGCAAGGGTTTATATTGTTAGTCATATGGGATCTAGACTCACCTTAGAAACAGATTTATGCCCATGAGGGATTTTCTAAATTAGATTAATTGAAGTAGGAGGGCCCACCATAACCACTACGATAAAAGAGGGAAAACAAGATAAAAACCAACATCCACTTCTTTCTGTTTCCTGACTGTAGATATAATGTCACCAGCTGCCTCAAGCTCCTGCCTAGATGGTTCCCACCATGATTGACTGTGCTCTCAAACTGTGAACTAAGATAAACCTTTCCTTCCTCTAGTTTTGCTCAGTATTTTGTTGAAGTGAAGAGAAAAATAACTTCCATAGAAAGCTACTAATTGCTCCATCTTACAGAGTCATATTCTAAGATAACACATCACATGCAGCTCAAGAAGGTGTATCTAAAAGTGAGGGAAAGAAGAAGGAAGGATTTCTTGTCCATTTACTCTTATGTCCCATTGGTCAAGAGTAATGAGGGGACATGAGTAAAAAAACACCAAGGCAGCTGAGTCTTACAGCATCAACAACAGGGCTATGGAACCTGGATCAGGAGACTCTCAATAGCACATAGAATAATATGGAGTAGAGTGGGACCTATATGAAGTGTAACAGAATCCATATAGCACAAGAACCAGCCCCCCCCATTACAAAGGAAATGCAGAGCTCCTTGTTCAAAACCTACTAAGCATGTTAAAATAGCTATGGTAGAATATAATCGGTGCTCAGAGCTCTTCAAAGAATGAAGTCCTTCTAACTAAACAGATCACTCAGCCAATAAAGCGAGCTGTGATCCATCATCTAGAATTAGTCACTACTGGGGCTGGAATAAAAGGCCCCAAGACCAGATGGTCACATGAGTCTCTGAGAACAATAGCTTTGAGGATTGATATGATGCAGGAAACAAGCTAAAAACAATGGGACTGTATTTCAGGTGATTAGGGAAAACTGGTTTCTGTCTTGTAGTTTTGTTTTTTTTTAAGATTTATTTTTATTTATTGTATGTGTATGAGTACACTGTGGCTGTACAGATGACCATGAGCTATCATGTGTGTGGCTGCTGGGAATTGAACTCAGGACCTCTGCCAGCCCTGCTTGCTCGGCCTGTTTGCTCCGGCCCCGCTTGCTCCGGCTAATTCACTGTAGCTGTCTTCAGACGCACCAGAAGAGGGCGTCAGATCTCATTATGGGTGGTTGTGAGCCACCATGTGGTTGCTGGGATCCTAACTCAGGACCTTTGGAAGAACAGTCAGTGCTCTTTCCCACTGAGCCATCTCGCCAGGCCTGTTTTGTAGTTTATGAGTACTATGGATAGTACCATAGGCCAACAATGGTGAGCTTGGGTGGAGCTCATAAGAACAAAGCAGCCCAAGTAGAGACTGGGAAGTTGGGGGAGAGAGGCAGTGGGTGATAAGCAGATTGGATCAGCCCTTTCAGAAGTCATTAGTCATTAGACTATCTGAAAATACATGAAGATAGAGAATGAAAGCTTCAGTCATATGAGTTCTACCCAAGTGTGATGATTTGAATATAATTGGTCCACGGACTGGCACTATTTGGAGGTGTGGCCTTGTTGGAGTAAGTGTGTCACTGTGAGTGTGGGCTTTAAGACTCTCATCATAGCTGCCTGGAAGCCAGACTTCTCCTAACAGCTTTCAGATGAAGATGTAGATCTCTCTGCTCCTCCTGCACCATGCCTGCCTGGAAACTGCCATGTTCTCACCTTGATTATAATGGACTGTACCTCTGAACCTGTAAGCCAGCCTCAATTAAATTTTGTCCTTATAAAAGTTGCCTTGGTCCTGGTGTCTGTTCACAGCAATATAAAATCCTAAGACACCAAGTAGTAAGTAAAACAATGTGTCTACTGGCCTTAGTGGGTGTACCTGCCCACAAAATAAAACAGAAAATGGTCTCTGTGGACCCCAGACAAGGAGAGTCTGCTTCTGGAATAGACTAGACTTAAAGGAAGACTGCTTTGCAGTTACCCAGTTTGTCTGTTATCTAGTTGGCCAAGGTTCTCTTACCTGTTGTAGTGGTGTAAATATGCTTGACCATAGGGAATGGCACTGTTGCGAGGTGTAGCCTTGTTGGAGGAAGTGTATCACTGTGGGGTGGGCTTGGAGACCCTCTTCCTAGCTGCTTGGAACTGTCTGCCTTTGGATCAAGATGTAGAAATTTCAGCTCCTTCTATGCCATGCTTTCATGGATGCTGCCTTTATAAGAGTTGCCTTGAACATGGTGTCTCTTCACAGCAATGGAAACCCTAAGTCAATTTTTCAATGTCATCCTTAAGTCTACCTCCTGCTGGGCAGTGGTGGCACACGCCCTTAATCCCAGCACTTGGGAGGCAGAGCCAGGTGGATTTCTGAGTTCGAGGCCAGACTGGTTTACATAGTGAGTTCCAGGACAGCCAGAGCTATACAGAGAAACCCTGTCTCGAAAAAAAAAAAAAAGGCTACCTCCTACTGTACACCAGGCAGCAGTAATCTTTTTATCTTATTCTACAAAGACTTAGTCACATACCTGTCCTTTTTTTATAATTTATTTATTCCTTTTTATTGAAAGAGTATTTGTTGCCACAATAAAAGAGTTTATAAAATTGTTAGGATTAATTTTCTTTTTTATTCTTTTTACATTTATATTTTATAATCTTTTTTTAAAGTCATCAAAATAATTTATAAGTTAGATGCCCCTTAAATATACATGGTATCTTCTGAAGCTAAAAGTAATATGCACTCAATCAGTTTTTAAAATCTATTTGGAACATTAAACATGATTGAAATAGAAGAAAATCTCTTATAAAGTCCTCTATGAAAGGAAATTGTGACAAGTTCCTAATTAGACAGAAATCATTCTGTCTCTAAGGGAGAATACACAGTGTAACCGTGGCTTCATAGAATGGATTGGGTAGTGTTCCTTCTGTTTCTATTTTGTGGATTAGTTGAAGAGTGTTGGTATTAGGTGTTCTTTGGAGGTCTGATAGAATTCTGCACTAAATCAATCTGGTCCTGGGCTGATTTTGTTAGTTTGAATAATGTCTCTGTGGCCTCTGGTTAGTCTGGCTAATAGTTTGTCTATCTTGTTGACTTTCTCAAAGAACCAGCTCCTGGTTTTGTTGGTTCTTTCTATATATAGTTCTTTTTGTTTCTATTAAGTTGATTTCAGCCCTGAGCTTGTTTATTTCTTGCCATATACTGCTCTTGGGTCTATTTGCTTCTTTTTGTTCTAGAGCTTTCAGGTATGCTATTAAGCTGCTAGTGTATACTCTCTCCAGTTTCTTTTTCAAGGCACTCAGAGCTATGAATTTTTCTCTTAGTACTGCTTTCATCGTGTCCCATAAGTTTGGGTATGTTGTGCCTTCATTTTCATTAAATTCTAAAGTTTTCAATTTCTTTCTCTATTCCTCTCTTGACCAAGTTATCATTGAGTAGAGCGCTGTTCAGCTACCATGTGTATGTGGACTTTCTGTTGTTTTTGTTGCTGTTGAAGGCCAGCCTTAGCCCATGATGATCTGATAGAATGCACAGGATTATTTCAATCTTCTTGTATCTGTTGAGGCCTGTTTTGTAACTAAGGTCAGTTTTGGAGAAGGTAGCATGAGGTGCTGAGGTATATTCTTTTGTTTTAAGATGAAAATGTTCTATAGATATCCGTTAAATCCATTTGGTCCATAACTTCTGTCAGTTTCTATGTGTCTCTGTTTAGTTTGTGTTTCCATGATCTGTCCATAGATGAGAGTGGGGCATTAAAGTCTCCAACTAATACTGTGTGAAGTGCAATGTGTTCTTTGAACTTTAATAAAGTTTCTTTTATGAATGTGTGTGCCCTTGCATTTGGAACATAGATGTTCAGAATTGAGAGTTCATCTGGGTAGATTTTTTTCCTTTGATGAGTATGAAGTGTACTTTCTTATCCTTTTTGATAACTTTTGGTCGAACATTGATGTTATTAAATATTTGAATGACTACTCCAGCTTGTTTCTTGGGACCTTTTGCTTAGAAAATTGTTTTCTAGCCCTTTACTCTGAGGAAGTGTCTGTCTTTGTCACTGAGGTGCATTTCCTGTATGCAGCAAAATTCTGGGTCCTGTTTACTTATCCAGTCTATTAGTCCACGTCTTTTTATTGTGGAATTGAGTCCATTATTGTTAAGAGATATTAAGGAATAGTGATTGTTGCTTCCTGTTATTTTTGATGTTATTTTTGTGTTTGTGTGGCTATCTTCTTTTGAGTTTGTTGAAAGAAGATTACTTTCTTGCTTGTAGCTTGTAGTTTCCTTCATTGTGTTGGAATTTTCCATCTATTATTCTTTGTAGGGCTGGATTTGTGGAAAGATAATATGTAAGTTTGGTTTTGTCACAGAATATCTTGTTTTAAAACTCTTGTTTTAAAACTGAGAGTTTTGCTGGGTATAGTAGTCTGAGCTGGCATATGTGTTCTCTTAGAGTCTGTATGACATCTGCCCAGGATCTTTTAGCTTTCATAGTCTCTGGTAAGACATCTAGTATAATTCTTTTAGGTCTGGTTTTATATGTTACTAGACCTTTTTCCCTTACTGCTTTTAATATTCTTTCTTTGTTTAGTGCATTTGGTGTTTTGACTATTATGTGATGGGAGGAATTTCTTTTCTGGTCCAATCTATTTGGAGTTCTGTAGGTTTCTTGTATCTTCATGGGCATCTCTTTCTTTAGGTTAGGAAAGTTTTCTTCTATAATTTGTTGAAGATATTTACTGGCCCTTTAAGTAGGAATCTTCTCTTTCTTCTATACCTATTATCCTTAGGTTTGGTCTTCTCATTTTATCCTGGATTTCCTGGATGTTTTGGGTTAGAAGTTTTTATTATTTTTCATTTTCTTTGACTGTTGTGTCAATGTTTTCTATGGTATCTTCTGCACCTGAGATTCTCTCTTCTATCTTTTTTATTCTGTTGGTAATGCTTGCATCTGTGACTCCTGATCTCTCTCCTAGGTTTTCTATCTCCAAGGTTGCCTTCCTTTGTGATTTCTTTATTGTTTTTATTTCCATTTTTTAGATCCTGGATGGTTTTGTTCAATTCCTTTGCCTGTTTGATTGTGTTTTCCTATAATTCTTTAAGGGATATTTTTGTTTCCTCTTTACAGGGGTCTAGCATTTACCTGTGTTCTCCTGTATTTCTTTAAGGGAGTTATTTATGTCCTTCTTAAAGTCCTCTATCATCATATGTGATTTTAAATCAGAATCTTGCTTTTCTGGTGTATGGGGTATCCAGGGCTCGCTGAAGTGGGAGAACTGGGTTCTGATGATGCCAAGTAGCCTTAGTTTCTGTTGCTTATGCTCTTGCCCTTGCCTCTCAACATCTGGTTATCTCTGGTGTTAGCTGGTCTTGCTGTCTCGGACTGTGGCTTGTCCCTCCTGCAAGCCTGTGTGTCAGTACTCCTGGGAGACCAACTCTCTCCTAATGGTATATGGTTATAGCACACTGTGGCACAGGTTCAGCTCCTGGCACAGACGGAAACTGGAAGGATCCCAATAGGTCTTTTCTTGATGGTGCTGTTTATTTCACTAGATTGGTAAAATGGGCAGCTGGAAGCTAGCAGAGATTGAGGGAGTGATGTGGAAAGTAGAGGAAAAAAGATAAGGCTGAAAATTGGGGTTTCAGCTTGTCCAATTAGATATGTGGTCTAAATAGTTTAGTACTGGCTGTCTTCACACTGGGTAGGCTGAGAACCTGGTAGTTGCTTTGTCAATGAGGCTGATGTTTCAGTAGTCCCAACCTGGTGCTGAAGGCCTGGAGGAGTTCTGGAGAGTCACTGGTCTTCAGTCCATGTTGGAATCCCAAAGTGGATAAGTTTGTAGTCCAACTCCCCAACAATGGTCAGCAGCAGCTGAGTGGAAGTCCAAGGATCTAGCAGTTGCTCAGTCCCACAAGGCCAGCCAGGTGAAGAAGAGAGATCCAATACCTGTCCTTCTATCTCTTTTAGCCAGGTGGATTTTTATTATTGAAGAGTTGATCTTCATTATCCACGCTCCTCCTACAATCCATGCACTTTCTCCCCTCTTTGAAATGATGCCACCACAGGTGATATTTCAAAGGTCCCTCTGTTCCCTCTGTGGCTCTCCTGTCTGCCTCTTTTCCTGCCTTAAAATATTGCATCAGTGCTGTGGGTTACCCTGGGACTGTTTGTATTCTGGTGTTAATTCTGCTTCCTGAAGAAGGGCTGCCCCAGATGATGAGGAGTAATAGATCATGTACTCAGGTCATTTCATGTGAACCTTCTCCCCATTCTAACTGGTCAAATAAAGACTAGAGTCTGTGATTTGGCAGTGGAAGGGAACAGTGGGACTGGAAGACTTAGAGAGTGGGGGCAGATGGGAGGAGAGGAGAAGAGAGAGAGGTAGAAGCCAATAATGGAGCAGAACCACATGGCCAGCAAAAACTACAAGTAGCAAAGGGGAAAGTTCTAGAAACCAAAAATACCTTGGTAACTCATTTAGTAGGCTCTCCACCTGCCCTCAGCTAAGTTTGATTGTCTCAGTTGTTGTATGTGATTGCAGGGAGAAGCCCACATTCTGCTATGGTATTAGGTGATAGATAATTGTATCAAATTTGCTCTCTAGAAGACAACAAGCTGAGAATTCTGCAACAAACCTGACTATAGGATTTGGAGCCAAAATATCGCTGATATCTGTATCTCTCCTTTATGGGTATTTGTTGGGGTCCAAAAGCCCCTGGCATCTTAATCTTCATCTTGTCCCTTGGACATCATCTATAAACTAACACTCTTTTGTTTTTTCAACTATCTTCCTTCTGTCCCTGCAATTGACTTAGGACATTTTATGATGAGGGCTTTCTGGACTTTTCACAATGAGGACATTCCTTTCTGGACTTTCCACAATGAGGACATTCCTTTCCGGACTTTTTATGATGTGGACATTCCAGTTATGCTGATGTGTAACCAAACAATAATGCGGGTTTGGCCTGTGCACCTGGGCAAATACCTTTGTGGTCTAGAGTTTTAAATAGTGCCTTTCCCTTGAGTAAATTAAGACTTGATCAGAAAATTTTTTGTCTTGTCTCCTTCTTTCGCATTTCTTGCTCCCAAATTTGTCATTGCAGCACTGTCTTCTCAAGAACTCCGGTAAGTCCTGCAGGTCAGGGCAGGTATTAAACAAAATTTGTGAGCCAAATTACATTTAACAACAACAAAAAAAGCCCCTCTAGCATAGGGGAAGAACATCCCAAGCTGGACTGTCTGTAATTCTACCATCTTTGGAAGCCTGTTCCATCTCTCAGCTAACCTAAAATTCACCCCAGGCTCATGAATGGGGTTCAATAAAAGCACACCCTTCAACTTTAGGATAAGATCTTCAATAGTCCCAAAAGGAGCAGGTCCCACAGTTCTTCTACCCCTCCCTCCATGCAATTCACCCATGCAAGTACTCACCAGGCTAGACTCTGCTTAGCTTCAGAGGTCAAAAAGACCAAGGTTATTCAGTGTGGAATAGTCACAGACCTACTATATGTTTCTACAATTTAGATTGACATTTTATTCATCAGTCGGATGCCCAATTAAGACCACCAGGCTGTCAAACAGCCTTGTGGTTCACAAGCCATCGACATCTAACCCCACACTCCCCCTAGTCTGCTGACTTGTCTCATATGCCAGTGCCTCTCCTATTCTGGGACTCTCAGAACCCTCTGGGATCCTGACATCACTTTTAGAATCTGTTGGCTGTTCTCTCTTCTCTTGTTCCAATGAGCTATTTCACATCTATTTCCACCCAAATCCATGTAGTTTTCATAAAGCTAGACACTTCCTTTTCTCAGTCTTCTCTTCGCTACCCATCTGTTGGGCTACTCCAAAGTCCCCTCTGCCAAAAATCGGTCTGGGAAGAACTCAGACCCTCAAACTTCATCCCTGGATTTTCCAGTTTCCCTTTTGTAGCCAGCCTCTCACCAGGCCAGTTTACCCAGCCAATACCTTCCCTGCCTGAGCTTGGCTTCCTCCTTCTGCTGGTAAAGCCTGGGCTGCCAAGACTCCAGCGTGCAGATTTCCTGAGGCCACCAGAACACAAAATATACACCTTCCTTCCCAGAATTACCCATTAATCATGTCCCTCAGCAAGAACAGAAATTCAGAAGTGAGAGCAAGCTAAGACCAGTAGGAACTTCACTGACTTCACCAGCTGTGATGAATTTGGCTTCTGCATTTATGTATTTACTCATATCTAACAAATATTTATTGACCAAGTGCCAGATGTGAGAAATTCAGTAAACAGGATAGGTTCTGTCTTCATACCTCATAGACTGTAGTAAGCCTTTAAACAAATTGTTACACCAGGAAAGGCACAGCAGTCCCATGTATGATAGCTGCTGGGGAGAGGGCGCAGCCCCAGCTCATGTGACACAGGTAGATTTATCATTAGCCCTCTACTTTTCTCAAATGACATAGTAAAGAGATTTAAACCACACCACTCCTCAATTCATAAATTCCTTGGCATTATTTCTGATAATCCTTAACATTAGTACAAGACAATTTTACGATTCAAATAAAAATAAGCAATAGGCTACCACCGCCCGAATTGCCACCATCAATCAACTCTGTGTGTGGCTCTTGGCTCTAGGCTCCTTGAAAGGGAAGGAGAAAAGGGAAAAGAAAATAAGAAAATTCTCTGGCTAGATTGGTGCCAAGAACTGTTTGATGACTATCCGGCACATTGCCTAGGCTAGAAGAGGAGTTGGCAGGAGGGACTGAGGCACCACCAGAATTTCTCAGGCTGGAGTCCTTTTCTTTTTCAAATAAGGTAATCCTGGGAGACACCTGATATATCTTTTTATGTAGTTTCAAACTTCCTGAAAAAAAAACTGTTCATTTATCAGTGGGGCTGAGGTTGACCCTTCCCCTACCCTGCCAGATGGTTTCCAAGGCCAAGTACCTAGGCCTCACATCAGACTCCTCAGTAACTGCTTTTCTCTAACTAACTATGCAGTCCCCTCCTTAACCCCCTGGCAGCCCAGCTCAGATCGCTCTGTGAAACTTCTTCCAGGTAGATGGACAGAAAAGCAACCAGTATCAAGAAACTAAAGCAGTGACCAGAAATGGGGATATTTACTAACTGAGAACGGCTTTTCTTACACTTTTTCATGATTTTTTTTTTTTAATTTAGCCAAGCGTTGTGACTAACAATGGTAATCTCAGCAGTTGGGAGGCTGAGCCAGAAGAACTGTTGAAAGTTCAAAGACAACCTAGGACTGGGGTCTATGCCAACCTAGACTACAAAAGGAGACCCTGTCTCAGGAAGATAGTGTCAGGGGAGAAGAGGGAGAGTAAAGGAGGGAGGGAGGGACAGACAAAGGGAGAGAAGGAGAGATGGAGGAAGAATAAGTAAATAACAAAGTATCTTTGCGAGTTTATACTGGGGTTCTCTATTCTATTCCATTGAGCTGTGTCGGTTTGTATGTGTACCTGCTGCTATTATTACATTGGCTCTGTAGTATAATTCTGCCATATAATCAAGTATGCTGGTATCACCTACAGCAAACCTTTTCCCACTCAGGTTTGCTCTGGCTATATGATCCTGTGTGCTTTATGTGAATTTTAAGATTATCTTTTATATTTCTGTGATTGTGTTGGAATTCTAGTGGAAGTTACATTGAATCTATTGGCTTTTGCTAGCATGGTCATTTTCACAGTTTAAATCTTCTAACCAATGAACATGGGAGGTCTTCTAATAATTTCTTTATTTCCTTCATTCAATATTTTAAAGTGTTCATTGTCCAGCTCTTTCATTTCCTTGGTTAGATTAGTTCTACGGTGTTTTATTTTTCTTGAGGCTATTATGAATGCATTGGTTGTTTCTTTCTGTATGTGTTTGTCATTGTATTTAGTAAAGCACTGATTTCCACATGCTACTTGTATATTATTTTACTTTGTGTCTATTGACTCTAAGGATTTTCTGTGGTTTTATGTATAGAACCATATTATCTGAAAAGTAAAGTTCCTTGGCTTCCTCCTTTCCTATTTATATCTCTTTCATTTCCTTCTGCCTCACTAGTCTAGCTAAAACTTCAAGTGCTATATTAATTAAAAGTGAAGAAAATTGATACTCTTCTTTTATTTCTGATTTAAATTAAAAAGCTCTGTTTTTCTTTATTTACCAAAATGTTGTCTGTAGCCTGTCTATGCACATTCTTTATTATGTTGAGATGTGGTCTTTCTATTCAGAGTCTCTTCAATGATTTTATCATGAAGGGACGTTGGATTTTGTCATTCTTGCACTTCTTGAGATTATCACATGATTTCTGTCTTTGAATTCATTTACGTAATCTATTAAATTTATTGATTTCTAAATGTTGAACCATTCCTGAATCTCTAGAATGAAGACAATTTGACCATGATGAATGATCTTTTAGATTGGTTCTTGAATTTAGTTTGTAATATTTTACTAAGAATTTTGCATCTATGTTTATCAGGGAGGATGCTCTATAATTTTTGAATGTCTTTTTCTGCTTTCAGCAACAATGTAATATTTGTTTCATAAAAAGGACATGTGACCCTCCCTGCCCTTGGAGATCATTGGCCAGTATAGGTCCACGAAGGTAAAGGGACCAGAGATGACAGATGGGGGCTGAGGAAGTGGGTTCAGAAGCGCTGTGAGTACATAAGGAATGACGAAACCAGGATCAGCTGCAGGAAGGTAATGATTTTACTTTACTTGGGGTGATTCAAGGCTTATTTAATTTTGTAGACAGGAGTCAGAATATCCTGCATAGATAAAGATCATTGACTGAAGGCTTATGGTACTGGAATACCTCATTAGCATGGGAATCATTTCCAGAATCTCAGGTACTAGCTGAACACGTTCTCATCAGGAGAAAGGAAGTTGAACCTGTAATGTGAACCAAGGCTACATGATATTCTGCAGGTAACTCCCCATGCAGAGTCTGAGAAGGGGAAACCCTGCTAGTGAAGGGACTCTGCCATTTGGTGAGGAGCCAAGAAGGCTATCCAAACAATGGTAGACTTCAACCTTAATTAGCAGGGCAAATGTGGCAGGGCAGTATTCCTTCATTTTCTGTTTTATGGAAGAGTTTGAGAAGTCTTGGGGGTAGTTCTTCCTTGAAGGTCTGAAAGAATTCAGCAGTGAATGAATCTGGGGATGGATTTGATTCAGATTCCTTTTTACTGTTTCAATCTTGCTGCTTTTTATAGACCTGTTTTAATTGTTTGTCTCATCCTGATATAATTTAGTACATCATATGTGTCAAACATTTGTAGGTTTCACCAGTATCTGCTGTAATGTCTCCCTTTTGATCTCTAATTTAGGTCTACTCCCTCTTTCTTTTGATTAATGTGACTAAAATTTTCAATTTTGTTTGTCTTTTCAAAGATCAAACTCTTTGTTTTATTTTTTTCTCAGAGCTTTTAGTTTGCATTTCATTAATTAATAGTCTGATCTTTTGTCTCTCTATCTACTGATTTGGAGTTTTATTCATTTTTACTTTTCAAAAGCCTCGAGGTACATCATTAAGTTATTTGAGATTTCTCTGATTTGCTGATACAGCACTGAAAGTATAGACTTCCCTGAGGACTCCTAAAGGTACATCAAGTTATTTGAGATTTCTCTGATTTGTTGGTACAGGCACTGTAGCTATAGACTTCCCTGAAGACTGTTTTCATTGAACCCAGTAGATGTATCATATTTCATTTTTATTTAACTCTAGGAAGTTTTACTTTCTCCTTCTTTATTTCTCCAATAATGCATTCATCATCCAATGGTGTTTTATTTAATCCCCATAAATTTATGTACTTTCAGTAGGTTCTTCTGCTATTGATTTACTATTGTATTTCATTGTAGACAGAAAACTGTGAGAAAAATTTTAACATGTATTAATTTGTTAAGATTTGTGGCCAGGTGATGATGGTACACACATTTCATCCCAGCACTCAGGAAGAAAAGATAGGTAGATCTCTATGAGTTTGAGGCCAGCCTGATCTGCAGAAAGAGAGAGAGAGAGAGAGAGAGAGAGAGA
>NW_022196905.1:213262517-213296257 GCF_008632895.1 Mastomys coucha
AGAGAGAGAGAGAGAGAGAGAGAGAAGGAGGGAGGGAGAGAAAGAGAGAAAGGGAGAAAAAGAGAAAGAAAGAAAGAAAGAAAGAAAGAAAGAAAGAAAGAAAGAAAGAAAGAAAGAAAGAAAATATAACATTTAATGTGCATATTGTAATCAGCATGAAGTAGCTCTCTGTATACATTATCTGTTCTGACTGGGTCTGTCAAAGATATGAGAAAAGCAGCAATTTTCATTCAAATTCTTTTTTTAACTTTACACCCTTTGGATGCATCTGACTTTAATGGCAGGGTCCATTTCTTGGTGGTAACAGTCTTTGGGTATCTACTGTGATGATAAATCACCATGACCAAGACAACTCGGAGAAGAAAGGTTTACTTTAGCTTATTGTTCCACATCACAGTCTATCACTGAGAGAAGTCAGGGCAGGAACTGATGCAGAGCCCATGAAGGAGCACTACTTATGGGGTCACTCCTCGAGAGTTGCTCAATTTAGTTTCTTATAGTACCAAAGACTACCAGCACAGTGGAGGTTACCACCTACTGTGAGCTGAACCTTCCCACATCAATCACAAATCGAGAAAATTCACCACGGATTGCCCTCAGGCCAATCTGGTGGGAGCATCTTCACAAAGGAGGCTTCTTCCCAAATGATCCTAGCTTATGTCAAGTTTGCACAAAACTAGCTGGCACATCAGTAAACAGATGGATCTTATTTTTTTAATGTAGTCCTCTAGTATATGCCTTTAGATTGATGTGTTAAAACCAGTAATATTTGAGTTATTGTTTGAAAGTCTGCTAATTCATTTCATTTTTGTAGTATTTGATATTTTCCTATTCTTTTTCTTAATTACCACTTTAGTATGGCTTTTTTCCTATAGACTGATGCATCTTCTATTTTGCATCAGTTTGAAGAATTTCTTCAAGTATATTCTGTAGACTTAGCTTATTGATCACAAATTCAGTCTGTGTTATAGAGAGAAAAGTTTGTATTTATTCAATTATTACAGACAGTTTTGCTAGGTATAGTAGTCTTGCACCAACAGTTCTATGGTTTAGATCTTAAAAAATATTATCCCAAGCCCTCTTTGCTTTCAAATTTCTTTTGAAAAATTTGGTATTACCTTTATGGGCTTGCCTTTATATATGCCATATATATATGTATGACAGAGAGAGAGAGAGAGAGAGAGAGAGAGAGAGAGAGAGAGATTTTCCCTCTTGCAGTTTTCAATATACCTTCTTTGTTCTATATGCTTAATATTTTAAATATAATGTTATGGGAAGTTTCTTTTCTCACCTTGTCTATTTGTTGTTCTAAGTGTCTCCTGTACCTGAATAGACATTCCTTTCCTAAACTTCAGGATTCTCTGATAGATTTTATTAATTTTTTTCACATTATATGCATAAATGTTCTATTTTAACATTTTTACTAATTTATCTTTTTCATTGTTTGAATGCTGTAATTAATCTATCTTACTTTCAAACCCTGACTTTTTGGTTTGTTTTTGTTTTTTTATTATTAAATATTTTCTTTATTTACATTTCAAATGATATGTCCTCTCCCAATTTCCCCTGGGGGGGGACTGTTCCCTCCCCCCTCCCCCTGCTCACTAACCCACCCTCTCCTGCATCCTGGCCCTGGCATCCCCCTACACTGGAGCATAAAACCTTCACAGGACCAAAGGCCTCTCTCCTCCCATTGATGACAGACTAGGCCATTCTCTGCTATTCATATGCTGCTGGAGCCATGAGTCCCACCATGTGTACTCTTTAGTTGGTGATTTAATACCTGGGAGCTCCGAGGCTACTACTTAGTTCGTATTGTTGTTTGTCCTAGGGGGCTGCAAACCCTTCAGTTCCTTGGATCCTTTCTCTAGCTTCTTTACTGGGGACCCCATGCACAGTCAAATGGATGGCTGTGAGCCTCTACTTCTGTATTAGTCGGACACAGTCAGAGTCTTTCAGGAGACCGCTATATCAGGCTCCTGTCAGCCGCCACTTGCTGGCATCCACAATAGTGTCTGGGTTTGAGGATTGAATATGGGAAGGATTCCCATATTCCTAGGTGGAGCAGTCTCTGGATTATCCTTTTTTCACTCTCTGCTCCATAGTTTGTCTCTGCAAGTCCTTTGATGGGTGTTTTGTTCCACCTTCTAAGAAGGAATGAAGTATCAACACTTTGGTCTTCCTTCTTCTTCAGTTTCTTATGGTTTGTGTATTTTGGGTATTCTGAGCTTCTGGGCTAATATCCACTTATCAGAGAGTGCATACCATGTGTGTTCTTTTGTGACTGCGTTACCTCACTCAGGATGATTCTCCAGATCCACCCATTTCCCTAAGAATTTCATAAATTCATTGGGTTTTTTTATTTCTTTTTTAAAGTTTTATTGCATTATAATGAGAAAAGTTACATGATTTCAATTTATCTGAATTTCTTAACATTTAAAAACATATTTTAAGTAAATAGAATTAAATCACATTCTAGTTTTCCCTTTGTACCCCAACTCTTCCCAGAGACCCCCCTTCAATACCTATAATACCTTTTTTGCCATATTCTTTAAAATTAATAAAATATTATAACAATAAAAATGAGTACTATAATAGTTGTTTGATATAAAACAACAATCAATTTAACAGTCTTATGTAGATGCTTGTCTATGGCAATACTGAAAATACATATATTTTTCAATATAAATTTTAAATAACTCCAAACATATTAACTGTATATTTCAAAATAATACATCACTACAAATATTTTCTTAAATGAACAAAAATATATAAAGTGTTTTTGTTTGTTTGTTTTGTATTTAGTAGACTTAAAATCTTGGCTCTTACTGTGATAACTTGATACAAGAGTTAAAAACGTCAAGCAAAGCATTCAGTCTTACCCTTTGTTGTTCTCTTACAAACCCCTCCCAATTTAATTGTCTACATTTCTTTTGGGTATGTAAATACTTTTAAAATATGTAAGCTGTTCTGAAAACCATAGTGTAGTGTAAAAACATGAAATAAACAATACTGCTAATAGAGAGGCTGAGATAGGAGAAGCAAAATCTCAAGACCATTATGTTGTACACAGCAAGACACTGTCATGAACAAACAAGGTGAAAGTGTATGTGGATTGTATAATATTGGACCTATTTCTCCAATTACCAAATTAGAGAGATCATTGGATGACAATCAACAAATTTCTAATTCCTCATATTTTTGGAATTCAATCGATTAGGATATGTTGGTAATATTAATTTTCATATTAAGATATTAAGAAAAAGTAATTGTTACTTCCTGTTGTTTTTGTTGTAAGAGGTGGAATTAGGTTTGAGTGGATTTGTTGATAGATTACTTTCTTGCTTCTTCTAGGGTGTGGTTTTGCTCTTTATGTTGATGTTTTCCATCTATTATCCTTTGTAGGGCTGGATTTGTGGAAAGATATTGTGCAAAATTTGTTTTGTCATGGAATATCTTGTTTCCCCGTGTAAGGTAATTGAGAGTTTTGCTGGGTATAGTAGTCTGGGCTGGCATTTGTGTTCTTATAGGGTCTGTATGACATCTGCCCAGGATCTTCTAGCTTTCATAGTCTCTGGTGAGAAGTCTGGTGTAATTCTGATAGGCCTGCCTTTATATGTTACTTGACCTTTTTCCTTATTGCTTTTAAAATTCTTTCTTTGTTTAGTGCACTTGGTGTTTTTATTATTATGTGACAGGAGGAATTTCTTTTCTGGTCCAGTCTATTTGGAGTTCTGTAGGCTTCTTGTATGTTCATGGGGATCTCTTTCTTTAGGTTAGGGAAGTTTTCTTTTATAATTTTGTTTAAGATATTTACTGGCCCATTACCTTGGGAATCTTCATTCTCTTCTACACTAATTACCCTTAGGTTTGCTCTTCTCATTTCCATCTAGGAAATCCAGGGTTAGAAGCTGGGTTAGGAGCTTTTTGCTTTTTGCATTTTCTTTGACTGTTGTGTCAATGTTTTCTATGGTGTCTTCTGCCCCTGAGATTCTCTCTTCTATCTCTTGTATTCTGTTGGTGATGCTTGCATCTATGACTCCTGATCTCTTTCCTAGGTTTTCTATCTCCAAGATTGTCTCTCTTTCTGATTTCTTTATTGTTTCTATTTCTGTTTTTAGATTCCAGATGTTTTTTTTTTCATTTCCTTCACCTGTTTGATTGTGTCTTCCTGTAGTTCTTCAAGGGATTTTTGTGTTTCTTCTTGAAGGGTTTCAAGCTGTTTAACTGTGTTCTCCTGTATTTCTTTGAGGGTGCTATTTATGTCTTTCTTAAAGTACTGTATCATCATCATGAGAAGTGTGTTTAGATCTGAATCTTGCTTTTCTGGTGTGATGTTGTGTCCCGGACTTGCAATGGTGGGAGAATTGGGTTCTGGTAATGCCAAGTAAACTTGGTTTGTTTTGCTTATATTCTTATGCTTGCCCCCCGCCATCTGGTTATCTCTAGTGCTACCTGCCCTTGCTAAATCTGACTGGAGCCTGTCCTTCCTGTAATCCTGGTTGTATCAGAACTCCTCAGAGTCAAGCTGTCTCTGTGATCCTGTGATTCTGGGATCCTGTGACCCTGGGCTTGTTAGAGCACCTGGGAGTGGAGTTTCCTATGGGTGTCTTGGGAGTGACTGCAGAGTTTGTGCCCAAGGTCTGCTCAGGGCACTGGCCAGCCCAGACAGATGGGAAGCAACCCGAGCCACTGGGCTGGCAGAGTTCCTGTGTGTCTGGGTCCTGCTGGTCCCAGTTACTCCTGGTGTTGGGACAGAAGTTGTGTCCTAATCACCTCTGATCCTGAGCATGTTATAGCACCTAGGCGTGGAGCTTCCTCTGGGTGTTGTGGGACCAGAAGGAACCTGAGCCACTGGGCAGGTGGAGTTCCTGTGTGCCTGGTCCTGCTGGTCCCAGTTACTCCTAGTATTGGGAAAGATGTTATGTCAAATTCATTGTTTTCAATAGCTGAGTAGTACTACATTGTGTAAATGTACCACATTTTCTGTATCCATTCTTCTGTTAAGGGGCATTTGGGTTGTTTCCAGTTTCTGGCTATTATAAATAAGGCTGATATGAAAATAGTGGAGCATGTGTCCTTATTGTATGTGGGAGCATCTTCTGGGTATATGCCCAGAAGTGGTATAGCTGGATCCTCTGGTAGGTGTTCTGGTCAGGAAATTTTTCCCTGTGACCATATTCTCAAGGCTCTTCCCCATTTTCTTTTCTATTAGTTTCAGTGTATCTGGTTTTATGTAGAGGTCCTTGATCCCCTTGGACTTGAGCTTTGTACAAGGACATAGGAATGGATCTATTTGCATTCTTCTACATGCTTTTTTGTTGTTGTTGTTGAAAATGTTGAAATTTGTTGAAAATTTTCCACTGGATGGTTTGAGTTTCTTTGTCAAAGATCAAGTGTGTGGGTTCATTTCTGGGTCTTCAATTCTACTCCATTGATCCACCTGCCTGTCATTGTACCAATACCAAGCAGTTTTTACCACAATTGCTCTGTAGTACTGCTTAAGGTCAAAGCCCTGACATTTTTTCCTCCGCTCCCATCTATTCCATCATGAAGCCTCTCATGGAGCTTTTTATTTCCAAGGATTTTGTTTGCTTGTTTGTCTGTTTTAGGATTACTGTCTCTTTATTGAATTCAGCTTTAATATCATGCATTTATTTCTTCATTTCATTTAGCTGCTTGTGTCCTCTCAGAATTGATTCAGGAGTTTGTCATTTTGAGTTTCATGAGACATATTTAAAATCATTCTTCTGAATTTTTGTCTGAGATTTCATTTAATTCACTCTTACTGGAGACCATTACTGAAGAATTAAGAATTTTCATAGGAGTCTAATTTTATTGGGTTTTCCTCCTCCCCCTCCTTTGTTTGTTTGTATTTCCTGTTTTTTTTTTTTTAGTTGGAATTTGTGCATCTAGGGTCAGCTCAGGTCATTGGATGTGACTGGTGTTTTTCCTTTTGTCTCAGAAACTTCAGGTGAGTCAAGTGGAAAACTCAGGCAACAGCCTTAGCAGAAGTTACATAGACCAGGAATTGAGAGCCTTCCCTCCTGAGTTTGAAATATTTTCTCTGCCCCTTCTACTTGAGAGGCTGTGCCAACTCACCAGGGTTCCTCCCAACTCGATGTCCTTCTCAGGAGAAGGACAGTAGAAATAATAACCAGTCAGAGGCTCATGAAGATTAACAAGTCATTCCAGCCAGTTCTGAGTTAGCTTAGCAGCCTGTGTTGCACTTTCATAAAAATAATTACACTAATAGTAGATATCAATAGGTTTCCTCCACCAATGTTACAAACCAATTGAAGCTGTATTAAAAATATAAAAGCAGGTTTATTGGGGGCAGCTTTCCAGCAGATTCATTGATCCCAAGAAGTGGGTCAGAGAAGTTGGTCCCAGGCTGGAAGACAGAGAAAGGGAATGAAGAAAAGAGAAGTGAGAGAGAGGGAACCAAAAAGTCTAGATTAGGGAAGAGCCTCTGGGGGAAGGGAAGCCCAGTCCCTGGACTAGAAAGTTTAGGGTAGGGGCAAATTATCCCAGCTATATACTGTAACATGTAAGAACTAAGGGATGCTGGGAGAATCTGGAGGCCAAGTGTTTGTCATTATGTTAAATAGTCAATCAACCACTTGTCCTGGGCTTGAAACTTAGCATATATGTAATAAAATGGGTGCACTAACTAACCAAATGTGGGAATGATTGGGACAATGTACCTAGAACTGAGGGGGCTGGGAAAAGTCTTAGAACCAAATTCCTGTCAGCTGTGGTGAAAAAAACTAAACTAAAACTCAGGCATGAGTTGGGTATAAGCTGAGGTTACACAGGCTGTCAGTTCTTTCAATTAGAGCCAGGCAGTGGTGGCACACACGTTTAATTCCAGCACTTAGGAGGCAGGGGCAGGTGGATTTCTGAGTTCAAGGCCAGCCTGGTCTACAGAGTGAGTTCCAGGACAGCCAGGGCTATACAGAGAAACTGTCTGGAAAAACCAAATAAATAAATAAACAAATAAATAAATTCTTTTCAATTAGAATTATGTTTATGTATGTCCTGAATGTTTATATACAATCATTCATACGTTGAAATGTTAACTGAAGGGGACCGGCCCGGACGGTCTCTCTTCCTCCGTGGGTAAATATACCAACTGGGTTAATTGGGTCCTGGGAAGGCAAACAGTTAACAAGGAAAGACACAGAGGCCAGGTAGAAGTGATAAGAGAGAGAGCTTTACTGAAATTCACTCAGTATTTATAGTTACACTAGGAACCAGACCCAGAGGAATTCGAAACTTGCTCATCTTAACATAAACAGGAGAAAGTCCATTAACACCAGACCAGAAGGAGATCTTGAAAGGAAGATCCGGTAAACCTTTAAACATAAGCATGAGACCTGCTAAGTCTTTGATCTAAGGAGCAGCAGTCACGACTCCACACAGCAGGTGCTCAACTCCAGCTTGCAGCCTGTCGGGGCTGCTTTATAAAACCAAGTCACTCCCAAGCAACAAGGGGGGTGGGGAAGGAGTCCACAGTTAACACCCAGTATGATATTATGAAGCAAACTCTGGAAGGTAATTAGTTACAGGCATGGACTCTCTACCAGTAAGATCAGTGCCTTGTAAGAGATTTAACCCCTTCCATCACGTGAGGAACCGTGGGAAAGGTACCATCTACAAAACTGGAGGTAGAAGATACAAAGTCATCAGAAGGAGAAGTATGCCTTCAACAGGACAACTATTCCTGTCTGTGAGCATGCAGGCTCACTTCAGCTTTCTACTGCTCATAGTTAGTTACAAACCTATATTGCCAGCTGATAATAAGAAAACTAAACTAATCTCCGTGTAATCCACACAGCCATGCGAACTTACCCAGTAACTTCTCCTATTTCATCTTATCCTATCTTAGTTTCCTTGTCTTACTTTATCTAATCTTATCTTAGGTGAATGCAAATTATTTTGGACACAAGCATTACTAACGGTGACAGTTATCTGAATGGAAGCTATATAAATAAGCTAGTGGTAGGTAAACCAGAGGAGTGGAAATCTATATTCCTAAAGTGGTAGGGGAGTAGGTGGATCTTCTCAAACACTATCCCCTCTCTACCTTCAGAACAGCTGGGCTTATCACTAGAAGCAAGGGCTTCTGTTTTACATTCTACAGGAACACCATTGAAAGTAGTATATGGAAATCTTGCATTCTTGTTTTGAGGGTTTATATGGAAAAATACAGTGCATAGCTGAAAAGATTGCCATAGAGAATCCTTGCTGTGTCTCTGCTTTATGCTAGTCACTCAGCTCCAGGATTGAGGACAGCAAGAGAAGGCAGAAAGCTAACAGCCTTACTGGGACTTAAAGGGGACTTAAGGAAAAATGTGGGTGTTTAATATTGCCTGATCTTGTTAAACTTTTAATTTGTTCCATTTTCACTAAAAAGGCTGTATTAGTCAGAGTTTCTATTCCTGCACAAACATCATGACCAAGAAGCAAGTTGGGGAGGAAAGGGTTTATTGAGCTTAATCCCATATTGCTGTTGATCACCAGAGGACATCAGCCTGGAACTCAAGCAGGTCAGGAAGCAGGAGCTGATGCAGAAGCCATGGAGGGGTGTTCCTTACTGGCTTGCTTCTCCTGGCTTGCTCAGCCTGCTCTCTTATAGAACCCAAGACTTCCAGCCCAGGGATGGCACCACCCACAAGGGGCAATTGAGAAAATGCCCCACAACTGGATCTCATGGAGGCACTTCCCTAACTGAAACTCCCTTCTCTGTGATAACTCCAGCCTATGTCAAGTTGACACACAAAACCAGTCAGTATAAAGGCTCTCTGGTCAGATGCACCATGGCATATCAAGAAAAACAGCAGCAGCCAGGTGGGTGGTCTGAGAACGAGAACTTGTGAGTATATGAAGGAATTCAACCAAAAACACACACTCATCTTTAAGTGACTCTAAGTACCAACCTGACTCAGGTACAAATTTTTAAATGCATGCATGGGTATACACACACACACACACACACACACACACACTCCACATAAGCAAGCCCTCTTATTATCTAGAAAAAACAGATATATTAAGTAGAATTCTCACTGGAAGACCATGAAACACAGCAGAGGTATAATGTCTAGAAACAATAGACAGAAACAGCACAGCTTGGCCGGCTTTGGTTCTTTACATTTTACGTTTTGTGTATGAAAATGATTACACAGTGTGTGTATCAGGTGCTTTAATCTATTTGATAAAATAGTAAAATCTTAACCCATGTGTAACGTTTCTTATTACTAGAACAGACCCACAGTTCTAAAAAAGAGATCACTTGAAGGAAATAGGATGTCTCCCGCCTTAAGCTCCAGGCATGGAGGGGATGAGGGAGACATCAAGATGTCTGGAGTATTTTAGGACATGGAAGCCTGGGTCTAGGCTCAGTCAACAATGTACTCATCATGCAAGCATAAGGTCCTGAGTTTGGATCTCCAGAACCTGCCTTAGAATGCAGATACACTGACACATATCTACAACCCAGCATTAAGGAGCAGAGACTGGTATGTCTCTGGGGTTTCTAGCTGAACAAATCAGGTACCTTCAAGTTCAATAAAAGGCCTTGTCTCAAAAATAAAACTGAAAAGTGACTGAAGAAGACACCTAACACCACCTCTATACCCCACATACACATTCACATTCATGCACACACAGCTTCTCACATATGCGTGCATGCATACAGTATAGACAAAAAAGAAGAAAGGAAGATAGAAAGTAGTAAGTGATGGAAACAGGTTGTGATAAGGCACTGGGGTAGCCAAAGCAGTGTTCTGGGAACCAAAAAGCTGAAAAGCTGGACCCTTTAGCCAAAAAGTGACAATAGTGAAAGTCAGCAGGTAGACTATGGTGCCCAGCAAGCCTTGGCATTCACCATTCACCATTCAACTGATGCCCCTGACTTAGGCTCATTTGCTGGCAGATGTGATTGGCATAAACAAGGTCCAATGACTAATGAAAGCTTTCTCAATACGTGTGACTACTCCTTCCCTCATGTGTTCTTTCTGTACATCTTAAGTGGGCTGCACAACAATGCTCAGAGGAAAACAAAAGAAAGAAAACTCCATCCACCCCACTGATCGTGAATGCCATGGACTCTTCTGAGACTGTAGCTCCCCTTATCACATTCTCTAATGGGTGAGGAATAGACAGTACTGGCAGAGACCAGCTAGCAATCCACAAATTGCCTTCTTTCTTTTTTAACGCTAAAGCTGCAGTCAGGCTGTGTTTCTCAGTCTCCTTTACAGTTGGTCCCATGTCACTGGGTGCTGCCAATGAATGGGAAAGCAGTGATGTCTGCCACATGCAGAGCTGTCCTGAATTCCCTCTAAACCCATCTACCAGGTGAGCTTTGGTGTCTCAAAGTCACCTATGTATTGAAGATACCAATACAGCTGTCAGCCAGTGGGAGTCTGTGAACCAGAGCCTAGGCCCATTCTCACCATATCTTTGATCAGATTTTATGTGAGGATGAAATAAATTCATGGAGCTTTTTCAGCGAGTGTGTTATAGCAACTCATACTACTTCAGATACTCAGCATCAAGTCTGGCATTTGACCTATTTCTTCAAGGGCAATTTAAATTCATTTTTCCCCTTGGAGTTATAGAAAGTGAAACTCCTGGGGCTACAGATATTACTTGGTTGGTAAAGTTGTGCAAGCATGAGAGAACCTTAGTTCAGACAGACCCCCAGGATTTATGTAAAAATCAGGCACAATAGAATGCATCTATAACCCCAATGGTGGAGGCAGGCAGGTCTTTGCAGCTCATTGACAAGTCAGGTTCAATAAGAGACTCTGTATCAAAAAAATAATGTGGAGAAAAAAAAATCAATGAAGATGCCTAACTATAACATCTGACCTCCATACACACATACTACACATGTACAAGACACACATACACACACACACACACATATACATATATGTATACATATATACACACCTATGTGTATATATATGTATATATTTTGGCAAAGCCAGAAGCAGAAGGAGACTGTGGCTAAGCATATATATATATGCTTGAAGTCCAGTGGAAAGATGGGTTGAGACACTGTAGGTCCTTTGCAAGGAGCCTGAACAATGCAAGGCACACAAGCTGCCTTCTGGGAATAACAATTACGAACACCAAATAGGGTCATGTGTGAACCTCTGACACATTATGACAGTGTTCACCAACATCTTTAAGCAGGTGTGCTCCAATTTCTCCACTTAGATGGTGGCTTCCTATTCACACTAGTGTTTGGAGGTTCTGTTCAGCCCGCTATCTTGGGTGGTGACTCAGAGTCTCTAGAGAAGACTGCTCATGTTACATCACTCAGTGTGGGAACCACCAGCCTCAGGTGGCAACTTAATTGAGTTCATTAAGATGAACTCAAATTATAAAGCAAGATCCTCCATTGTATTAGCCACAAGCCAAGTACTGGGTAGGTAGTGCAGGTAGGGAGCATTCCCACTCACAGAGTCCTGTGAGGCAGCTCTGGCTAGGAAGCATTACATGAGACTGTGAGCTACTCCCCAAAGCCAAATCTTCTGTGTATCTGTTCCCTGTGAGATGCCAGGTGGATGCACACAGATTTGGACTGGAACTATAACAGCACAGTAAGAATTTTAGTTCATACACTCCAATGTCAAGGACCAAACAGGTACAGTGGTCAGAGCCTAGACCCTGACTTTGCATCTGAAAGGTAGAACATTCGAAGTCGATGGCTGGCATGCAGTGGGCAGAGCTCTTGCTTCTTCCAGTCTGGGTCTGGGTATCCAATGCCCTCATTGCAGCAAATAAGGAAGAATCAGGAGTTCTACAGCCTAGAAGTACTTGGCAAAGCCAGAAGCAGAAGGAGACTGTAGCCAAACTAAAACCAGGGATGGGAGAATGTGATGGTTATTCTTAGTTGTCAACTTGATTGTGTCTGGGATGAACTACAACCCAGAAACAGAGCACACCTTTGAGAGATTTCCTGCTTGGTTCGAAGTGGGTAGAGTCCAGACCTTTCAAGTAGGAAAACGCACAACTTTGATCTGATATTGAGGCAGGAAAACAGTTTTAATATGTGTCATACCTTCAGCCGGAAGTCTATATTGAGGAGCAATGGAAGAAGGAAGGGCTCATTATTCTTCGCCTGCCTGGCTTTGCCATGCTAGCACATCCACTGGCAGTGGAGCCTACTTCTTCAGGATTCCAGCATATACAGAAGACAAGCTGAGTCATCCAGCCTTGTGGGACTGAGCAACTATTAGATTCTTGGACTTTTCATTCACAGCTAGCTATTGTTGGATTAGCCGATCTGCATACTGTAAGTCATTCCAATAAGTCCCCTTTTTCTGCATATAGAGAGAGATTCATTCTGTAAGTTCTGTGACTCTAGAGAACCCTAACACAGGGAAGGAAGGCCAATGTGACCCAATCAGTACATGATTATAGAGGCCACAGGGAACAGTAATTTGGCTGCCTAGCCTTTCATTTGGGAAACAGGTACTCCAAAGTAAGGGGACATGGATTTACATAATTAAACACTTAAAAACACTTTTCTAGAAAGCTTTACATTTGCTTCATAAAAGCAGGTATGCATGGAATTTCCATGTTGCTAGGAACCCATAAGCTTTAGGATCCCCTTTCCCTCTGATTTGTCTGGCATAAAATACGTATCTCCTCAACTCCTCTGGTACTAGGAACCACCATAGGCCTCAGAACAACCAGTGAGATTTTACAAGTGGCGCCTCCAAGAAATGCTCCACATAAAGATAAGCCAGCTTAAGTGGTTCAATTATTTGTTCACTTGTTTTTTTCCCCAATATTTCTTTCCCAAATTTGTTATGTGAAGATTGGAGGGGCAGCAGCCATCTTGTGTAGACCAATCAACCTGAGGGGTTGCAAAGAGCAACTAAGATTACACAGCTGTGTCCTCGGTGTACTGAGCAGAAGCAGTTCCAGCAGCCTGAACAGCCTGGGGACACAGAGCCCCTCCAAGACTCAGCAGAGACCCAAGACAAGCACTGTATTTCCTCAAGGACTGGCAAGGGCTTGAGACATTTATACCTTAGAAAACACAGGTCAGAGAAAAGACGAGTGTCCAGCTGGTCAAAGGTTTGCCCATTCCATCCTCTAATAGCGATTTAGAAGGCAAGTGGGGAATGGAAGTTCCCAAAGAAAACTGAGACAAGACTTACTCAATATTTGTGGCTCCTCCAAACATTTCTGACCCCACCCACGACCTTAAACCTTTCCAGCCCAGGAACTGGAATTCACTCCCCTTCTTCCAGCTTCTAATTCCTACATAAATCTTTCATTTCAACCATGTGCTCTCTTCGCTCCACTCTTGGCTCTCTCTGCTCTCTGCCCTCTCGCTTCTCTTTCCTAAGGCAATGGGTGGGCTTGTAACCTAGGGATGCAGGTTTGTTGGGGGAATAACCTGGAGGCACTGGTCTTGTTGGGGTACTGGAAACTTTGCTATTGTTGGGGGCTAGCCTAGAGACTGGAGCTAGGTTCAGGTTTTGTTGGGGGTCAACTTGGAAACTAATGCTAAATACCAGCCTGTTAGTCTAAGTTCAGACTTAGGTCAGGTTCTCTAAAATGGAGTCTGAATTTAAAAGCTTTGACATCTCAGTGACCATGTGGTATGAACAAATGAAAGCAACAATTAGAAAGCATCAGGACTGGAGAGATGGCTCAGCGGTTAAAAGCACTGACTGCTCTTCCGAAGGTCCTGAGCTCAAATCCCAGCAACCGCATGGTGGCTCATAACCATCCGTAATGAGATCTGATGCCCTCTTCTGGTGTGTCCGAAGACAGTTACAGTGTACTTACATATAATAATAAATAAATCTTTAAAATAAATGAATAAATAAATCTTTAAAAAAAAAGAAAGAAAAGAAAAGATCTTAGTCCTACTAAGCCCTGTCCTTATCACTATACCTCCTTTTTTAAACTAAGGAAGTAGCAGCGGGTCTCTAAAATATTTTAGATTAGTATAGATTTTTTGTGTGGTAAATTTATAAGGTTATAAAAGTCTACACAAATTAACAAAAGCTGACTTAGTGATTTACATCTAACTACTTATGCCTTTGCTAATTGTATTTAACACCAGGTCTCAAAAAATCTTTACATAAGAAACAACATATATTTGATAAAGAATATTTTACTAAGGTTTATACCTTCCTAAGGTATACTCAGGTTAACAGAACTGACTTAGACATGTATGTCTAACCACTTAATGTCTTTGCTGTGTTCAATACTAGAAATTTTAAGTAAGGAACAACATATATTTGATAAATAAAGTTTATAAATTCCTAGGGTCTACTCAGGTTAACAGTAACTCATTTGAAGGTGTGTATCTAGCCTCCTTGTCTTCACTAACTTTATTAAACTTTAGCTATTTGGATAAACTGAGTCTTATAAGAAACTGTGATATTCTATAATGATACACTATGAAAAGATCAAAAAAGAAAGAAAGAAAGAAAAAAGAAAAGAAAAAGAAATGGTCCCAGTCTCTCTGTGGACTGTATTTATGGTCTAAAGTTTTATTTTTATGCTAATGTTTTTAAGACTCACAGGGTAGCAGCAGCTGTACACACCTTTAATCCCAGCATTTAGGAGGCAGAGGCAGGCAGATGTCTGAGTTCAAGAGCAGCTTGTTCTACAAAGTGAGTTCCAGGGCAGGCAGAGATACCCAGAGAAACCCTGTTGCAAAACAAAACAAAACAAAACAAAGCAAAACACAAACAGAAACAAACAAAAAACCCTTAAGACTCAAACTTAATAATCATAAAATTATAAAATTTTAACCTTATAAAAGTAAATAATTTGTTGTAAGTAGTTAAAGTTAATACATGCAAGTTAGTGGTCAGTCACCATATACATGATCAAAGTCTTTAATATGCTCAGAACTATCTATGCTTATAGTCATGCTAAGTACAAATGTGACTAATTTACAAGGATAAACTTTATTTAGCCTCCTGTATATGTTTTCAAGGTTAAGCCAAAATTAAGTAACTAAAACCAAGTAAAACTTAAAGTCAGGAATACGTAATAGCTAATGGTCCCCAAGCTCTTCAGAAATCTGCTGAGTATAGCATTTAAAGCATTTAATAAGAAAAAGCTCCATGATAGACAGAAATGTCAGGTCCTACAGGCAATCCTAAAGTCTTCTAAAGAAGATGATGGGGCACAAATGACTCTACATGAATTATGGTAACACTAACCTTTAGGCAAAGAACTACTTCAGTTGTCACTCGCCACCTGGGCCTGCCTAAACTGTGGGCACTGTTGGACCGACTGTCCTTTTCTGCATCAAGTAGTCTGTTTTCCCACGTTCTTCTTCCACGGGAAAATCTCTCAGACCTTCTGGGTGTGGCAGACAAAGGCCTCTCCTATTCTGTGCAGCAGGTGAAGATGTAATGCTATCCTGTGTGACAACTGAAAGACCTATGAGATCTGTCCCCCAACAAAGCCATTGAGACCATGGGTGCCTAGGGTAACCATCTGGGTAGCCTAGAAGTCTCTATCATTTTGTTGTTGTTTTTCGAGACAGGGTTTCTCTGTGTAGCCCTGGCTGTCCTGGAACTCACTCTGTAGACCAGGCTGGCCTCGAACTCAGAAATCTGCCTGCCTCTGCCTCCCAAGTGCTGGGATTAAAGGTATGGCAAGTCTCTATCATTTTAATTGACACAGAGCCTATTCAGCTTACATTTCCTGCTATAATTTATCTTTCTCAGCTCTCTGCTGGTATTGATGGCTAGCTGTAGCTCAATCAGTTTAACAGCTGCAAGTAAACTTTCCAAAGTTATAGCTGCCTGGTCAGTTCATTTCAAATGTAAAAGTCGGGCTTCACTTGTTTCTGGAGCTCCTAGGTCTGAGGAAGGTAGACTCTGAAATTTATCTTGCTGATGGGCTTTACACTAAAAAAGGTAAACTCACAAAACATGTTTCAATGTAAGTTTTTACTATACCTTTATTTAAAAGAACTTGTTTTATAAGGACTGCTTTCAATAATTAACCACTTGTGTTTCATGGCAAATAATTGGATAAAAAAGAGCGTTCGTGCTTTTAGCCAAGAATCATTTTTCAGAATCCCCAAACTTTTATTATGAGTGAAAGGCGTGAGTGTACTTTTTTTTTTCTATAATGGGAATGTTTAATACAGATTACAGACAATGGTATGTTGAGGCGTGGTAAAAGTACTGTTTATTGTAATACTAAGTTTTAGCTCCCAAGACCTGGAGTCTGCTTGTAGCCCCTGTGACCCTCCACGCAAGTTATTTCTGATTGGTGAATAAAGATGCCAACAGCCAATGGTTGGGCAGAAGAGGCATAGGTGGGCTTTCAGGAGAGGAGGAAGGAGAAGCCACTGTCTCAAAACAAAACACAAACAAAAAAACCTTAAGGCTCAAACTGAATAGTGAACCCAAGGGCCTTGGTTACACTTTCAGAAGGTGAGTCCCTGATTATCATGGTAGGGAGCATGGCAGCAAGACAGGTAGGCATGGTGCTAAAGCAAGAGCTTACATCTAATCCGCAGGTACAAAAAAGAGAAAGATTAGGTTTATCATGGAATTTTTAAAACCTCAAACCCACCCCTAGTGACACACTTTCTCAAACAAGGGCACACCTCGGAATTCTTCCAACATCTACCAACTGGGACCCTAACATAAGCCTATGGGGGTCATGCTCATTCAACCCATCATACTTGGTGTGGGTAGGTTCCTGGTCATGAACCAAGGTCAACAAAGCAAATGGAGAGACCCCATATGCTTCAATTGCTTCATTTACTGGAATTAGCTTCACAAAGAATTGAAAACAAGCACATAGCCAGGCGATGGTGGTGCATGCCTTTAATCCCAGCACTTAGGAGGCAGAGGCAGGCAGATTTCTGAGTTCAAGGCCAGCCTGGTCTACAGAGTGAGTTCCAGGACAGCCAGGGCTACACAGAGAAAATCTGTCTCGAAAAGCTAAAAGAAGAAGAAGAAGAAGAAGAAGAAGAAGAAGAAGAAGAAGAAGAAGAAGAAGAAGAAGAAGAAGAAGAAGAAGAAGAAGAAGAAAGCAAGAAAAAAACACATGCAGATTTCAGAAGTTTTTTTCCTTAGCATATTCTATCTGTGACTCTGGTGTTCTGGGAAACTACCTGAGTCCACTGAACAGCTCTCACTACTGTCTCCCAAAGCTTGAGGTGCCACGTCATTGGAGTTATTTATTTGTATATTTATTGCATATTTCTCACTATTACTCTCTATGCTCCAACATCTAAGAGGTGTATGTGGAAGATCACCCCGTTCCATTTCTACTGCATCTTCTGCTCCATTTGACCAAGCCCAGCTGTGTTCTTAATACCTAGCATGTACCCACCAGAAGGTGGACTCTTCTGAGCTCAAATCTCCTTCTGATCTATTTCTTCATAGGGCCATAACAACTCATACAAGTTCCTATGAATTCAGAAACTTCCCACATTATATTTCAACATAAAACCCTGGTCACTTTTGATGTGTTGGAGCAGCGGGTCACGTCAGAACATACCACACTAGGCCCAAACAGTTCCATGTGTAAGAGGTTTAATTGAGAGGGAGAGAGGGGGTAGTGGCGTGGAAAGAGAGGAGGGGGAGAGAGAGAGAAAGATGGAGGAATGTTCTCCGTATATATATATGGGTTGTGACCTATGGCCACAGGTAAAGGTGGGAGGTGAGCCCAATGGATTCTGGGAATATGGTGGCTGTTGCCCTGGCAATAGGTCTGTGGACCCGCCCATGCATTGCCACAGGCTTTGGATGTCCTGATGCTAACAACTTTCTTTTCTCCAGTACAGCAAACTTGCTTTCTGTTAAATACTAGATGAAGTGAAGGAAGTACAGCAGTGGAAAAAACATGGCTTAGGTGAAGGCTGCAGTCCATGCACAATCAATAATTGCTCAATAAAGAACTTAGCAAGTAGATGGATACATTAAGCACCTAAATCTCTTCTCCTCCTCTCAAGGTGAAGCTTGTCCTATTATCCCCCATCGTCTTGGTTTTTTTTCCTTGTCCTGAGAGTCAAACTGAATTAACTGATTAACTCTCCTACCAATTGATCAATTGTAGGAGGTCTAAGAAGACAGGATAGCTGTGCTCCAAGGTGTCCCTAAGGGGCCCAGAATCTCCTGTACTGTGCCTTCATCTCTTATCAAAGCCAGGGAACTATCATGCACATGTTTTAGCCTATGTAAAATACTTGTCTTTCCATTCAAACAAACAAACAAAAAATAGCAAACAAATTGTACATCCTTGATAAAACCCTACTGAAAAGACTGTAATCAGAGATAGGGATTGCAAGGGACTCTGGGAAATTCCATCTACAGCTGTGTGGCTATGTGCTCAGATAAAACAGGTAAATGTATTATTTCTAGTCAAAAGGTGAAGATGGTTTTTAGAAAACAGAGACTCAAACTATGTCTATTTTATTCTGTGAGTTCAGCTCAGCAAGGCATCTTTTTCCCTATCTCTCTGAATCACCCCTTTTCTTCTTCATATAATGAATTCTTACTCCACTTGCAAAACCCAACTCAGATGATTTCCACCACCATTCAGCCATGCAGAACCACTTGTGCTGAGCTCAGTGGGGGAGCACTAAGTCCTGTGAAGGCCTCACCATGATATTCTCAGGCAAGGCACCAGCAAGATGTCTGACACTCACAATAACAATGGTTTGGTGGTCACAGTTGTGGCAGTATTTTATTACTGTGTTGTTGTTGCTTGCTATTTTCCCACAGTTTTCGTGAGAACAGGCTCCATAATGCTGTCAACAAGCATAGGCTTGAAGAGACAACAGACCTCTGCCTGAACCTTGGGTCCACACTTTCTCATCATGAGACTTTGACTCATACGTATCTTCTCTAAGACTCTGTTTCTTAATCTGCTGAAATGTAATGTCATCAGTGATTCCTAATAGAGGTAACATTTTTAAACTATATGATCCATGATGTTTTAATTATTTTGCTATCACAATGTCATCAGGGGATATCATTGTGTATATTGGTCAGGAAGAAACTTGGCTGTAGGACAGAAGACCCTCATAACAACATCAGTGAAGTGCAGCAGTTGATTTGGCTTCCAAATTAAGAGTCCAAGGTTGACAAGGTTCACAATGCCTCAGGACCAGCATCCCTCTCGATCTTCTTCTCCATCTCTAATGTGATGACTTCCTGGTACACATATACCCCCTGGGTAAAGAATATGCCTCTAATGGCAAAAAGTAGAGATGGAGAAAGAAAGACAATCTTGCCCCTTAAGTTCTTCCATATATTAGAAAAAACAGCATTCTCTCACACTGCTTGCTGAACATTGTGGATGTTTTGTTCTATCGGATTCAGTGAGGAAGTAGCTTATATTCAAGCTCCCGAGTCCCAGGCTCAAGGACAGTTTCACCTGATCAGATGCCAAATTGTTGTCTTTACATAGCCAACAGCAAGAGAAAACCTGACCCCATCTGATATCTACAGCTCTGTATGGCTGTGCCATGGGGTAAATGGCTGCTGACAGGCAGCCTATAGGCTAATGGGGCAAGAATCCAAAGCTATGGGAACCTCTGGCTTCACGAGTTGCTATGGAGACAACAAGCTAAAGAAAGACCTTCTAAGAGCTGGGATGGGGAGAATGTCTCAGGATTCATGAAGAGAATTATGACAAAAGAGACTTTATAATGCAAAAAGATGGACATGACCTGTTTGTTAGCATGTTTTGTCTGAAAAAGAAAATAAAAGTTTAGCAGGTACTTGCCCACGTAAGCCTGGGATTGAAAGAGTTAAATTTGAGACCAGTACTGAAAACCACAGGAGCCAGGCCTGCAAGAAGCGGCCAGCAGGCCAGGGAAAAGCTAGCTGTTAAGAGAGCCCAGACCAGGGATGTAAATCTCAGAGATAAGGCAAGGAGGTGTCCGGCTGAGGTGCCTGAGACACGCCTGGCCAGACATTGAGTGATGGACCCTGGGCCATTTGGTTTCCTTAAGTGTTAGCTAAGGGTCAGTATGAACTTTGAATAGCACTCTCCCCTCTTGCTAGGAATTTCACCTTTTTTAGGAATTCTCAACTCCGATCTGCACGAACGACATTCAAAATAGCCAATCATGTATAACCACACCAATTCCTTTGTCTCCCCAGACTTTTTTCCTATAAAAAGCCTTAACCCTTAGACCTCGTGGTCGGATTTCCCTAGACTCTTGCGTGAGTTGGATTGGGAAACGAACCAGGGCCCTGAATAAAACTACCTCTGCATTTGCATCAAGACGGCTTTTCATGTTCTTGGGGTGCATGTCTCCTGGGACTTGAGCGGGAACTCCCTATGGGGTCTTTCAGTCAAGTGAGTTCCATGCAACACTCTAATAATAATTCTGCACCCTATATACAGGAATCTTACCTCAGTAGGAAGAGGTAAGGAAGTGTAGTTGACTCTTGGATGCCCAGTTGATCTGAGGCAGAAAGAGTGGGGCCACTGAAAAAACCCAACCCCCGCAAGCAAATAGTAAAACGTGAACTCAAACCCAGACTCCATGCTATGAAGACAGCTCCCTGACCATTAACGCAGTCCAGCCAGTCCACACACTGTGCTTGATGGGCTTGGGAGACCTGGGTTGTTATTAGGCCCTTAGTAAATGTGAGTCAAATAACTGCACTATTTTACCAAGACAAAATAGATTAGGCTTCTTATAGTTAAGCTTGCTTCTCATAATGTTTCTTTAGAATATCAAACATCTACTGGCCTATGTGGGCAAAAGACAAAAAGAAAATGAACAAATAGAAATGTGACTTTTACTGAGGAAAAAAACATGACTTAAGATTTAAGAGTCTGTATTATTCCATAGGCTCCCAGACCAAATTACAAATAATATATCAAACTTATTACATTTCTGAGAAATTTTCCTTAGTATGATTGACAGAAGAAAACTCATTCACTGTCATGACATTTCATGCAGAAGTGTTTCTGGGTCATTTTAACCTCTGAATAAATTATAGTGTTCAGAGAATTTTGGATTCAAATCCCTGTGAGGGATGTCAAATTAAGAACTGATCTGGACCTGAGCTAGAGGAAGCTTTACTTGAAAGGGTTAATGCACACTAGGGAGAATGCCTAGATCAGGGTCTTATAGCATCTTCAAGTCAAACAGAAGGCTCTTCTCTTCTGAGGACTAACAGGAATTATGGGGTAAAACGGGTGAGATCTGAAGCTCATGGATGCTCAGTGGGCCAGTTGAGTGATCGAAATATTAGTGTTTGCTTAAAGTGAGGACAAGGCAAAGTTTAGGAGCCTATGTGAAGTAGAGTCTTGACTGATGGAAGATTGGGCCAAGCCAAGTAGCTCAGAGCCACTTGTTCTCGGTGAGTTGTTTTCCACTCTGAGAATCTGGTTACAATTTTAGAAAACATAGATAAATATACTTGAACTCCACCTCACAGTATAGTGAGGAGCAAGAGAAATGTATACAAGGAGACACTGATCTCTGCCCTCAGGGCCTATAAAATTCCCTATCTATGTGTCCTTCAACCTCTTTATCATGCAGCTCTGAGAAGACCACATGCACCATCCATAGACTCATTCTGATGCTACTGTGTGGGATCCAGGCTGTATTAGTCAGGGTTCTCTAGAGTCACAGAACTTATGGGTAGTCTCTATATAGTAAAGGAATTTGTTGATGACTTACAGTCTGTAGTCCAACTCCTAACAATGGTCAGCAGCAGCTATGAAAGGAAGTCCAAGGATCTAGCAGTTGCTCAGTCCCACAAGGCATGCAGGCGAAGAAGAGAGAGCCTTCCTTCTTCCAGTGTCCTTATATAGGTCTCCAGCAAAAGGTGTGTGCCACCACACCTTTGATCCCAGATGACCTTGAACTGAGAGATCTTTCTGTCTTAATCTTCTGCGATTCATAGCCACTATGCCTCAGGATCTCCATGCCAAGATCCAGGTCAGAAACTTTTCTCTGTCAGTCTCCAGATTAGGGCTACAGGTGAGCCTTCCAATTCTGAATTGTAGTTCATTCCAGATATAGTGAACCAGGAATAGTCACTACACAGGCTGTCCCCACTCTCTTGACTACAACAAAAGCACCTACCTCATGGGTGAGATACTCAGTATGGTTAGAAAATAGATCAGAAAGTACAAATGAGACAGAAAATCCACTTTTCTCATATATTCTTAAATTCATCTCCTAAAACAAATGCATATTTTCACAGGCTGGGACATTAATCTGTGTTTTCAGCTATGTTGAGCAAATTGTTCCAAATCTTCAGCAGTAAGACCCAGAAGATAGGAATTAAGGTATAGAAAGGAATCCTATGGATGGAAGTATAAGTGTGGCTGCCTATCTACATGGTCCTTAGTTGGCAGAGGGCACAGTGAGAATACAGAAGGTACTCAGTATCAGTCACTTCACAAGCAGCATGTTGGAGAACCTAGTTCTGAGTCCACCCTGAGACCTGGAGCTCCATCCCCATAACCCAGTCCTACCCACCAGTCCTACCCACCTGACTTCATCTCCTTTCTTCTCCCTCCACACCTCCAGCCACATGGGCCACTATAGCAGTGGCCACCAGAGCCAGCAAGCACTTCTCCCCATCTAGTTGTTTCCTGGGCTGGAAATTAACTGCTTTCCTCCCTTGACTCAGGCCTCTGACTGGCAAAGGCTTCACAGCCCACTTTACAAAATGGCAGGCCTACTGTATGCAATCTCCTCACCATAATTTATGCTCATGGGATGTACCGCCATAAAAATGGTTTTCTGCGCTTGATTTCCCATA
The DNA here is from genome assembly GCF_008632895.1 of Mastomys coucha. Classification (NCBI taxonomy): domain Eukaryota; kingdom Metazoa; phylum Chordata; class Mammalia; order Rodentia; family Muridae; genus Mastomys; species Mastomys coucha. The sequence continues at coordinate 213,285,287 of NW_022196905.1, forward strand.
TGTGTCCAAAATCCTCTGAAACCTAAGTTGCATGACACCAGGTAGGAAACCTGATGTTTCCCAGATCCTAGATCCCACGGCCTGACACTCCCCCACAGAGGGTGCCTTACACGTAGTGCTCTATTCATTCACTGAATCCAGCCTGAAAGATAGGTGTTGTTCTCACTACCTAATACATGAGAAAATAAAGGTGCAGATTTAAAAAGTTATCAGCTCCAGGTCTCAGCAGTTCTAGTTTTGAAACCACACCACTGGCTTCCTCTACCTCCTGCTGTCTGTATGGAAGTAATGCTGTTAAGAATAACTCTTAGCTTTACCTACAGCCCCTAGAGACGAGGAGCTCTAACCTACTTAGTACCAGCCTTTGAGTCCAGCTCTAAAAAGGACAGAGATGAAGGAAGAAAGAACTCAGTATAAGTCCCTGATGACCATGACTATGCAGGTAATGTTGCATTTTGTCTTCTAAATTAAACCTGTTTCCTGGTGCTTAATTGGTATTATGTCTTTTTTGTGCTTTGCAGTGAGTGCAATGGATGGGGCAGACTGTGGTAACTATGTATATAAAGATACCTTTCACGTCTGGACTTCAAACACATTCTTAACTGCTGCCCTTTTCTGTTTTCCAAGCATTGTTCTAGACTCATGGGTATATGCTGAGTAGAGCAAACCTCTGTCCCATAGAGCCTAGTCGGGGACTGTTTCAAGATGCAGTTATCGGAGCTAGGGCTTAGACAGTAAATTGCTTGCCATACAGGACAAAATCCTGAGTTAAGTTCTCAGCACACACATAAAAACCTGGGTTTATTGGTCTCTGTTTGTAGTCCCAGGATTGGAAGGTAGAGGCAGGAGGTCCTCTGGGGTTCATTGGCCAGCCAGACATCTGACCCTAATCAGCAAGCCCCAAGTCCCAGTGAGAGACCTTCACAAAACCAGGTGGGTGGCTACTGAAGAGCAACATCTAAAACTGACCTCTGACATTACACATCCATGTTCACATATGTACATCTGCACATATAGCATGAATTCACGTGTGTGTGTGTGTGTGTGTGTGTGTGTGTGTGTGTGTATACAAAGATGCACCTGTAAAATTTTTGATTTTGTTTTATTTAGGGTTTCATTGCTGTGAAGAGACACCATGACCACAGCAATGCTTATAGAGAAAAGCATTTAATTGCGGTTTCCTTAGTTTCAGAGGTTTAGTCCATTATCATCATGGTGGGAAGCATGGTGAGGTCCAGGCAGACACGGTACAGGAGGAGCTAAAAGTTTTACATTTTTTTTTTATTAGATGATTTCTTTATTTACAATATCTCCTTTTCCCAGGTTCCCCTCCAAAAGAAAAAAGAAAAAGAAAAGAAAATAAGAAAAAAATACAATAAAAAAATAAAAATAAACTAAAACAATCCCCTCCTCCCTCCCCCTTCTCACCACCCCAGCCTCTCTCACTTCCTGGCCCTGGCATTCCCCTACACTGGGGCATAGAACTTTCATAGGGCCAAGGTCCTCTCCCCCCATTGATGACCGACTTGGCCATCCTCTGCTATATGCATGCTGCTGGAGCCATGAGTCCCCCCCATATGTACTCTTTGGTTGGAGTTTTAGTCCCTGGGAGCTCTGAGAGTACTAGTTAGTTCCTATTTTTGTTCCTCCTATGGGACTGCAAAATCCTTCAGCTCTCTGGGTTCTTTCTCTAACTCCTTCATTGGGCCCCTGTACTCAGTCCAATGGATGGCTGTGAGCCTCTACTTCTGTATTAGTCGGGTACTGTCAGAGCCTGAGTTTTACATTTTGATCTACAGGTAGGAGCAGAAGACTGTGAGCCCCACTTGGAATAGCTTGAACATAGAAGATCTCAAAGCCCACCTCCACAATGACACACTTCCTCTAACAAGGCCACACCTACTCCAAGAAGGGCATACCTCCTAATAGTGCCACTCAATATGAGCAAAGCATTCAAACGCATGAGTCTATGGGGACGATACCTATTCAAACCACCTCTGATCCTTTCCTCATACCATCTCTAATTTAAAGCTAAGCTCATATTCATGATTGACTATTAACAAAGCACAGAAGAGTCTATGTCACAGAAAAGGCTAAGCCATAAAATCCATACAATCTGGAGCATCTGGGTAAGAAGCTAGACCACCCAAAGCTTACATGCTGTGAAGGAGTACAAGCTGGTTACATGACAGACCCCTGGGCATACAGAGAAGAAGGTAAACATGGAAGACTTTGTCAATACCCTTAAGTATCCTTGAGTCTTTTTCCTTGTTTTTTTCTTTATAATTCTTCTTTTATATCTGAGTTCTACCCATGGTCATGCAATTTCATACATCCTAAATCTATACTCTCCTTGTTCCTGCTATATCCACCGTCCTAGAACAGGCCACCAGTCTCTCCATTTAGCTGTGAGGAAACCAACTATCAGAGCCTCTTCCAAAACTCTACCCCATAAAAAATCATGAAAGACAACAATATGATCAACATTGTGTTTATACACTATGCAATATTCTTAAATAACCAGAGTGTGGAGACAACAAAAAATAAATACATACATTTATTGACTTGTGGTAAACAATAAGGAAAGTGGGGAGGGAAGAAAGAAAGGAAGGAAGAAAAAGAAGGAAGGAAGAACAAATTGGCGGCAGAAAACCTATATAATCACCTTATCAAGAAGTCATGTGACTGTCTATAGAGTATTTTCACAGCAATACAAAGATTCTGAGGCAAGGCATTCTTAGCATGTCCAAAATCAAGCAAGACTGAAAGAGTAACCAGAACACAGAAAGGGAAAGAAGAAATAGAGAAGAGTCAGGTCTCAAAAGGCATACAGACCTGGTCATGTAGGGGCCTGAAAGATGGCAACACCATAGTAAAAGCTGATGCTTACACAGCACCTACTTGCAGGGTAGCAGCCATTATTAAACGCACTTTCTCTTATGTTGGAGATACAGCTCAGAAATGGGGTGAGTGCATCCCTAAAAGCTTCTTTATTGAATGCTTGATGCTCATAGTAGTGATGTGGGGGTGAGCAGGACCTTTAAGAGGTAGAACTAAGTAAGGTGAGTAGATCATTGGGCTGTACTCCTGGAAAGTATTAAGTAGTTCACATGGGCCCCTAATATGATGAACCCACTCTAGCAGTGAAGAAACTGAGGCACACAAAGGTAAGCTGACTGGCCTGAGACCATGGAGTTAATGAATGACAGAACTAAGATTTGAACCCAATAAATTTGTCTCTAGTTCTATAACACAACCATCTTATCTCAGTGCCATGTTAAGAAGTGTGAATGGAATCCTATAATCTGTAGTAAACCACTTACACTCCACATAGAAACATGGTGGGTAGGTCTGACATTTCAACACAATTGTTCTGGATTCTGGGTGGAGTACAAACTGCATCATATTTAGTATAGAATCCAAAATATTTAAATGATACCACTGTAGCCATGGTAAGAGATGTTACCATGCAGCAGGTAGCCTGTTCTAGGATGGTGGATGTAGCAGGATCAAGGAGAATGCAGATTTGGATGTATGAAATGACATGGCCATGGGTAGAACTCAGATATAACAGAATCAAGGGTTCTTAAGGGGATTGAAAGAATTCCTGGAGAAGGGAAACTGAAGAAGAGGCAGAGAGAGCCAGGGGGTCAGTACCAAAAAACCAGTGTCAACCATAATCTTTCCCCCATTGACCCACAAGCTCCCTCAGAGTACTTGACACTGGGGGGTTGCTGGTCAGTGTTTTGACAACTGGTCTACTAGGATCTACTTTGAGTTTGCCAGGCTATTCTATGCAAACATTAGACAGCATGATGTCTTCATTACCATTCTGTTGCTTTGAAGAAACTCCATAATCAAGGCAGTTCTTATAAAAACAAATCATTTAATTGGGGGCTTGCTTAAAGTTTTAGAGGGTTTGTCCATGACCATAATGATAGGAAGCAGACAGGCATGGCACTGAAGCAGTAGCTGAAAGCAAGCTTTATATCCTAATCCATAGGCAGCAGACAGCTAGAGAGACAGAGACAGAGACAGAAAGACAGACATTGGGCCTGGTTGCACTTTTGAAACCCCAAAGCCCACCCCCCAGTGACATTCCTCCTCCAACAAGGCCATACCTCATAATCGTTCTCAAATAATTCCACTAAGTAGAGACCAAGCATTCAAATATATGAGCTTATGAAAGCCATTCTTGCCACAATCTGCAGGATTTAAACAGCAGGGTTCTCGAGGGAAGGGAGCAATAATGACAAATTGGGATCAGGAGATGCAAAGAAAGGAGACAAGACAAAAATTCTGTTCAAGTCTCAGTTTATTCTAGGGAAACAAAAGGCTTATAAGGCTACAAACCACAAAGGTATTTGCCCAGGTGCATGGGCCAAGCCGGCATTATCGCTTGGTTACATATTAATGTAAATGGAATGTCCCCATTGTAAAATGTCTGGAAAGCCTCCTATCTAAAATGTCAATGGGAAATGTTCTGTTCCCAAGTCAATTACAGGAACAGAAGCAGGATAGTGGAAGAAACAAAAGAGTGTTAGTTAATAGATGATGGCCCAGGGACAAGATGGAGCCTGAGATGCCAAGGACCTTTGAGCCCCAGCACATGCTCATTCAAACCATCACACAAAGCTCTCTGAAATAATCAGAGATTGACCCAAGATGGCTTCCTTGATATAGATAGATAGATAGATAGATAGATAGATAGATAGATAGATAGATAGTTTTTATCATATTGTCTCCAAGAACTAATTTTCAAGAACAGAGGAAGATAGTAGAACTCTAAAGATCATGCATACTCTATTATGATATGAGACCACTACCTCTGGAAGACCAAGGACAAGTTCAAAGTTCCTTGGCCTCATGAAGCTCTCAAAAACATAGAGAGGGCTATATATTAGTTCCTTATCTGTTGCGGGAACCAAATATCTGACAAGAAGCAACTTAAAGAACAGAGGTGTGTATTATGGAAGGCATGGTGACAGACAGGGGTAGCATCTGGCCACTTGCATCCAAGGAAGAAGCAGATAGAGATGAATTCTGGGGCTCTGGTTTTTTTTCTTTTTTTTATTGAGTCCAGGAACCCAGCCCATGAGATGATGTCATCCATATTCAATGCATGTCTGCCTCTCTCAGTTAAACCTTTCTGGAAACACCCTGATAGATATACAGAGAAATGTGTTTCTATGGTGATTCTAAAACCAGTCAAATTGACAGTGAAGAATAACTAACCCAGGCTGACTGAAAAGCAACTAGTTCTCGTGGTGAATACTCATACTCTATCTCATGTGACCCCAGCAGTTCTGACTAAAAGTGATACTGATGGCAAACAAGATGACTGACTTAGCAAAGTGCTTTCATGTAAATCATGATGGCCTCATCCAACACCAACACACATGTAAAAATGATAGGCAGAGATAGGTGATGTGCACTTGCAATCCCAGCACTGAGGAGACAGAGTTCGATGGAGTCCTAGGGCTCACTGGCTAACTAGCCTGACCTAGTTCAGTAACCAACCCCTTATTTCAAAAGACAAGGTAAATAGTACCAGACAGAAAACACTCAATGTTGATCTCTGGCCTTCATGGGCATGTGCACAAACATGCATGTATACTCACACATGTGTACCTGAGTACATACAAATATATATATATATATATGTATGTATGTATATATATATATATATATATGTATATATACAGTTGCCCCTTCCAAGTGACCCACCCACATGCATAGAAAGCAAATTGCTCATTGAACTTCTCACAATTTGGAAATGACAGAGACAATACCCAGCACAAGATTAATCAGCCCCACGATACCACCCTGTAAAAAGGTTTGACAAAGAACCGATACCATTAGGAAGGGTCATGTGTACAAGGTTCACAACATAGCCCCAGCCCTCCTCAATGAGAGACCAAATGCTGTGTAGCTGTTTCCCCTATAAAAGGTAGTCATTAATGTTCATTTTGTATGGATATGAAAACCTATCTATTGATAATTGTTATTACCCAATTGTCAACACAGCTCCTCAAAGTTATGCATTGATATCCTGATTCCCAATAAGGCTTCATCTAAAGACCATGCCTTCAAAAAGAGGCTAAGGTTAAGTGAGGGTGAGGCAGTGAGCCAATAGGATTATTGTCCTTATAAAAAAAGGCATTCATGATCTGTCCCTTCCTCCTCCTCCATTCTCCATTCTCCCTTCTCCCTCTTCCCTCCTCTTCTCTCTTCTCTGTCTTTCTCCCTCTCCCTCTCCCTCTCCCTCTCCCTCTCCCTCCTTCTCTCTGAGTAGGAGAAAAAGCTATATGAAGCCAAAGTGGTCATCTTGGAGCTAGTAAAAGAGGCCTCAGGATGGTGACCAGCTAGTACCTTGGTCTTAGGTTTCCTATCCTCTGAGAACTGGAAGAAAACATATTTTCATTGCCCAAGACACCCAGTCTGTTGCCCCTCCATACTCTGCCTCTAAGGGCAGACCAGGAACAAGGTCCTGCTCCCTTTACTCCCCAGGTTCCCCCCCACCCCCACCAGACATTGACACAGATCAATCTGGTCCCAGTAAATGTAGATCTCTAGAATTCAAAACTGCCTGCAGACTGCAGCCTCTTATTTTAATGATTCTAATTTGTCTCCAGCCTATTCAATAATAAATCAAACTAAGTGGAACCAGAACAACCCGCCCTGAGGCTGTGTCATGTTCAGTTGGGAAAGACAACCCCCTTCTAAAGGCTGTGCTGATATCTAGCCTTCTGCTTGCTGGAGTAGGGGGTACAATAGGTGGGAGGGGTTACCCAGTAAGGTGCTAGGTCCTGGCTGGCTTTTCTCCCTGAAGCATTCACCCTGTGTACCTAAAGGGGCATGCAGAGTTTCAGGAGATATCACATACATTCCTCATTTAATTTCAGCCTATGGCATAGAAATGAGCAATGAGAAATGTCGGGAAACTGAGTCATCGAAATGAGCAGCTGTATCACACCAATCCCACATCCCTCAGTCTATCCTCATGACTCTGCAAAGGTTAGCCTTTCAGGACTATTAGTTTGCTGAGTCCGTCCTCTGCCATGTCCCTTACCAGGCTATAAGGAGATTCTAGACGAACAAAGAACAGCAAAGCACAAAGTGAACTGTCTGTCAATCAATGGTCACAATTACTTATCAATGATAGTGCTTTTCAGGATCATCACAAGTCTTCATGGGCTGAACCTAAAGTAGAATAAGAACAACCCTGCCTCCTGCTTAGCTAGGAGAGAAACTATAAATTATGCCCATGTTGTGAAACACTGTCTTCCAGGCATGATATGGTCATTGCCCCCCTTGAACTCCAAGCAATGCGATTACTCAAAAGAGATGCACAGTACTGAGCCCATTAACTTCCTGTGGATGAGGAGAGGAGTCCATTCAACCCTGCTCTTCCTGAAGGGTTTCTACAGTGACTACAGCAGAAGGCCTCAGAAAGCTCCACTCCCCCCAAAGATCCACAGACAACAGTTTCTGAGGAAGAGAGATTGGCCCTCTTTGGTGACATAGATGTGTATGAGTTGTTCATGTTCCTACTTCTTTCTACAAACAATCCAGTTATAGTAGAGCATGGCATCTACCTCTAATTCTCCACTCATGTCCTCATCTCCTCCAATTAAAGTTAGTCCAGCTGGGCAGGCTATGGATATGACTAAGAAACCATGCCTAGGAAAGCAGGTTCACTTTATGATAATGTAAATTAACTTCCTAGAATTCCTATCCCCTATTGCAGTCCCTCTAAGCCATCATGAGGTCTAACTCAGCCTAATTTACAGAGTTCTGACTCAAAACACCATAGTATCCTTGTTTTGTCTCTTTTCTACCTTTTTTCTCAAAGATGCTGGCCACTGCCTAAGTATACTTTTAAACACTCTATAGCTTTGAGCTCCTTCCTTGTTCCCTAAAGTTCCCCTCCCCAGTATGTGGCCTGCTGTCATGCTGCCAACCTCCTTCCTGGTTTTTCTTCTCCCTTCTCCTCCTGTAGGCAGCTGTCAGGTTCACAGTGTGCTTGTCCTTGTTTTTTTTTTTTCTTTTTAAACTCTAACAAATTGCCCTCAAGTGTCCAATTGACTTAGTTCTTTGCCCTTGAGCTTCCATTTGAATTCTTTCTTAAATTTTCCTATTAATGAGACTAAGACCCCCAAGAGAGTCTGCTGTATCCCTGTATCATATGCTGACTCCACAAAGACTCCTTGATTTCTGCGTTCTTCCTGTCTTTTAATTCTTCAGCTGTCAGAGAAAACTAGGCAATATCTATACCCCTAGACAGCATCAATCCTAAGTAAGTCATTGTTTTATCAAATTACACTTGAGTGGAAGGTGGAGCCAGAAAGGTCACGGTGCTGTTATAGGTCACAAAAACACTGTGTGATTGAATGAACATAGGAAGTCTGGCCCCTGTGTCCTACCTGATACTGAGTTGTCCCTGGGCACTTCCCTCCTGAGCAACCTTCCAGCAGCACTGTGTGGTTCTGGTCTACTGCATTGCATCATTCTGTAGGAGAAACCTTGCTTCCCTGGACAGCACTGCCTTCTGGCACCTGCTGTGGATTAAATGTCTCCCCTTAAAGACATGTCAGAATCCTAGCCTCCTGAGAATGTGGCCTGATTTAGACATTAGGATCTTTGCAGTTATAATTGAGTTAGATCAATAGAGCCATAAGAAGAGACACAGAGGTGCATGTGGGGCTGGGGATTGGGGGCTGTGACAGCCAAGGGATAATGATAGAGCCACAAACCCGGGTAATGTTAATGGTTGTCACCAATACCAGCAGCAAACAGAAAGAATCTACAGATTCTGCTCTCAGGACACTCGGTAAGAGCATAGCCATGCTGTTCCTTCGGTTTGTGACTGCTGGTCTTTAAGAGTATCAAAGAACTAACTTCCTTTGTTAGAATCCAACTTAGTTCTTTGCTTTTCCAGCAAAGTGACTCAGTCCCCACAGTAGCCGCTGAAAGAAACTGACCTTATCCCTCCCAACCACCCAATCCTGTGATCTACAGATGAGAGGCAAAGCTCTCAGGAGGGGAAGAGTAAAGAAATGTATAGGCTGCCTCTGGCTTTCCTGTCTGTCTCACTGTTCCTCACTCACACTCCCTCTTCCTCCAATACAACTTGGCACTTGATGCTCCTCCCATCAGGATCCTCCAAGACCCTGAAGCTGCTGCCTCTTCTGGGTCCCCATTTAAACATCAACCCTAGAAGAAATCCCCAGACTCTGGTACCTAGCCCTACTCTCTCCATCTCTTAAATGGTCCAGGAATGGTCTAGTTTACTGTTTATCCTGCTTATGGAATGATTATATGCCTAGTGTTTCTCCCCATGGGAATATGTGCTGCTGCTGCTGCTGCTGCTGCTGCCGCTGCCGCTGCCGCTGCCGCTGCTGCTGCCCCTCCTCTTCCTCCTCCTTCTTTTTCTTCTTTTTAACATGCAATTTTTAATAGAGCTCAAATTTGAGCTTACCTCTTTCCTTGCTGTACTTTAAGATGGAAGCATGTCATCAAAGCTCATCAGATATCTACCAATTCATTGTTAAGAACAGGAGCTGTATCCTGAATTCATCTCTGACTTGTCACTCTGGTCATCCCAGTCACATAAGGAAATTCCCTGGAGCTCAGGTTCCTATCCTATCAAATGGAGACAATGACAGGTGACATCTACACAACTTTTCGTATGTCACGGCTGTTCACTTAAACCTCAAAGATTTCCTCTGTGAAGGTCCAATTACTGCATGCATCCATTTCACAGTTGAGGGAACAGACACAGAAGCCAAGAAATGCTCCCAGTGCCCACATGTCATATGTGGTTTTCCTGAAAGCACAAAGCCCAAAAATAAACACCCCGATTACTTGTCATCCCTCCAAGAATGTTCTTCTTCTCGGCCAACAGCATGTGGAAGGTTGGTGATGTGAGAGCTGAAAGGAATTGACCCAAGACAAAAGAGGAAAAAGACCAAGAACATACAACTAATTAGCAACAACTTACTATGTACAGCTAGTTAGTAAGAACTAATACTACAAGAAGACAGCAGGAAAGACCCCAAACAGGGGACACCACAGCCATAAGAGAGTGGGGATTTTCTGTGTGCCATTCAAGGGATGCTACTTCAGCATTTGTGTGATGTCCACTATGGTACCTTGCTACTAAGGTTGTGGTCTACTATATCCAGATAGCTTTCCTGAGCTCTGTTCAAAATGGAGGAATCCCTTTTCTTAGCAAGGCTTCGTCTTCTCTGCTTGATCTGAAGAGCCCTACTCTCAATCTTCTACCTGAGAAATGTAACATAGTCCTTGGTAAAATGGCATGTTTAACTTCCTCTCTCCAGGTAAAAACCTGTTCCAACCTGCGCTTGGAATTCCTGGAAAGCCTCACCATGCAAATGAGGTATTCCCAGAACCTTAAGCCTCAGCCAATGAAACTTCACCCTTTAAAAAACCTCTTCCCAATCTCCAAGGCTCACATATATAGCCCTTGATTCACCCCAAATAAAGTGTATGCATACAAGCTGATTGAATATCATCTAAGAGAACAATAACACTAAAATCCTCAAAGAAGGCGTTCTCCGCCAAGCATTCATTGCTGATCCAAGATCCTGCTGACTCATCTTTTCCAGACTTTGCTTCATCCTTTCCTGCCTGGTGAACAGCAGTGCCTGGTCACCCCAAGGGAAAAAGGGAAAAACAGAGCCACAGTCCACATCTGGAAGATGAATGAGGCTGAGTAGTAAATTTTACAGCACAAGTTGTTTTCTTGAACCTGAATATTTGGGCAGGACGTCATCAAACCTGAGCACTGAGAATTTGCAGAAGATGGTATAAGTATCTGGAGTCAGGGTCCAAGCAGTAATATAGCCTAGTTGTTCAAGTAGGGGCTCTGTCTCTCTCTCTCTTTCTGTCTCTCTGTCTCTCTGTCTCTCTGTCTCTCTGTCTCTCTGTCTCTGTCTCTCTGTCTCT
>NW_022196905.1:213296267-213307928 GCF_008632895.1 Mastomys coucha
TCTCTCTCTCTCTCTCTCTCTCTCTCTCTCTCTCTCTCTCCATGCACACACACACACACACACACACACACACAGAGGAATGCATGCACCAATGCATACTCAAATGCATGCATATGCACATATCAATTCAACACTTCAAATCATTGTCGAGGTGAAAATATCTAGAGCTGCCTCAGATCCGAGAAGGGTCATCAGAGGTCCTAGTTGACAGTGCTGATGCACCAAAGGGTTGTACGATGTAAGGCACAAAAGGTTTGAAGTGTATTTTGGAGAGGGAGGGAGCAGCCATCACAGGTGTGCAATGCCAGACGCTAACCCCATTTGAGAACAGAGAGGTCCTTGGTGGTAAGAGACAAGCATCACTGTTTATAGCAGTGGCCAACATCTCTAACAGAACACCGTCTGGAATTCATTTGCTGGCTAAGGATTGTCCCAGACAGTAGGTCTGTTCGATAGTGGAAGAAATAACTCCTTTAGGTTTTGAAGGAGGCAGAAACTAAAAATATGTGCAGAGCAAAATAAGAAACTTCAGTAGCAGAGAAGGAAGAGCTGACTATAGCCACGCCCATCTAAATGACTGGGGAAACCCATGCTGAGAAGGAAGAAGAAGGAGCAGCAGGCCCAGGAGAAAAAAAAATCTCTAGGCTTCAGACAACAGCAGGATGGTAAGAATCTGCTCTGAGGTGCTGGGCAGAGGGCTTGCATTTCCTAGAAGTTCCTGAGAGACAGAAAAATGTCAAGATAAGAGACTGGCTTAGGTATGATCAAGTAGTGTGTACCAGTTTGATACCTCAGGAATTCTCTGGAGTCTCAGGCATCTCAGAGAGGTTTAATATGTTTTAAGAGTGAAGTAAGATGCAGGTATAGGCCAAGCCTGAGGGTGACTAGGATAGACTCAGCTATGATAAGGATTTTTCTAGTACTAATAGGAAAGGTATTAGAACTGAGCCAGGTTTATATTTACTAAGAGTCAAACAAATTCGTTCTGACAGAATTGAGTATTTGGATAAATTTTAATGGCAGTCAACAAAATGTTTGCCTGTGGGGTGCTAGCATATATGGACATAATATTATATGAAGGGATTTCTTGTTTGAATATTTTTTTAATCAGGAGCTACATACATGGATATCAAGACCTCAATTAATTAATGGCTCTAATTCAGCTCTTTCGTAACTCAGCTTGAGCACCTTTTTAGAAAACAGGGTTTTATTTGGACAGGTGAACCAAGACAGTAATTTCCTAGAGTTTGGCAAATGCTGAGTATTTAATAAGACCTGGGAAAGGTCCCTCTTAAATTGACTATCACCTGAATGACTGGCATTTTAAGTCTTTAAGAGTGCTGGGTCTTCCTGCAGAACCAGGTCAGGATCAGATTCCTGTCAGAGGCAGAAAGAATTTTGTTTTATAGTATTACTAATTATTTTCTTCTGGGTTATACTTTCCTGTTGGATATTTAAAACAATATAGGTGACCAAGTTAACCTTTTCACTTAATTCAATTGAAGCTCAACACTAGGAGGAGCCTCTCCTTACTTTGTCCTTAAGTTATCCTGTCTTATCTTTATGTCTCTCCCTTCAGAGATGAGAGAGGGCTTAATTTCCTTTATCTTAATTTTTGCAAGTTACCTCATCCACTGGGATAGGTCAGGGTCTCTCCCTGACAATGTTGTTCCCTTGAAGCATAGAGGATGCATTTCTTTAATGTCTCTCCTCTTTGTATGATGTGTAGTAGTTAGGATCAAAACTTTTTTTATTTCTGTGGCCTCATCAATCAAAAGGACAGATGAAGAGGATAGAGAGATGGCTCAGTAGTTAGTGTTACTTTCAGAGGACCCGAATTCACTTCCCAGAACCCACATGGTGGTTCACAATCATCTGTAGCTCCAGTTCTAAAGTATCTTATGCATTCGTCTGGCCTCATAAGGCACTAAAACACACACAGTGTACACAGACATACATGTAGACAAGATACCCATGTGCATAAATAACGTAATCAAGGGACAGGGCAGGGCAGGGCGGGGCGGGGCGGGGTGGGGCGGGGCGGGGCAGGGGAGGAGCTGCAATTGTTGGCCTCTTTGAGAGGAATCTGCTGTTTCCTGACTGAGTGCTGGCTGGCCTGCAGTGAATGACAGCTATCCTTCCTGTCATTGTCTCTCTGTCTTCACTAGCTTAGACCTCTAAGCTTTCATTGCAGAACACCCAGAAGGACAGTTTTATCAGTCCTGAAGGAGAAATAATGGATTGTAGTTTTAAGTTTTGTATAATAATTACACAAAGCATGCTCGCTTCGGCAGCACATATACTAAAATTGGAATGATACAGAGAAGATTAGCATGGCCCCTGAGCAAGGATGACACACAAATTCATGAAGCATTCCATATTAAAAAAAAAAAAAGAAAAAGAAAAAAATAATTACACATAGCTTAGACAAGAAAAAAAACAGATTCTTAAATAAATCATGATTTTCTTGAGACTCATCTTTTTGAATAGTGCAAAATTTGACAAAGAGCCAAAACACAATTATCTTAGTAAAACACAGAATCTTTGTTTCTTAAGCCAGTTTTTGTGAATCTTATCAAGAGCAGATCAATATAGAAAGAGATCCTCATTGTTTTAAACAGAAGACCAGCTTTGAGTTTTGTATCAATGTACTGATATTGGACCCAGGAATTTTAATAGCCTTTTAAAAACTAATTTCTCCCTTTAATGTCCACAGAACAATGTAACAAACAAAATTTTCTGCTTATTAAAAGGATTGAATCTAGATTACATTATGACACAATGTCACAAAGATTACTACTTACACATTGTTATCCATCTGAGGTAGCCTTTATTGTCACCTTCATTTCTAGAAAGCTCCCTATATTTTATTTTATTTTATTGGTCTCATATGAGTCTGAAAGTTACAAAATGCAACATTCCAAAAAAATGTGGTCAAGATTTTAAAGCTTTTTATTTTACTAATACTGGCTAACAAAACAGGGAGAGAAAATACAAAGTCGATTTAAAAACATCTTTGTATGTTAACCCTGTGTTTGATACAAAAGATGTCTGTTTCCTGAAATAGGAAGCTAGTTAAAAATTACTTTCTCCAGGAGAGCCAAAGAGAGGAAGAGAAAATAGAACATTCCAGACAGGAAACTCACTGTTGGGTCCATGAAGGAAAGGCTGGACCCAGAACACTTATGAGGGCTGCCACAGAGCAGATGAAGGGATAGAATGGGATTACAGCTGAACAGATTATGAAGGGGCCAGCATCCCCAGACCAGAAGTGTGTATGGGGCTTGGATTGTTGTAAAAGAAGGTAAGCTAGAAAGAAGCTTATTGTTGTTAGATGGTGGTAGTGGAGGAGGTGGAGGAGATAGAGGTGATAGTGGAGATGATGGTAGAGGTGGTGGTAGTGGAGGTGGTGGTGATGAATGGGGTAGAGGTGGTGGTAGTGGAGGTGGTGGTGATGAAGGTGGTGGTGATAGAGGTGGTGGTATACATGCTTCAAGTTGTAAAAACTGGGTTTAAACCAGTTATTGAGATGACAACTCAGGGTAAGACAAGTTGGAGGAAGAAAAAGCACAAGAGCCATTATATATTCTACTGAAGTGCAATTGCAACCCAAAGGCGGTCCAGTGGGATACATAACTCTCATTTTTCCACAAAGGACCAAAGGCCATCCCCTAAACCCAGAGGCCTTTACCTTGCAAAGGTGAGACCAGGAAGGAAGTGAGCAGGAAGTAAGAGTCCTTACAAGCAAACACCAGAGAGAGCAATAGTTAAGGGGGATGAGTGGATAGCTCCCAACTTGCACCTCACAAAAGATCCTCAGTCAGAAAACAGGGAAGAGGAAAAGGCAAGCTCCACAGTGAGCTGACTCCAGTATATTGTTAACCACTGTCTTGTTCTGTCCTCTGGGCAATCGCTACTTGTGGTAGCTATGGGTCTGCCCCCAACCACTTGTGTTAGAATATACTGATTCCATCCCTCCTGCTGCAAACAGGAGACACTGCCCCCTTCTGTCACCCCAGCTCCCGACGTTGACATTAGAATGGAAACCTGCAATAGCTTTAAGATGGGGGCATGGTTATGCTTATTACAAGGATTGAAAATATATGGTTACCAACAAAACTTAGATCTGACCAGGGGAAACCTCTTATCAGCTGAGACATGGGTATCTTCATAAAGCAAATAGCCCAGGTGATTCACAAACTGTGTCAGTTAATAATGTCTTCAAAATATGCATGCAAATCATCTTAGAAGAGCTAGCCCTTGGTTTGAGTCTTGGTCTAACTCCACCCCTTGGTTAACCACTCACATATCTACCTTCTAAACCCTTAATTGTTTTCCCGCTGTTGTTGACTTTTGGCCCTTACATTTTGAACCACTTGGTCGCTTTTGTTAAGGAATGCATGGGAACACTACAGCTAATGATTTTAAAGAAGAAATATAGAGAACTAGATACAGAAGACCAGAAGTATGAGTTATCAGAATACCATCAATAGTTTCGGGATTGAAGCATGCACAAGAAAAAGGGAGGAATGAATAAGTCAATTCAGGACCTTTGAAAAATTCCACCAGACCCCTCATCTCCTGGAAGAGAAATGTCATGGAGCACTTGGGCACCCCTCCCCTCTGGAAGGGAAAGGCCAATTACATTGCTCAGAACACAGGGGGTGGGAGGGGCCCAACCATCAGTCACCTGCAGGTGGGGGAGGCTCAGAACATGTAGACACATTCCACTGGCCACCTACAGACAAGGGAAGTCCTTGTCACCTCATTCCCTAAAGACCAATCAGTTTAAAAGTCACACTGATCCGCCAATCGCATTGTGCCTAATGGCTGCTTCTCTGAAAACTGTATAAAAACACATTGAATGGGCTGTGCATGGTCGTTCTCTCTCCTTTATGTTCAGGGCAACCCCAGCATGCTGGACCAATAAAATTCCTTTTGCTTTTGCATTAAAAAAAAAAGAGCTAGCCCTAATGATCAATCACACAGAGACTGAGCAACAAATGTTATAGCTAGCTTTTTCAGACTAACCATATTTTTCCTTGAGCCTCAAATAGGAATTCTTTTCCTCAGGTCAGCAGGAAGCTGACTGTCTTCCCAGTCCCTTAAGTTGAGGTGGATGGGTTTGGTCATTATCTGTTTTATGGTTGTTGTCATACAGCATGTACTGGCTGGTTTTGTGTGTCAACTTGATACAGGCTGGAGTTATCACAGAGATTGGAATTTCAGTTGAGGAAAGGCCTCCATGAGATCCAGCTGTAAGGCATTTTCTCAAAAAGTGATCAAAGGGGGAGGGCCCTTTGTGGGTGGTGCCATCTCTGGGCTGGAAATCTTGGGTTCTATAAGAGAGCAAACTGAGTAAGCCAGGGGAAGCAAGCCAGTAAGGAACATCTGTCCATGGCCTCTGCATCAGCTCCTGCTTCCTGACCTGCTTGAGTTCCAGTCCTGACTTCCTTTGGTGATGAAGAGCAACATGGAAGTGTAAGCTGAATAAACCCTTTCCTCTCCAACTGTTTCTTGGTCATGATGTTTGTGCAGGAATAGAAACCCTGACTAAGACACAGAATAAAAGGTTGTTTTATCAGGGATTGATAAAATTTAAAGTCATTTTGTTTGAATTATTGTATATTAATAGAAACTTAAAGGTTTTGTTAATTATTGGCTATTAATAGAAATTTAAGGCTTTTGTTTAATAATTGTATACCAATAAAAATTTAAGATTGTTTTGTTAGACTATTGTTTGACGATCTTCTACATGAACTGTTTAAAATGTTATATAAAGTTCTAGTTTTGTGGATCTTATAATTATTTTTACTGTGTGTAGACTGTTAATGATAAAGAAAAGGATAATTCTTAAACAGAAAAGAGAAACTTCTGGTTTCTTTGGAAAGCCAGTTATATCAAATGATGTTTTGCTGGGGCACACAGGTGAAAAAATGTTTTGCTAAAGCAGACACATGAAAGAATGGTTTCCTGAAGCAGACACAGGTAAAAGGATATTTTTTCTATGGCAAACAGGTGAAACAACACATGATGTTTAGAAGGAATGTACATATGACATCACAGTGTGTAAGGTCAAGCACTGATTCACTTTGCTCTGCTTCACTATCCTTCACTGATGACGCACATGAATTGGTTCACCTTACATAGAGTTGCTGAGCTTTGCTTGTACTGACTTCATAGAGAAAAACTCACCAAAGAACTTCTCATGAGGTTCCTGTTGCTTCTGAAAACTCAGGTCAGTTGGTGAACCTCCAGTTTCTTCTGGATTTAACTGCAATTATTAATTCCTGTGTGGTATCTGCTGAGCGGACTGGACTGCAGCTACTGATTCGTGTTTGGTGTTTGCTAGTGGACGGTCCTGAGAATAACAAAGATTAGAATTGACCCAAAGAACTATGTCTAAACAGATCCACTTCCCGTGTATCCCAATAACCTTTCTTTCCCATTACCTCTAGTGAGCCATGGGCTAGAGGGGAGCTTGAACCCTTATTAAAGTAGGTTGAGAAAAATTTATGCCTACAGTCTTATGTATTCTAGCCTGACATTTTCAACCCAAGAAAAGGGCAGAGGGAAAGGGCATTCCTTTCCACCACCTTAGGTAGCCTCTGCAGATGCTGTTGATGAGCTCATAGGATGGAAGCCCATAGAAGAAACAAGGGGTTGGGGGTGGGGGTCGGGGGGAGTGGCCTCCAATGAAGCTGTCTCCTTATAGGCAGGAGCATATGATGAAAAAGGTGTCCTCAAGGGAACACTTTCCTACTATCTCAAGCATAGGCAGCATGGCCCGAGACCAGACACAGGACTGTGGCCCTCTTCATGTTGATTAAGTCTTTCAGAAGCCATGTTGCCCAAAACAGTGGCACATGCATTGAAAGTCTTAGCTATCCTGTGTTACAAAAGTGTTATTTGGAAAGTCTCAGAAGCCACACCTGTCCTGCCAAATAGTAGCTGGGGCACAGCTCACATGCTCCAAGTGGGGCTAATACCTTCTATTTTGATTAGAGGCCTTTGGTGGGATCCATGGTGCTTGTAAAAGTGTTAGGGAGGATGAGATAGACAGAATCCACTTTGAGTTCCAGTGCCAGCACGCAGGGCTCAGCCAACTCTGGCCCCCATCTATTTTCCTCTAGTTCCCCTTAATTTGAGCTGGGGTATTTTGCTAGTATAATGAAAATTCAGGGGAGGAGAAGGAGAGCTAGCCCTGGTGTTGAGGAAAGGAAGACAGAATTGTACTGCTTATTCCATCCCCTGCCCTGGAGAATGAAACAAGAACACAAGAAAGAGGGATATATGGGTATGCCATCCATGCCCACCTTATCCACTGAGGGAGAGGCCTGAGAAATGGAAAAAGAAGAAAGAATGGAAACCAACTGAGTATTCTTTACAGTCTACAGTGTGGTATCTTTGGATCTATTCACAGAATGGAGCCAGAAACAGTGGTTATGGAAAAGCCAATGAGACTGGGAGTGTACCCTGAGTCACGGAATACGATCTCATCTTTTGTCCCCTAGAGAAACTACTTTAATCTTTTCATACTGGACACTAAATGATCAAACAGAATGGAGTACAGATGTCCAATGATGTGGCAATAAAAAGATTTGACCCTGGGCACAAAAAGTCAGAAATTTACTGAACTACAAGGAAATAATGGGAGAATGTCCACATAAGAGACTGTACCAGTAAAAGGAAGTGAGTGATCTTTTTATAATAGTGAAGGTTAGATTGTTTTATATCCTTTGCCATTTGTGCAGGGTCAATATTTGGATAGAAAGGTAGGTATCTCACTGTCATGTTCAATTGCATATGTCTTAGTACAAGTGGTCTTCCTTGAGACTGGCCACTTGGGTAGGGTTCTTTGGTCATTAGTGTATAGCAGAAATGGTATTGCATGAGTCCTGAGCATAGGTCTCCATTGCTTTTCCTGCTTCTAAAAATCTGATCTAGTATAAGAAGTTTGTACATTACTGGAGGATGAGGACAGTGTCTCCTCCCCTCCAGTGGCCCTCCCAACAGCCAACTGGCCTCCAGACAGAGACACCAAGAAGCCCAACAACTGGTCACACACCTGTGAGTGGGACCAACAAAACCAGGAAAGCTTAACACCCAGGGAGTCCCACACCTGTGCCAGAGAGAGAATCATAAACCATGGTTTAAGTTACTAAGTTGTAGGCTAGGCTAACACATAGCAGAATCAGGCAATAGTACTTCCACTTGCCATGGTTCTAAGTGCTACCTGTGTCTGCTGGCTATCAGGAGTGCTTCCCACTGAGGGGAACAAGAGATAGGAACTGGACAGGAAGTTTTAAGACAAGGACCCCAAACCAGTTGTACTTGAAATGTCCTTGGTCCTGTCATTAGCACAGTATTCCAGGTCATCTCATCTCCTAAATAAACCTCCCTGCCTGGAAGCTATGAAAACATGCCTGAAACAGAAAGGAGGTGCCCCAAAACCCTACAAATGGTTAACTGAGCTTACACGCCCCCATGTCTCATCCCGATCTCTGCTGTAAGTTCTATAAAAAGCCCCAAGATAACTCCCTGAGGCTGGTCATTGCTGTTCATGAGAGCTGCCTTCTACCTAAAGCTCTCTAAAATAAAACTTCTAAAATTCACACTCTAAGGTCCATGAATTTCATTCTTTTAATTTTCAAGACTCAAATCTGGAGTTACAGAATTGACTCAGTGGGTTCTGTGTGACTCTGAACCTCAACACCCTAACTCCTGAGTTAAAACCCATCTGTGGGAAGAAAGAAATCCTCCACCAAATTGAAAGGCCCATTTCTCCCCCTCTCAGCATCATCTGTGGAGACAACATGCTTACAGGTCCCCTAGACAACTCTTCACTGGCTAGCCAGTATAGATCCCTGCTCTGAGTGCTGGACACCACAGGGATGTTCTTCATATGTTGCCCCTACAAAGCTTGTGCTAGTCAATGAAGCCACAGGACAGAACTGCTGTTTCTTTCCCTCCTACTCCTTTACTAGAGTGAGTATATCTTTTATATGGTATGTTCCTCCATATTACAACATTCTCTCCAATGTAAAACATTTGCCCCAGTGAGGAGTGGGAACCTCACCACCCTCAGGTGGTAGGCAAGAAATAAAGAACTCAAAATGGCTCCAGGAAGTCCCTGAACCTGACCAGATTCACTAGGCTCCTCCTTCTCCAAGAGTACATAAATAATTAAGGCTGCTGAGAGTCAATCTCAGACAAGTCAAACTTCAAAGAAGCTCCCAGGCCACCCTAACTTCCTGGAAGGAACAAAGACCAGCATAGAAGCCTGGAAAGAAGACACTAGCCAAACTGCCTAGAAGAAACAAAGAACAGCTGAGCTCTCAGGCTAGAAGGGGCTCAGACCACCCAAGCGGCCTGAAAGAAAAAGTCTACAACCTATCTAGCTGGCTGTGGCTGTCTACTGCTCTCCAGATGTCCAACTTTCATGAGCTTCACTCACGTGAGGGTGGGCTTTGGTGATGCAGCTCTACGTGGGTCATTTCCAAGTAAACATCCACTCACTATCCGGTAAGTAACACCAATAAAACTCATAGTTCCATCAGGTTGGAATTTGGGGCTATCTATACTTTGGTTGGTTCTCAGTTCCCTATCTGAATAAGACATTTCTTCTTGTCTCCCCAGGAATAGTGTCTCACAACAGTATAAGAAAAGGAAAACCTTACTTCTAAAGATAAACTAAGTCTAGGTTGGGTAGTCAGTATGGTAGCCTTGCCTTGTCTGGGGCTATTGGGATTGCTGGCTTTCATGTGGTATGGCATGGTAGGGCCTCACAGACAGAGACTCCATCCTCAGTCACACATAGAAGGCCTTACAAGCTGAAGTTTTTCTGGGTATTGAGCTCCCTGTGACTTCCTAGTAAAAAGAAGTGAGATGAAAGCAAGCCACAAAACCTGCATCCTTCTCCATTACCTAGTAGAAAAAAGAAAGGCCTAGTGCAAAAAAGAAAACCCAGGATTCACTGCTTTCAGCTGGGGTGATGGGAAAATCTGTACCATTAAGATGAAAACTGTCCATATAACAAAGCCACCACAAAGTTAAAAAGCAACACACTAGGAGATGCTACAAAACACATCACACCAAAAGGGTGCCACCCACAATATGTAATTTTGAAAAGCCAGTAATGAGACAACACAGAACAATGACAGATAAGCACAACCAAGGGACAGTTCATAGGTGTTCACTACAACAGACTACAGGTGTGTGATAAGAAATTCAGACTTACCAGGTGCCAAGGAAAAGTGAACAATGGTTGATAATAAGATATTGACTCCTGATCCTTCCGGTCCACAATCTGCACCCCTGAGCTGAGGCTATTCCACAGGCCCCTGTGCACAGGTCCTGCCAGGAGAGAGCTATTCTCCCAGGAGTGCTTTCTTTCCTAGGCTTAGAGGTGAACTAGCCACATTCTCTCCAACAACTGTCTGGAGCAGGACTTCGAGGAACACACAGGGCGCAAAAACAGTGGAGCAGTTGGGACAGGATCCTTCAGGTCCCCATCTGCACCCAGAGCCCTCTGTATACAACTTCTACCAGGAGAGAGCTGCTTTACTAGGAGTGCTGACACAGACTTACAGACTCACAGGAGGAATAAGCTCCAGACAGAGACAGGAAGAACATCTAACACCAGAGATAACCGAATGGTGAAAGGCAAACTTAGGGCTGAAATCAGCCAAGTGGAAACAAAAAGAACTATACAAAGAATCAACCAAACCAGGAGCTGGTTATCTGAGAAAATCAATCAAATAAACCCTTAACCAGACTAACCAGAAGCCACAGAGACAGTATCCTAATTAACAAAATCAAAAATGAAAAGTAAGACATAACAACAGAAACTGAGGAAATCCAAAAAATTATCAGATCCTAATACAAAAGCCTATACTCAACAAAACTGGAAAATCTGGATGAAACAGACAATTTTCTAGACAGATACCAGGTACCAAAGTTAAATCAGCATCAGATAAATGATCTAAACAGTCCCATAACCACTAAAGAAATAGAAGCAGTCATTAAATGGCTCCCAACCAAAAAAAGCCCAGGACAAGATGGGTTTAGTGCAGAGTTTTATCAGACCTTCAAAGAAGACCTAATACCAATACTCCTCAAACTATTCCACAAAATATAAACAGAAGTTACTCTACCCAATTCATTCTATGAAGCCACAATTACTCTGATACCTAAACCACACAAAAACCCAACAAATGAAGAGAACTTCAGACCAATTTCTCTTATGAATATCGATGCAAAAATACTCAATAAAATTCTCACAAACCGAATCAAAGAACACATCAAAATGATCGTCCATCATGATCAAGTAGGCTTCAGACCAGGGATGCAGGGATGGTTCAATATACAGAAATCCATCAAGGCATAATCCACTACATAAACAGACTCAAAGAAAAAAACCATATGATCATTTCATTAGATGCTGAGAAAGCATTTGACAAAATCCAACACTCCTTCATGATAAAAGTCTTGGAAAGATTCTAGGCCCATACCTAAATAGAGTAAAAACAATATACAGCAACCCAGAAGCCAACATCAAACTAAATGGAGAGAAACTTGAAGTAATCCCACTAAAATCAGGGACTAGACACGGCTGCCCATTTTTTCCCTACCTATTCAATATTGTACTCAAAGTCCTAG
>NW_022196905.1:213307938-213316657 GCF_008632895.1 Mastomys coucha
CAAAGGGATCTGGAAAGGAAGAAGTCAAAATATCACTATTTGCAGGTATATTATATGACAGCGTACTTAAGTGACCCAAAAAATTCCACCAGAAAACTCCTAGACCTGATAAACCACTTCAGCAAAGTAGCTGGATATAAAATTAACTCAAGCAAGTCAGTGGCCTTCCTCTACACAAAGGATAAACCAGGCTGAGAAAAAAATTAGGGAAATAACACCCTTCACAATAGTCACAAATAATATAAAATACCTTGGTGTTACTCTAACTAAGCAAGTGAAAAATCTGTATGACAATAACTTCAATTCTCTGAAGA
The DNA here is from genome assembly GCF_008632895.1 of Mastomys coucha. Classification (NCBI taxonomy): domain Eukaryota; kingdom Metazoa; phylum Chordata; class Mammalia; order Rodentia; family Muridae; genus Mastomys; species Mastomys coucha. The sequence continues at coordinate 213,308,253 of NW_022196905.1, forward strand.
AAGAAATCAAAGAAGATTTCAGAAGATGGAAATGAAAATCAGAAGATGCTCATGGATTGGCGGGATTAATATAGTAAAATGGCCATCTTGCCTAAAGCAATCTACAGATTCAATACAATCCCCATCAAAATTCAAGGTCAATACTTCACAGATTTAGAAGGAGCAATTTGCAAATTCATATGGAATAACAAAAGACCTAGGATATTGAAAACTATTCTTAACAATAAAAGAACTTGTGGTGGAATCACCATCCCTGACCTCAAGCTGTACTACAGAGCAATTGTAATAAAAACTGTACAGTATTGGTACAGTGAAAGGCAGGTAGATCAATGGAATAGAATTGAAGACCCAGAAAAGAACCCACACAACTATGGTCACTTGGTCTTTGACAAAGGAGCTAAAACCATCCAGTGGGGGAAAAAGACAGCATGTTCAACAAATGGTGCTGGCTCAACTGGCATTTAGCATGTAGAAGAATGCAAATCGATCCATTCTTATCTTCTTGTATAAAGCTCAAGTCCAAGTGGATCAAGGACCTCCATATAAAACTAGATACACTGAAACTAGTAGAAGAAAAAGTGGGGAAGAGCCTCAAATACATGCACACTGGGGTAAATTTCCTGCACAGAACACCAATAGCTTATGCTCTAATATCAGGAAATGACAAAAGTGACCTCATAAAATTGCAAAGCTTCTGTAAGGCTAAGGACACTGTCAACCAACAGATTGGGAAAAGATTTTTACCAACCCTACATCCAATAGAGGGCTAATATCCAATGCATGCTAAGAACTCAAGGAGTTAGACTCCAGAGAACCAAATAACACTATTAAAAAATGGGGTACAGAGCTAAACAAAAATTCTCAACTGATGAATACCGAATGGCTGAGAAGCACCTAAAGAAATGTTCAACATCCTTAGCCAATAAGGAAATGCAAATCAAAACAACCCTGAGATTCCACCTCACACTAGTCAGAATGGGTAGGATAAAAAAAACTCAGGTGACAGCAGATGCTGGCGAGGTTGTGGAAAAAGAGGAACACTCCTTCATTGCTGGTGGGACTGCAAGCTGGAACAACCACTCTGGAAGTCAGTTTGGTGGTTCCTCAGAAAATTGGGCATAGTACTTTCTGAGAACCCAGCATTACCACTCCTGAGCATATACCCAGAAGATACTCCAACATGTAATAAGGACATATGCTCCACTATGTTCATAGCAGCCTTATTCATAATAGCCAGAAACTGGAAACAACCCAAATGCCCCTCAACAGAGGAATGGATACAGAAAATGTAGTTCATTTACACAATGGAGTACTATTCAGCTATTAAAAACAATGAATTCATGAAATTCTTAGGCAAATAGATGGAACTAGAAAATATCATCCTGAGTGAGATAACCCAATCACAAAAAAGCACACATGGCATGCACTCACTGATAAGTGGATATTAGCCCAGAAGCTCAGAATACCCCAGATACAATTCCCAAACCACATGAAACTCAAGAAGAAGGAAGACCAAAGTCTGGATACTTCAATCTTTCTTAGAAAGGGGAACAAAATACCCATGGAAGGAGTTACAGAGATAAAGTGTGGAGCAGAGACTGAAGAAAAGACAATCCAGAGTCTGTCCCACCTGGGGATCCATCCCATATACAGTCACCAAACCCAGACACTGTTGTGGATACCAACAAGAACTTGCTGACAAAAGCCTGTTATAGCTGTCTTCTGAGAGGCTCTACAGTGCCTGAAATACAGAGGTGGATGCTCGAGCCAACCACTGGACTATGCACAGGGTCCCCAATGGAGGAGAAAGGATCCAAGGAGCTGAAGGGCTTTGCAGCTCCATAGGAGGGACAACAATATGAACTAACAACTACCCCTCCCCCCAGAGCTCCCAGGGTCTAAACCACCAGTCAAAGAGTACACATGGTTGGACTCATGGCTCCAGCTGCATATGTAGCAGAGGATGGCCAAGTCGGTCATCAATGGGAGGAGAGGCCCTTGGTCCAGTGTAGGGGAATGCCAGGGCTAGGAAGTGGGAGTGAGTTGGTGGGTGAGTGAGCAGAGGGAGGGATAGGGGGTTTTGGAGGGGAAACCAGAAAAGGGGAGAACATTTGAAATGTAAATAAAGAAAATATCTAATAAAAAGAGAAAAAACACAAAAATACCAACAAATAAACAAGTCTTTTAAAAAACATATTGACTCTTACCTTCCCCAGAGACAGAAATCACTACAGGAGGGAACATATGCAGATGCCTAGATGAGGAATTTAGTAACACGTAGTAACTTTGAACATGTGCACACCCAAGACCTAGCACTCACGGGCAAGACCTGAAGAATCCTCTTACATGTGTGCATGCAATCCATGCAGTTCTCACGGCATTGCTTGCAACAGCCAAAAGTTGGAGACAGCTCATGTACCTATTTATAAGGGAAAGAATAAATAAATGATGGTATATTCATACAATTTTCTACCAATCCTAAAATGAATGGATTAAAGTTGCATGGATCATCATGAATAAAATATAATATTGATATAAAAAGCAAATTGTGGAAAGTTGGGTACTCAGTTTATGTGAGGCATTAAAATCCCAGTAGAATTCTGCATATGTATATGAAAGCACAAAACCTTGGCCTGGGGAAACATTCACCAGTGTCATAACAGGGCCATTTCATGGGAGATGAAAAGGGAGTGGAAACTGAATGAGGCAGTAAACAAAGTGGACTCCAACCTCATTATAGTGTGTTACTTCTATAAAGACGACAAGCAAAGAGATATAACACAAAATACTAATACTCATTATTCTGTGGTCGGTCATTAGTATTTATTTTTATTATAAGTGTGTGTGCCTTGTGTGTGTGCACAGTGTGCACACAGTCCCTATAGAAGCATCAGAACCCCTGGAACAGGAACGACAAATGTTTGTGAGCAACCATGTGGATGCGAGGATCTGAGCTGGGGTCCTCTGCAAGAACTGCCAGGGATACTTACTGTTGAACCATCTCACCAGCATCTATCAATTCTACTCTTGATACCTTTGATCCATCCATCAATTCTTGGAATATCTCCTGTGCACTTTATGTTTGACAAGAATCACTCTGAGTACTGTGAATGATACAAAACCTTAATCATGGTTACAGTTTTGTAATAGAAAATAAAACAATGAAGGACAATCAGATGCAAAGGTGTCAGAGAGGAGCAGTGAGGGCTTACACCAGGGCAACCAGGACTGATTTTGATGAAACCTGACAAAAATGTTGACACCTGTGAGGAGACAAGAGCGAGTTATGGGCTGACCAGTATGAACTACAGGCTCCAGTGACTAACTGGGTCACAAAACAGAGGGAGCAGGATGACCAAAAGGGGTGTTGTCCCAAAAGCAAGGGGGCCTGGGCTGCGGCCCCAGCCTGGCCTGCTGAGGCTCTCTCTCTCCTGGGTGGCAGGGGGCCTGCTGCTGAGGCCTGGATCTCTCTCCTCCAGGGCTGACTTGTTTGCTGCACGGCCCCTTAATTAAAAAGGAGGCAATGTATGAATGAGTTATTTTATTGTAGGAAGGAGAAATATGCTAGTTAACTAGAGAGAGAGAAAGGAGAGGAAGGAGAGAGAGAGAGAAAAGAAGGAGAGGGAGAAAGGCAGAGAAGAGAACAAAGAACAGAGAGGAGAGAGAGAGCAAGAGGGTAAGAGTTAGAGAGGAAGGGTAAGGGTAAGAGAGTGAGGAGGGGGCAAACCCCCCTTTTATTGTATGGGGCAGGACATGCCTGGCTTGTGGTCAGATGGCTGAGTGTAAGACCCAGCTAGAATGCTGGGAGTTTGAGGCAGTGTCTGCCTGATAGAGCACACATCTCCTGCAGGGGCAGCTGTGAGGGGTCTGCGCTGAAATCTGAGCCATTGGTTTCAGGAGCAATTCACAGAACGCCTACCATCCCTCGTGAGCAAATTACTTCACTCAGTGGGTCTCCAGGGTTCTGAGGTAGCTCTGCTCTACTGGACTCCGGCTGTCAGAACTGTTCACTGCCCCACAAAGGGGAAGCCAAGGGATAGGCCACATGTGGCTTTTCAGTGCTTCCAACCTGTAACAACAACAACAACAACAGAGAAAACAAAAAATGCAATGCTTTTGCAGAAAAGTATTCCAAATATTTTGGTTAGGTCCAAGCAAGATCATGACTGGGAAACACAACTTTAAAACCTGAGTGAGCAGGCCTGGGATGTTGTGCAGAAGTAAAGGCACTTGACTTCAAGCCTGACAGCCTGTTCTGAGTCCAATACCTGAGGCCCACACAGTGAAAAGAGAGTCAGTCTCATAAGTTGTGTGATGAGCACACACACACACACACACACACACACACACGCACGTGCGCACACACACACACAAAGAGAGAGAGAAACACACACAAATGAAATAAATAAAATGGAATAAATGAATAAAAAACACAGAGAAATCTTGGGAAATGACTTATTTAGTCAAATATTTGCCACATAAGTGTGGCAAACTAAGTTTGATCTCCAACCAGTGTAAACACCAAAATCATGATGATCCCAACACTGGAGAAAGAGACAAGGGCATCCTTGTACCCACTAGCCAGCTGTCTCAGACCAACCGGCAAACTCCAAGGAAGTGAGAAACCATCTCCAAAAAAACAAGGCTAGGACTCGAAGTACTGTTCAGTGGCTAAGAACTCTGTCGAAGGACCTAGGTTCAATTTCCAGCACACATGAGTTGGCCCATTGTTATCTGTAACTCCAGCCCCAGAAAACACATTGAAGTCTCTGGACTCGAAAGCACCAAGCACAAAAATTAGCATCCAGACATGAATGTAGACAAAACATCCATATACATGAAATAAATGATAAAACCAAGGTGGACAACTCCTGAAAAATCTGGCCACCACATACACACACACACACACACACACACACACACACACTAAAAGAAAATAAACCTTTATAACCACGAGTTCAGGCAGTCCCACCAAATCCAGTAAATATGGGGAGGGAGCACAAGGAATAGTTTGCACTTGGTCCCCCACTGGGCTTACCCTGGGAACTAAATCTAGGCATGCACCACTCCTATACTACTTCCATCAGAAGATGGAGAGCTGAACCCAAGCAAAGCTGTCTGTCAGGGACACCATGGCACAGCGCAGCTAGTGCTCTTTCATGAGGACAGACATGCCATCTCCCTAGGTGGCTAGAAAACTCTTTTTCTATATTATTTTCCAAGCCTAAATCCCAAGACCAGTTGTCCCCTATGGAGCATCGTGAAAGATGATTTAGCTTAGGGTTAAAAATAAATGATTTTTAAAAGACAGCATTTCCCCAGTCCTTAATTAAGTCACAGGTGTGGACCATTTTAACAGTGCCTGGTGCAAAAAACAAAGAAGAGCTCAATATGTAAGTATCCCTACCGATGCTCATAGTGACACTCTAGCATAAGGAAGGTCATCACTCCTTGAAAACAACCCTTGGTAAGCCATCAGAACATTCATTTAAACCAGATATTCTAACGAGATGTGGCCCCGTAGTGCTAATCCTTGAGAGGCTGGGGCAGGAGGTTCATGAATTCAAACCTAACCTCGGTTTCACAGTAAGTTTGACTCAAGCCTAGACTATGTGGAACCTTGGTTCAATTAAACAAAACAAAATAAAACGTCTATACTGTAATACTATAATATGTCAAGGATTTTATGTGTCTGTGAATCTGTGGAAAATGGAACCAGAGGGTCATATAGCTAATGATAGTAGAATTAAAGCCACATGCCTGGCTCTCATCCACCAATAAAATCTACCCTAAGTTTGTAATATCTTTCTTTTTCCACTCTGATATATAAAGGTCATTTTGGATTTTCTTCCTGCATAAGAAAATACAGAACTTAAGAGAGGCAGATGGTTTTCTGGGCTCCCCAGGCAGCAGTAATCTTGCTTCTCTCTGGGTTTCCATGGGCCTTTGTATATCTCTGTGTTGAAGCTCTTAGCATATTGTCTTACAGCTGGAGCTGGGATTCAGGATAAAATCAGAGAGTGTAACATCCTCCCCTCTGTATGCTCCAGGGCTGCATTGACCCACTGTGATGTATCTGAACTGAAAAGTATGGCTTAGGGGGACTTGCTGGCTGGTGATGCTCTGACCTCTGAGAGGAGGAGAAGAAGGAGGGAGGGGAAGGAGGGACGAAAAAGAAAACGAAGAGGAAGAGACACAAACAATGACTATACCAATAGATAAGCCAACACAGGAGGAGGAGGACATCTCACGGGGCCACAAAGAACTGAAGGAGACTAAGGAACACTGAGAGCAGGCAAAACAAGTCTTCCTCAGGGAAGAGTTACTCAATACCAACTGATCGGTTATTCAAGTGGTTATTCAATACCAACTGATCGGTTATTCAAGTGGTTACTCAATACCAACTGATCAGAGTTATTCCAGTGGTTATTCAATACCAACTGGTCAGCTCTGAAATATAGACAAGTCACATATGGATTGAGCAGGTTGTATTTATATATGTAAGAGTGTGTGTGTGTGTGTGTGTGTGTGTGTGTGTGTGTGTGTGTGTGTGTGTCTGTAAAACAACAATTAAAGAAATAGCCCACGAATTTGAGAGAGAGCAACAGGGGTTCATGGCATAGGTTATAGGGAAGAAAGAGAATACAAAATGGTATAATTTACATTTTAATTTCAAATGCTAAAAATAATGTTTCTAGAAAAACTAAAGGTGGAAAGTGATAGAAAATAGACACTGTGTGTCATGTACATATATACCCATACATTCTCACACACACATTGGAGGAACATTTCTGAATTAGTAGCATGGGTGTCCCATGTTTGACTGCCCACATTGCAATGAATCCCAACATCATTATCAAAGTTCTGCAAGGCACCATGGGGTCATTTGAAAGGCCAAAGAGGGCCAGCTCAGAGAAACAGATAACTGAGAACCATATTGACTTAGCAGAGCATCATGGAGACAACTGATCAAACCCCAGTGTAATTGATAGCACTGCCCTCAGGAAACTTTCAGTGCAACAGGACCAGCCATGGTGCACAGGTACCACAAGCTAGGGTGTGGGAGTTTGAATAGGCATGGACCCTATGGAGTCATGTTTTTGAAAGCTTGGCTCATATAGAGTGACACTATTGGGAGGTGTAGCCTTATAGGGATGGCCCTGTTGGGGTCAGCATGTCACTGTGTACTGTGGAGGCAGACTTTGAGGTCTTATATATGACCATGCTCCCATGCAGATCAGGATGGAGAACTCTCAGCTCCTCCAGCACCATATCTGCCTGAACATTGCCTTGCTGCCCATCACAATGATAATGGACTGAACCTCTGAAACTGTAAGTCAGATCCAATTAAATGTATTCCTTTGTAAAAGTTGCCTTGGTCATGATGTCTCTTCACTGTGGTAAAATCCTAACTACAATATAGGGTGTACTGCTGGACTACATCTTCAGACCCCTGCAATTCAGTCTTCCCTGGGTTTCCTAATACCCAATACAATGGAAATACTGCAAAAATAAATTATTCTATAATGTTTAATAGATAATGACATGGGGGGATGCATAAGTCTAACTGTGCTCAGTACAGGTACATTTTCCCCAAAATATTTTCATATGCTTCAGACCCATTCTACAGAACATCCCAAGTATGTGTTTCTTTTTGTGTGTAATGAAAATAGCATTGTCTTTGTGTTGTGTGGGTTGGGGAGCTGACATGTGCAGAGTTCTAGGGAATTGGTGCCAGTACAGTTACCTTTACAGCATTTACCACTTGGTGAACAAGTGAGCTCAAGAGGCCATGATAGCTTGCTTCCTTGCTTGCTCAACTTCTGATTTTAATCTTCTATATCTGACTCGAAAATGTTTATTTCAATGCTGAAATGACTGAACTAACCTTATTCTTGTGAAAATTGGCATAATTACAGGTCTATGATGACCAGCACATAATACACTCAGCAAATATGTGTTTAATGAAGGTCAAGGAACCTAAATAGAAGTGTTAAGGACTCTCATGTTTCATCTTTAAGAAAGATTTATGGTCAGACTTAGCAGTCATCTCAGCACTCTGAAGCAGGAGCATAGCAGTGAGTTAAAGGCCAGTCTGGGCTACATATAGTTCCAAGCCAACTTGGCGAGCAAAGTGAACCCCCCATTTCAAAGTAAAGTAAATAGGTAAATAAAATATATTCATACCACAATGAACTGTCACTTCATTTGAATGCTACATTTTGAGATATATATCTAGAAGTAAAAATTTTCCTTTTGTAATTAAAAAATATTTATTTTATTAAAGAAGAAAGGAAGATTAGGAGTGAAGGGAGGAGAAGGGAGGAAAAGAAAAAGAACTGAAGGAGAAGGAAGAGGAGAGGGGGAAAGAGAGGGAAATGAGAGGAGAGGAGAGGGGAGGAGAG
>NW_022196905.1:213316950-213325532 GCF_008632895.1 Mastomys coucha
GGGAGGGGAGGGGAGGAGAGGAGAGGAGAGGAGAGGAGAAGAGAGGGAAGGAGAGGAGAGGAGAGGAGAGGAGGAAAGAGAGGGAAATGAGAGGAAAGTAGAGGAGAGGGGAGGAGAGGAGAGGAGAGGGGAGGAGAGGGGAGGAGAGGGGGTACCAACAATGGGCCAGCTACAAACAACCTATACTGTATAGCACAAGACCCATACTTGGTTTAATAATTGACAGTTGCTTTTGAAGTTCTTCATTTTTGACCAAGCATTTTTACTTCTCATCAGGTATTGAATATTATATTGCCATCCTGCCATCAACCCCTGCCTATTGAGCCTGGGGTTCATACTCTTCATGTTCCACCCAAGGGGCAGGCTTATGGGATTAGAGTGACTGCAGATACAGCAGAGTTCTTGACAATGTGAACAGCAGTGAACAGAGTGACAGACACTACAGCATCCTCTTGAGCCAACTGATAGTCTGTGCACCCAAATGGCTCATTGACTGAGGTTTTGATCCATGAGGTAAGACAAGGTTTTACTATTTAAAATAGTTTAAGAGATTTTTTAAAATAATATTTTATTTTACAAACCTTATAAAAATTCTAATATGTCTGTGCACAAATAAGCTTTTTCTGGAACACAGCCAAGCCCCTTCCCTTTACATCTCAGCTGCTTCCCAAGGCAGAAGCAGAACTGAGTGACCACTGCCACAGCATGCCCCAAATACCTAATACATTTCCACCCTTTCAGAAAAGGCTTTCCAGCCATCTGAAATCCTAGATTTTTGCTGAATAAATAAATATAAGCATAAGTGAATTAAAGAACACAGGAGTTTAGAATTTAGTTTTCAGAATTATCTTTATACAATGTCAGATTAGCTTGATAAAGAAACATCTAAAATTAGTAAAACTCAAAACCTCTTCCTCATTTTCATGCACTGTTACCCATAAATGGCCTGAGGCACATAACATACAAACTGCAGACAGCCCGTCCTTTTCCAATCTATAATAAACTGGTGGCAAAATACACTTGTAAGCCTTCTCTTCCCTTTGCAATATGACTCTATAACCTTCTGAGCTATCAAGAGGAAGACCCCATGCGCCCAGCAGCTGAACCTGGGCTGGTTTTCAGCTTGCTCAGGCAATGAAAGTGACATAAATCCTGGGGGAAAGGCTCAATGGTGTGTTTGCTCTACAAGTATGGGGACCTGAGTTTGAGTACTCATTACCCACACAAAAAGTAGGGCTATAACTCCAGAGTCAGGACACAGGTAAGGGCAGATCGGAAGAGCTGGCTGGCCAGCCAGCCTAACTGAACTAGTGAATGAACTTCAAATGTAAGTGGCAAATGCTGGGTCAAGACAATAATGTAAATAACAATAGAGGGAAACACCCAAAATCATGTTATGTCTTCTGCATGCATGTGTATGGCTGTGCATGCAAGCATGCCATACATATTTACATACAAGCCTACATCATACACAGGGATGCAGAGACAGAAATGACCGAAGGGATGGACCCTCAGGTTTTTTTGAGCCTAGGCTTCAAAAAATACACAGAGCACCATGTTCTCTAGTCACCATGCTAGGAAAGTGTTCCTGAGAGTTACTGGCCAGGTTGGATCACAGGCTATGTGAAGAAAAATGAGACCAGCCCATTGAAGTACCTAATAGTGAGACTGTCCAAGGTCCATAAAGTCACCTGACTTCCCTGATGTCGATCAGAGACATGGAAGTAAACGATACTGTTGGGGTCCAGGAGTTGCCTCACAAACCACACAAACACCAATCTCAGTCACACAGAGAGAGTAATGGCCCAGAATTGATCAGTTGGGGCCATGATTTAGGCTCAGGGGCTGAGTCATGACACTGAGTCAAGATCCTATCGGGTTTTTTAAGCCTAAGATCTACAAACATCTGTGCCATATTATTTCACCAATCAGAATTTAGGGGCAGAGGATTTCCTTAGGAACATGGCCTTGTTGTACACTTATTCTTCTCCCATTGGTTGGGGTATTCAACTGTGGGAGGGACTTACCTTGTCTAACATTCATGTCTTAACTTGCCCACTGAGACGTCAGTTGCCCAGATACATGTCTCTGCCGAGTCGAATGCCAATTCCTGAGGAGGTCTTGGGAATTTAGACTTTACTCAACCCCTACTCAAAACAGAAATCTTATTCCAAATAGTTTCTTGCATTGGTGCAGGTGTCTCTCTTAGGTTGGGGTCCATCCCAGGGGCAGCTTACAAAAGCAAATACCATAAAAGCGTATACACAGGTGTAGGGTGCTACTGGGTGGCTGGTTCAGGTCCAAGCTTATTGCAGGTAACTATACAAAGCAGTTATAGTGACTTCTGTCATGATTGGTTTCCAGTGGCACAGAACATGTAATCAACTTGGTCATGAGAAAGTTTCTAGTAACAGCAGAAACAACATATGAGAAAGTCCCCTTATAGTATAAGTAACAAAACAAATTGGCATGCTAGCCAGGTAACGGTTACCTAATGCCTTAACATTTTACCTAGACCCAGTTCAGAGCAGTACCACATCCTAGTCAATCCAATGAACATTAGCAAAAGTGAATGTGACTGTAGAATACCACTTCTATGTTACACAGCATGGATGTGGCAAGAGGTAGCTTATATGGCATCCCTTTTCTGTAACACAATCTTCTCCTTTGTCTCCTGCAGAAGCGTGGCCACAATGAACAGCTATCAAACTGTAAAGGTAGCAGCATCAAGAGGTGCCTCTGCAGTGTGCCACTGCCAAGCAGTGTGCTTGACTTGCCCTTCATTTTCTCATTTAAGCCTCACAAGTCTTCCTAGGTTTGATTCATCACCGTTGCTAAGATGTCTCACAATTCCCCTGCCTCCTAGAATTCAGCCCTCATGTGGCCTCTTCTCCTGAGTATGCATTAAACCTGCACCCACTTCTGATGGAGGAAATACTGCAAAGATGATAGAACAACATGACTGAAGCTGACATTCCTCTTAGTCTTGTAGTGGCTCTTCCTGGTTGTCAGTCTGACTATATCTGGAATGAACTACAATCCAGAATTGGAAGGCTCACCTGTGATCCTAATCTGGAGGCCGAGAGATACAAGTTTCTGACCTGGATCTTGCCATGGAGATCCTGAGTTATAGTGAATCCCAGAAGATTAAGACAGGAAGATCTCCCAGTTCAAGGTCATCTGGGATTAAAGGTGTGATGGCACACACCTTTTGTTGAAGACCTATATAAAGACATTGGAAGAAGGAAGATGCTCTCTTCTTCACCTGCTTGCCTTGTGGGACTGAGCAACTGCTAAATCCTTGGACTTCCATTCACAGCTGCTGCTGACCATTGTTGAGAGTTGAACTACAGACTGTAAGTCATCAACAAATTCTTTTACTATATAGGGACAACCCATAAATTCTGTGTTCTGTGACTCTAGAGAACCCTGACTAATACAGTCATCTTCTCTGGCTCTCAATTGCTCACCTGATAGAAGCAGCCATCATGTTATGGAATGCCTAGGAAGAGGCTGCCATGGGAGGAAAAAGAGGAGGATGGTATCCTGCCAAAAGCTAACTCTCAGCCCAATGTCTCACAGCAAAGAGACAGAGAGGGAGAGAGAAAGACAGAGAGATCCATAAAGACAGAGACAGAGAGGGACAAAGGAAGACAGAGAGATCCAGAGACAGAGAGACAGAGGATCCAGAAAGTGCCCCCTCTCTTGGTTTGGTCTTAACAGGTTTCCCATTTCCACTGACACCTTCAATACAACCTGAAAAAATTACCCAAGCTAGAGGGCCCAGCAAAGAATTGCTGTTTGAAACTTCTAAGCATCAGAGAAATTTAGTATGCAGATAACTAACAAGTCTTGTTTCCTTTTTGTAGATGAGAAAGCTAGAGCTTGGAGAGGTAGGCTAGTCTACAGTTACACAGTTAGCTACTCTATACCACCATTGTGCCTGCTTCTTACAGAGGTCTGGCCACCTCCTACACCGGCCTCTGTGCTCATCTGCTTTTTGTGTCCACAGTTTGTAGCTTCCTCACAATCCCTGCTCTTGGACTTTCCCTTCCCTTGTTTTCTCTGGCTGTCTTCCTTCCCCCCCACACAGTGCCTTACACACACATACACACACTGCCTTACACACACACACACTGCCTCACACACACACTGCCTTCCCACACATGCACTGCCTTACACACAAACACACACACACACACACACACACACACTGCCTTCCACACATAGTGTCTTCCCACAAACACACTTTCCACACTCACTGCCTTCCACCCAACACACACACATTTCCTTCCCTCACACACAGTGCCTTACACACACATACACACACTGCCTTACACACACACACACACACACACACACACACACTGCCTTCCTTCCTCCCTCATTTCCTTCTCATTTCCTCTGTAAATCACTCCTCCTTCCTGTGTCTCTCTCTCCTTTCCTTCCTCCCTTCCTTCATCTACTCCTTCCTCCCTCTCCCTCTTCCTCCCTTTCTTGCTTCCTCCACTCCTTCCTTCATCCATCTCTCCCTTCCTCTCTTCCTTCCTCTCTCCCTTTCTTTCTCCATCCTTTTATTCCCAGGCTTCAGTAGGGTCCTATTCTCAACCTTCCCTTCTTCCTGTCTTTCTTCCCTTCTTTTCTTCAGTCCTACATTTAAGACATCTTCCATCAAGGACATTACCCTTCCATCTTCAAAGGACATTACCCTTCAATGATAACTCACTGTCACAGATACAGCACCCCAGAGATAAGCTGGCCATATACCCCTCTCCACAGTCTCCATGGAGACCAAGTCTTACTACACGAAGCTCTGGCACCTTAATCCATCCCTAATGGCTCTTAGGAAGTCAAAAACTTACTTTCCTGATACTTTTTCTCTAGACCTGAGATAGTTTTCACTCCATAGTCATAATGCACACAAGGATAGTTTTCTAAATAGATAAATGTTAAATATACAAGACAAAGGAATATTAAAGAGACAGTAAAAAGTCACAGTTTTACAAACATCTCTATGTAGCAGGTATCTTGATCCACACTGTACTATTTGGGTACCACAGCACTTCATGTGGTTTCCCACCTACAGGAGGAAGATGATTTCCCCGACATGACACAGCCTGTCAGTGACAGGTTACAGACTACAACCCCGATGTCTCTCCTCACATGTTCTGCTAAAAGCCTACAGATTGCTAGGACAAAGACTGAAAACCTCATATCAGACTGTACTCCTCCATGTCTAAGTGGCCAGAAACCCCAGCAGAGCCCTCACACTGTATAGTTACATAGGCTTAGCTTTGCAGCCCTATGCTGAGGAGGCAGTGAGGCAGCCCTGTGGCCATGGAGGCAAAGACTTAAGACTGGAGCAATACACCTTGCACCTACCTGTAGGAACCAGACCAAGGTGCTTAATGTTTCCAACCTCAATTTCCTCACATCCAAAATGAGAATGATATTTATTCTTAACCTCATAGGAAGGCATTGTCAATCAACTGGCTTAGTGTCTGTGAATTTCTCAAAAGGATAAGGCACATAGAAAGTGTTCAGTTAAATCGAAACATACACTTTATTGTCATTCATTTTTGAATATCAAATCCATGGACTGATAAGTGAATCCACATTTGAAAAATAAACAAACTATTTCCAAAAAAGCTAGCTCTCTGCCAAGAGAGTGCAATGAAACCAGGAGGAACTGCGATTCAGAGAGCCCCTATCCTGCTTCCTCTCTGCCTACTTCCCACCAGATGAGCTTTCTGTCAGCTCCCTGCACCTGCTCCTCCCATCCTCACTCACTGAGGTGTCTTTCTGATGGACAGAGCTCTCACACTTCCAGTTTACATCAAGATGTTGTCAAGGTCACAGACAACTGTTTCATTAAGTTTGTCTCATGTTTAGTTAATATTGTACATCTTGATGGAATTCTGTGTGATCAATCTAGTGTGCGCACAGAACATGCTTAGGCAGGTAATGGGTCTCTGTCCTCCTTTTTCAAATGAGACTTTTTTGAGACAACAGAAAGCCAGAAGATGGGTCCCCAGTTGAAGAGGGAATTGAGCAGAGGAGAAACACGCGTCTGATGGTTCCTATCAGGGGCCCCGTCCATCTCCATGAAGCTGACGCACTCATTTCCCTTGCAAAAGACTTATGAGCTATGGAACGGAATGGGGCACACAATAACGAGTCTTTAATTACAAAACTCTTTTACCTTATTGCTTTTGTGTGGCCCCTGTGAAAATGAGCAGTGGCAATTTCTATTAGAAATGTTAATTACTTTCCTGGATAATTAAACTCACTGGGTAGCTGCAGCACCTGACCTTGCTTCACAGCGGAGTTAGGAAGAAGAAAAGGAAATAACTGGGGGCTGGAGAAGGTGGGGTGAGCACTCCATGAGTGCTGAGAAGAGTAAAATCATCTAGATTAGTTCAGTGGGAAACTGTGACTCCAGAGCCTCCCAAGAGAGGCTGAGAGAAGGGGAGACTACTGGGAAAGAGCTTACAATGTGGAAACCCAAATGGCAATAGAGACAGTGACAGACAGCCCTGACAATGAGAATCTTTGAGGAGAGTTCCAGAGGAATTCCTCTAACAAATCAGACTCCTCAGGCCTCAAGCTGCTCAGACCCTACCAAGGTCACAACCAGGAGGAGGAGGACTGCTTCTCTGTACATCTGATGCTGCTCCCCTTTTCTGGTGCCCTATACCCTTCACCAAGCATCTTCAAACCATCTGCCACAGCAGCTTCAGCACCAGAGCAGGATTGGCACAGGCTCAGTGTCCAAGGAATTCATGTCTGAGGGAACAGACAGATGACAGCCATGTCACATTATAGGAAATGTTTGTGTCTGTGGCTGGGTGAGGTGTTCTTAGTACAGACAGAGGAGTCATGGAGGAATTCTCTAAGGATACAACTTTTCCATGAGTCTTAGAAGTTTAGAAGAGCCCACTCCTATTTGGAGAGCTGGGAAGGGGTGAAGAATCAAATCACCAGATTCTATGGATTGTAAATGGTCCTCAATCCCCACCCCCCACCCCCCCAAAAAACCTCAATCCACCCAGAACGTGAATTTTATTCATAAATAAAAGTCTTGAGACCAGCTTTTGGACAGAGAGAGCAAGAGGACTAGTGTCTCCTGGGTTAGGTGGTGAATTCACCAGGATTCATCACTGGAGGATTTAGATTTAATATGGCCTACAAGATTAGGATTTTAGTTGATGCACCCAGTGACTGAGTTAGCATTGTTTCTGAAAAAGAAAAAAAAAAAGTCTTGAGACTGGAGGGATAGCTCAGTTGGTAAAGTGTTTGCTTTGCAATCTAGGGGGCCTGAGTTCAATCCCCAGACCTCATATAGAAATGCCAGACATAACAGTATGTTTATAATCCCAGCACTGGGGAGGCAGACACAGGAGGCTATCTGGGACTCTCTGGCCAGCAAGCCTAACATAGTTGGTAAAGCCTCGGTCCAATGAAGAATGATCCTATGTCAAAGAAGCTGAAAGCATTCCTGAGGATGTCACCTGATGTCACCAGAATGTCTTCTGGCCTGTCTATGCAGGTGTACATTGTACATGAATAGCACATACATGTGTGCCTGTATACATACATACATACACACACACACATACACACACACACATACACACACACATACACACACTCACATGCACACGCACACATGCACACAGGCACATATAGAGAACAAGGAGGAAATGCAATCCTCTCCTGGTGTGACTACAGACAATCTCTGTGGGCAATTTGACTTGCTTTTTTTTTTTTTTTAACCTGACCACATTGCAAAAGTAATACACTTTCAATAGAAGCTGTTGAAGCTCATTTTTCTCTTTGCTTCTATGTTACTGTGATAAAACATTTGCCAGAGTGTCTGCCTGGGTTGGCCAGCAGAGACAGGAGCCTAGCATAGCAGCCCTCTGAGAGGCTCTACCCAGCAGCAGTTACCCTACCGGAGACAGATATAGATACCCACAGACAAACACTGGACGGAGGTCTGGGACTCCTGTAGAAGAGTTAGGGAAAAAAATTGAAGGCCCTAAAAGGAAATGGCACCCCCATAGAAAGACAAACAGTATCAACTAACATGGTCCCGTGGGAGCTCCTAGAAACTGAACCACCAACCAAAGAGCATACATGAGCTGGTCCAAGGCCCCTGTCACATACGTAGCAGAGGGCTGCCTTGTCTGACCTCAGTGGGAGAGGATGCGTCTAATCCTGTGGAGACTTGATGCACCAAAGTGGGGGAACATGGTTGGGGGGCTGCCCTCTCAGATATGAAGGGAAGGGGGATGGGGAGGAACTCTGTGAGGGGGAATTGGGGAGTAACACTTGGGATGTAATTAATTAATTAATTTTAAAAATTGCTAGAAGCAAGTTGGGGGAGGAAAGGATTTATTGCATCTTATACTTTTAGGTCATAATTTTATTGAGCTAAGTCAGGGCAGGAACTCAAAGCAGGAACCAAGAGGCAGGAACTGAAGCAAGGACGACCATGGAGGAACCCTGCTTAGTGGTTTACACTCTAGCTCACATTCAGCTACTTTTCTTTTTTTTTTTTTTTTTTTTTTTTTTTTTTT